>NC_137064.1:5951559-6431559 GCF_032717465.1 Coenobita brevimanus
GAGAAAGAAAATAAACAAAAAGAAACTCAGTTATCGCGTGCCAGCAATGAAGTAAAAAAAGACGTCATAGCAATAAAGGAGGTGGTTATTAGTCTCCACCTGTTACATAGGTGGAGATTGTTGCTTTCGCTAGCTGGTATTATTATTCCTGCCTCAGAGTCTCGCAATGATTCCGGGAGAACCGGAGACTGGGCAAGGAATCTGGAGGGTCCAGGTTATGTGTCCTGACATGGGCCAATGCTGATAGGGAAAAAATCCAAATCCTTTATGCGCAGCGGAAGCGCATGTCAGAAAAGAATCGTATCAGTATATATTATGTTGTGAACGAGATAAGTTTGTCGTGTCTAATGGAGATTTTATTACGAACTGTGCAAGGAATCTGAATGGCCCAGGTTATGTGTCCTGGTATGGGCCATTGCTGATAGAAAAAATCCAAATTTCCCCAATGGGGTCATAGTTATTGTAAGAAACAGTAGGTGGAGACTGGTGACTGTCCACAGAACAGTTACAGAATTCTAGTTATATTATTATTATTATTATTATTATTATTATTATTATTATGACTTATTGTTGTTGTTAGTTTTTCTAGTTTCGTAGGTAGTTTGCTTATGTGTTCTTTTTTAGTGTGTTGTTTCCTACGCCAGCGAAGTTGGAGAAGGTTATGTGTTCACCAGTGTGTGTGTTTGTCCTCAAGATTTCAAAAAGCTATAGGTGGATTTTAATTAAATATTGTGGATATGTGGGTCATGGGCCAAGGATGAATTTACTGATTTTTGGTGGTGGTCTGAGTTGTCTGGTATACCCGCTGGCGGAGGCGCACGCGCCATCTGAGTCAAGGTTTTATGGGCCTTGATCTGAGTCTCCGAGTGCGCTTAATATCTTGTAGTTTTGCGTGTATTTTTGTGACATTTTCCGTCAGTTAGTTTTACGTTAGCATAATCCTTTTTTTTTTTTTTTTTTTTTTTAATCGTCCTTTGTGCAAGAATTTCTTCAGTCAGATAATGTGTCATCTCATCTAGTGGTGAATATCCTGTCTGCTGGTTCGGTATGCTGGAGTGGAGGATCATTTTACAGGCTTGGGAATTTAGTTAAATACTACTGTGGTTATGTTCATTTCTTGTGGCGTTACTCAAGGCCATTAATGTGTAATCACTTTTATAACTCCTTCAGTCCGGTGGCTGTTTAATTACTACTACTACTACTACTTATTGTTATTATTATTGTTGTTGTTATTATTATTATTATTATTATTATTATTATTATTATTATTGTAGTAGTAGTAGTAGTGGTGGTGGTGGTATTTTTTATTATTATAATCCATCCATCCATCATCCAATCCTACATTGCCCTATGAGGAGCGTAGGAGCCCGGGGCTAAGCAAGTTAGTCTTGACATTTAAGATCAGAGTGACCAGCCTCACTCATCCCTGAGTGGCATTACATAAGCAATTAACCCCAACCATCCCTTGAATATAAACCTTTGGCTCAATCCGATTGGAGCACCGTAAGTACCCACTAAACCACCAGGCGCCAAAGTTTGGTTATATGGTTACCAACCAGCGTATATTATTATTATTAATGTTATGTTAGTGGTAGTAGTACAGGCATCGTCATTTTTGTTATTATTATTATTATCATTATTATTATTATATTAATGGTAGTAGTATCATCGTCATCGTCGTTTTTTATTATTATTGTTATTATTAGCATTAGTGTTATTATAATCATTATCATTATTAATATTTTTAGCTACCTCCAGACGATTTTCTTGAGCTTTTGGGAGGCCGCGTGTAGTGCGGGGGTAAGTGAACGCTTTATCCCTCCACTTCGAAAAGTCTGTTGAAGTAAATCAAATCGTCGGCAGTGAAACTCTTTAACCCCTGAAATTTGAGGGTTAAGATGGCGGATCGTGTGGGATGGGACACACACACACACACACACACACACACACACACACACACACACACACACACACACACACACACACACACACACACACACGTACGTACGTACCTACCCACCTACCTACCTACCTACATAAATACTGTACATACATACATACATACCTGCACACACACACACATACACACACACACACGTACAGTACATACCTACCCACCTACCTACCTACCTACCTACCTACATACATACATACCTGCACACACACACACACACACACACACACACACACACACACACACACACACCTACATACATACATACTGTACATACATACCTGCACACACACACACACACACACACACACACACACACACACACACGTACGTACGTACGTACCTACCCACCTACCTACCTACCTACATAAATACTGTACATACATACATACATACCTGCACACACACACACATACACACACACACGTACAGTACATACCTACCCACCTACCTACCTACCTACCTACATACATACATACCTGCACACACACACACACACACACACACACACACACACACACCTACTTACATACATACACGCACGCACGCACACACACACACACACACACACACACACACACACACACACACACACACACACACACACACACACACACACACAGTAACAACTGATCTAAAGGCTGACCGTTTGACTTTGCCCTGTGCCCCTGACCTTCGATGGTTCTCAAGATCGAATCCCTTCCTCCTTGCTTTATCCTGAACACTGCCACAAAGTCGAAATCAGATCGGAAGTGTTTAAGTGCGCCCTGCCATGTGACCCTGACCTCGGACCTTCCCCTTTGACCTTTGACATTTGACTTTCAACATCTCGAAGAATTTTTTGTCATTTTTTTTTTCATTTTTCCTTTTCTTTTTCACATCTTTGTTTCTTTCGCATTTTCTTCTTCCTTCCTTCTTTCCTTCCTTCCTTCCTTCCCTCCTTCCTTCCTTCCATCCTTCCTTCTTTACATTCTTTTAGCATTAGAATGGATGAGTGAGTGGGTAGGATGAGCTGAGACGCGGAAGCCCGTATTCCTAAACATCTTTTCCTAAGCGATTTATTATGCTTATTATACCTTACTGTCCTCTTCAGTTTTGCGTAAATTCTTCTAATAACGCCTCACTTTACATACATAACATGGAAAAGGATATAAACCAGGTATGTATGTAAAAATAAATCGCTAAGGAGGTGTTAGAGAGCGTCTTTAACCTCCAAGAATACAAGCCGTAGTGAGTAGGTACTGTATACTCATTTTGGCCGTGGGTGTATCGTGGTGTTCATGCCTAAGAGGATGAGACGGGAAATTCATGATTGCAGGATAAATAGTTCACGTATAATTAATGTGTGTGTGTGTGTGTGTGTAAGGAAGAAGGAACCAAAGGCCAGATAATAATGTCGAAATAATGCAACTTAATTCCAGGATGCAGAAATCAGCCAAGATAAGAAAAATGATAAAAGATGAAGTGGGTGAGCTGTGTTGAGGCGACAGGTGGAGCAACACGAAATATGGATGGAAAAATAGAGGTGATTCTGAAGGCACGGTGGAGTAATATGGGTAGAGTATGACTGAGTAGGATAAGCAGAGTAAGATATGTAGGATGGGTAGAGAAAGATAGGTGAGTTTTCCTGTAGAACTTATATTTCTCCTCTGCATCCTTTCCACTTTGCCCTGCGTCCCATTCTCTCTCTCTCTCTCTCTCTCTCTCTCTCTCTCTCTCTCTCTCTCTCTCTCTCTCTCCATACAACTTTACACCCCACTCCACCCTCACTCCTTCCCTCCCCTCTCACTTTCCTCTCTGTCTCCTTTCCTTATTACACATTTTATTCACTTAGCGCTCCACATCACTCCACCCCACTTACCCTACCCCTTCCCCCTCCACTGTACAGTATATATCCAGTTCCTTAGTCATCACATCAGAATACATCACCCATGGGCAGAGAAGCATACCAAGCCTCTCTTAGCATAGAAATATTAAGGAGAAAATCGTCTATGGTGAGCACACGCAGCTTCTCTCAGTGTAGGAACAGCAATTAAAGAGAATTACCTAGTTATGGACAGCTAGAGAAACACAGCAGGCCTCTCTCGGCTTAGGAATATGAAAGCGTGAATCATGTAAGGGTAGAGAAACATAACGAAGTCTCTCTCAGCGTAGGATATTACTCAGCAGATGTAAGTGAGAAGTAAAACAACTGAAATGTTAGGGGAGCTTTTGTCCCTGAACCAAAATAGGTAAGTTGATCCATACTCTATGCTCTTGAGAGAAAACGGCTTTATGGAGTGACTCGTGAAAATTGTGGGCCGGCGGTTGCTGTGACGAAACTACCATTAACCGCCACAGTAGATCACTATTATTTTTGTTCTTGCTATTTACAGACAATTTTTTAGCTTTGGGGACATGCATATTGGAGTGGAGTGAAGGTTGCTTGTAACTCCTTGACTGCGATAGTTTTCCTTGCAGTATGGATTTATTTTTGTTTTCCTTCTCATCTCCCCCCCCCCTCCGAAAAAAATAATGAAATAGCAGGAATGTAGGAAGATGCGTCATCGTTCTGAAGTTGTAATCTGTCAGCCAAAGGACGTCATGTTTACCGTATTCATGCCATCAACGGACGATTTTATTTAACCAGACTGACTTTTCAAACTGGAGAGGTTAGTTATGGCATGCGTTAAGAAAACAGTCTGGTGATAGCAAGGGAATATCTATTATACAGGGTGGTCTGTAAATAGCGCTTCACTTGAAACCATCTGGCGATATTATTCCAGGGATGACAGTGTGCTCTCTCTCTCTCTCTCTCTCTCTCTCGTTAGCTATGGTAATGTTAAGGAATCAGAACAACTGGTCTTTAAACTGAAACTTTCATTTAAACATTTTGCTCCAATAATTTATTTTATTCGTTACAGATTTGCAATACTACCATGAATGTAACGTATATTGATTTCACAGTAGGTGTAATAGTAGTTGAATTATTATTATTATTATTATTATTATTATCATTTGTAGTAGTAGTAGTAGTAGTAGTAGTAGCTTCTTCCTTTCAAGGGATAGGGAGGGAGCTGAGGGATGTTTGTATAATCGGGTAGCGGAGCCAGTCCAGTAAATTGGTGCCACCGCGAGAAGGCGTCCGTCTCTAGTACCCACAGTGCCGAGAATAATTGTCTGATTAGAAGAAGGATACGATATAATGAAGAACTCATGTTGTAATCTTGTTCTTTTTGTTTATTTTAACCGAGTGTTGTATCTTCACACTAAACAGCGTCAGTATGTGTATGTAGATGGTGTTTTTTATCTGACGGAGGTTTATATTCATCTGACGGAGGTTTGTACTCATCTGACGGAGGTTTGTATTCATCTGAAGGAGGTTTGTTTTTTCTGACGGAGGTTTGTATTCATCTGACGGAGGTTTGTATTCATATAACGGAACTGGACTACTTATAGCTTGAATATTAAGTCGTGGTTGCGTGAAATTCGAGGAGGTTTAGTCATGCTGTAGGAATGAGTGTCCTTGGCTATTAGCTAAATTTATGCTCCAATCTAACTGTGCCTCGCCATCAACTACTCTGAAAAGGGGTGACGGATCTTTGTCAGGCGAAGACAGACCAACTATAATACCAGCAAGCAGACACCTACTGTGGAACCAGCAACTCGCTAATACAATACAAGTGTCGTAACAGTAACAGTGGATGGTGATGTGAAAAATGGTGAAGTGGAAACAAGTGTGTCTCAGAAATTGAAGGGTGAACAAACACAGACATTTTGCTGTTTGACGCTTTGAGGTGTGACTGTATCTAGCAAGTCAGTCTCCAAGAACAGGATAAACAGGGGAGTAAGCACGCGTCACTCATATTGATGATCTTGCATGAAAAAGAAAAAGTTAACTGTTTTACACTAAGGAATTTCTCTAGGTAATATAGTCATTTAGTGGAACGGTACCAAGAAAATTCTGTGTAGTTTAGTCAGTCGTAGTTGTAAAATGATTAAGCATTGTGATTTTTATGTCTGCACGCTTCCATACCTTGCTTGTTGGGATTGGAAGTGATTGACAAGGAAGTACTACTGCAGGATTATTATTTAATATGAACTAACGCGGTGACACACACTGAGAGGCGAGCTTAGTTGATTTATGAGTTGCGGCTGGAGAGGAGTGTCTCTATCAGCACCTGTGGACGAGGAGAGTCAGGTTAGGATAGGTCAGGGTAGGTCAGGTTAGGTTGAACAATGTCAGGTTAGGTCAGGTCGTGTAAGGTAAGGTTGTTAACTAAATCTAGGCTGCGTTTGGTTGTAGGTCGTTAGATCAGGTTAGGCTCAAGTTAGGTAAGATTATGACTGTTTAAATATGGTTTGGTGTGATGAGACTGGAGTGGATAATGTTTTCTTGAGTTGGTTTAGGTTAGGATTGGTTTAGTAAGATGGAAGGTAAGGAAAGTGATGGTTGGATATGATACGTGACAGTGTTAGCGAAATGTGGAAGTCTATCTATCTATTGTCAGACGCCTTAATCCCGCAAGGGGTGGCCACAAACAAATCGCCTCCATGTAAGCCTGTCTCCTGCCATTTTACTGCCTTCCCCCTCACACACCCCTCTCTCATATACCTTTCCACACCATCCTCCATCTCATCCTCGGCCTCCCCCTCCCTCTCCTCCCCCTCCAAGTCACATACACTCTCCTCGTTAGTCTTTCGTTCTCCGTCCTCTCCACATGGCCGAACCACCTCATTGTATTTCTCCCAGTGCTTTCTGTTACATGCACATCCACACCACAACGCTCTTTTACTTCCTAATTTGTCAGTCTGTCACTCCATGTAACTCCACATGCTCCTTTCAGATAACTCATTTCCACTGCTCTCACTCTTGACTTGTGACCTTCCAACAAGGTCCAAGCTTCACTTCCATAGGTTAGAGCTGGTATCACAATACTGTCATGCAGTAACTTTTTTGCTTCCATGCTCACATCCCTATTTCTTATCACTGCCTTCAAAGAACCAGCAACCTTTCTTCCTTGTTGTACCCTTTCAAGCACTTCATCCTCCAAACTTCCATCCTTATTCATCACACTACTCAGTACGTACATGCACTCACATTCTCCATGTCATTATCATCCAACCTCACTGTATGTTCGGTGACTTCATTTCTCTCGAAGACCATTGAAACTGGAAATTGAGGAGGTGAAATCATTTACTAAGGGAAGAAGTGGATTGATGAACCATATAACAAGAGTTGCATCCCCTTTATTTTTATTTGAAATATCACGGAATGGTTTTATCCAGTAGACATTATGAAGAACGTTTTTGTGTGGATCATTTGCCAGTGAGGATGAACCAAGAATTTTGAAGGTGTAAATGAATGAATGGATGTGTGACCTGTTATCACTGGGGACTTTAAGGTTACTTCTACTTTTGTGCGTTCCTGTTCCTATTTCTGTATCCCTCTCAGCTCATGTATAGTGGGAAATGGGTCGGTGATGATGATGGCAATTACATTAGATTAGATTTGATTTAGTACGAGTCAGTATTATGGAGGAGTGGGTGAGGGGTTATGAAGTTTAGTACAGTATAATAGTTATCCAAATTACTGTTCGATACGTAATTTATTGTGACTTTTATTATGTTCACTTGTCTCCCACCCTCCTTCCAACCATTCTGTTTTTCCAAGCCTCACTCTTCCCCTCTCCATTCCTCTCTGTAGGTACTGTACTGTTACAACACTGCCTTTCCCCCTATCTTCTCCCTTATCACCCTTACCCCTTCCCCTCACCCTCTCCCTATCCTCCTTCCCTTCTTTCTCCCTTCCTCCTTAGACTATATTGTACATCTCTTATCTATCCCCGTCCCCTTCCCATCTTTAACTACCCCGCTCTCACCTTAACCCTTCCCTCCCTCTCCCTCTCTACCTTGTTCCTATATTTCCTTTTCTACCTCTCACCCTCCGTCTCTCCCTTCTCCTTATTCTTACTCTTCCTCCATACCTTTACTATGTACCCATCATCCCTTCCTCCTCCGTACCCTCACCCTCTCCCTAACCCTTACCCTTACCCTCATCCTTACCCTTACCCTCACTCATGCCTTCCCTGCCTCTGTCTCTCCCGTCCTATACTTTAAAACCCCTCTCCCTTCCTCCCAAACCTCTCCCCATTCCTTTTGCTTCTTCCTACATCCCTCACTCCCCCTCTCCCCCACCTTTCCCATTCTCCCTGTTTCCCTTGGCCTTTCTTATACTTTCTTTCCCAGTCGATTCTGCCTCCGTCCACCCCTGCTTCCCACTCCTCTCTCACTTTGCCTTTATCCTCCTCCTCCTCCATCATATCTTTTCTCCCACACGTCATCCCTCTTTCTTGTCCCCTTACTACCTCCCTCATTCCCTCCCTTTCTCCCTCCTTCCTCCCTCTTGTCACAGTCCTTCCCATCCTTCCTGCCTTTCCTCTTTCACCCTTGTTCTCCCTCCCTCCCTCATTTCCTCCCCTTCTCCCACCTTCCTCCTCCTTGTCCCTCCCACCCGTCCTGCCTTTCTTCCTCCACCCTCGTGGTCTACCTCCCTCCCTCAAATCCTCCCTCTCTCCCTCCTGCCTCTCCCTTGTCAGAGTTACTCCCACCCTTCCTCCCTTTTCTTCCTCCTACTCTTCCTCCCTCCCTCCCCCCTCCTCCAGTCCCTTCGTTCCGCCCTCCTGCTCTCCCTCCCTCCCACCCCTCACCTCTCCCCTCCCCTTCCCCCCTCACCCCTCCCTTTCCCCCCTCCCTCCTCTTCCTTACCTTCCCCCCTCACCTATACCCTCCTCTTCCGTTTCACCCCTCACCCCTGCCCTCCCCTTCCTTTTCACCTTTCTCCTCCTCTTCCCTCCTCACCCTTCCCCTCCCCTTCCCCCTCACCCCTCCATTTCCCTTCTCCCTTCATTCCTCCTCTCCCTTTCCCTTGCCCCCTCCCTCCTCCCCTCCCCTTCCCCCCTCACCCCTCCATTCCCCTTCCCCCCTCACCCCTCCCGTCCTCCCCTTCCCCCTCACCCCCTCATTCCCCTTCCCTCCTCACCCCTTCATTCCCCTTCCCCTCTCACCCCTTCATTCCCCTTCCCCCCTCACCCCTTCATTCCCCTTCCCCCTCACCCTTCCCCTCCCCTCCCCTCCCCCTCACCTGGTACTGCTTCTCTGACCTCTCCAGACACTCCAGCTCCTCAGTGAACAGGGACAGTTGCACCTCCCGCCTCTCCTCCCATCGCCTCCCCACCTGTAGTGTAAGACGGGATTAGCACACACACACACACACACACACACACACACACACACACACACACACACACACACACACACACACACACACACACACACACACACACACACACACACACACACACACTGGTTAAGTATGAAATCAGTGGTCATGTGCCAGTCACCCTCCTTACCAATTCCTTGCCTCCTCTCACTTGCCTTACCCCTTCTTCCCCTCCCCTCACCTGCCTTATCCATTCTCTGTCTCCCGTCACCTGCCTTACCCATTCTCTGCCATACCCCCTTCACCTGCCTTAACCATTCGCTGTCTCCTTTCACCTGCCATACCCATTCTTTGCCTCCTCTCACCTGCCTTACCCATTCCCTGCCTTACCTTTCTTATTCATCCCCCTGCCATACCTCCCTGCCTCACCAGCGTTACTCATTTCATATCGGTCCACCCCCCCCCTTTCCCCGCCTCACCTGCCTTGCCCATCCCCTGCTGTATTTCCCCTTGCCTCACCTGCCTTACCTGTTTCCTAACACTTTCCTCCTGCCTCACTTGCCTTACCCATTTCCTAACCCCCCCCCCCCGCCTCACCAGCCTTGTTCATCCCCTGCTGTATTTCCCCTGCCTCACCTGTTTCCTAACCCATTCCCCCTGCCTCACCTACCTTACCCATTCCCTAACCTCCCCCGGGCTCACCACCCTTGCCCATCTCCTGCTATATTTTCCTTTGCCTCACCTGCCTTACCTATATCCTACCATATTCCATCTGCCTCACCCATTTCCTACCTTTCTTCCCCTGCCTCACGTATTTCTTACTTTTTTTCCCCTGCCTCACGTATTTCTTACTTTTTTTCCCCTGCCTCACCTATTACCTACCATATTTCCTCTGCCTCACCTATTTCCTACCTTATTCCCCATGCCTTACCTGCCTCTTCCACGCCTTGAGCCGCCTGACCTCTGCCTGCAGCTGCGCCACCTGGTCCTGCAGCGTGGTTAGGCAGTACTCCAGCTCGCTCTTGCCCGCCTCCGCCTGCACCGCCTTGCTCGACCCGAAGTTGGCGGCAGAGACGAAGAGGGACTGGAACGCGGCCATCGTCATGTTGGCCTCGTCGCGTACCCTGTGGTGGAAGTGTGGTGGGGATTGTGGTGATGGTAATGTGGTTGTTGTGGCTGGGATTGTGGTGGTAGGGATGCGGTGGTAGTGTGGATGTTGTGGTTGGGTGGGGATATGTATGTGACTGGAATTGTTGTACAATGGTCCCTCACGATTAGTGATGTAATTAGTCAGGCGAAACCATTGCTAAATGCGAAGTATACTTTATATGGGAAAAATATCAACTAGTCTGCGCCCTTCCTCCAAGTCACCCTTTTGACCCCCGATTTCCTACTTTAAGTGCTGAAAATGAAACACAGTATATTCGCAATACGTTATTCAGATACAGTACTGTATGCTTGTACATCTGCTCACCAGCGAAAAACGCCAAATGCTTATCGCTGTGAGAGAAAAAAAATGCACCCAAGGTTGCCAGACGCTCACAACAATGATAACAATGGTGGTCTGATGGCGGACGGGCAAGGCATTTCACGCCCCACATCGCTAAACGCACAAGACAATCGCTAAATGCACGGGATTGGTACCTTTTCTAACCTATCGCTAAACACGAAAATCGCTAATTTTTTTTTGTTTTTTAATGTGTTCGACTCTGGACATTGGCTTTATAGCCTGCTACCAAGGCCCAGAAGTCCTCCCACATACCATACATCTCTACATGTCACCACTTCGGCGCTAACACCCACCGTCAATATTGAATACATGCTAGGGGCTGTATCATACAGGGCTGGTGTATTAATATTAGCGAGGGTATTTTTATGACATGTCGGCGGGTCTTCTGGTAGATCAGTAAAGTCTGATTTAATTAAATTCAAATCCTTAAACTGTTCCCTGCCCCAGCGGGGATTTGAACCTGGGTCCGGCAGGACTGCAGTCCACCTCTCTATCAATTGAGCCACCGCCTCTTGAAACACGTTAAAGGCGAGGGACCACTGTAATTGGGTTAGGGAGTTTAGGGAGTTGAGATTGTGGTAGTAGTAGTAGTAGTTTTTGTAGTAGTAGTAGTAGCAGTAGTGGTAGTAATAGTAGCAGCAGTAGTAGCAGTGGGAGATGAGCAGGGATTTATGGCCGCTGTAATTGTGAGTAATTTTGAGTTCTTTGGTAGTTGTGATTGAGTTCGAGTTATTTTTTTTAGGTGTGACTGGTTGAATTAGTCATTTTTTTTTATATATGTATGATTGTGGCTGTGGTTGATTGAGCAGTGTTGGGCAGCAGTGACTGGCGGAATTATGAACTCGGGTGTTGTGGTGACAGGGGTCGTGGTTGGCAGTGTAGTTGCTGTGATTGACGTAGGGTTATTGGCACTTGTGATTGTGGCTAAACTGGCGCTTTTATGCAGTCGTGAGTGTGATTGAATTAGTGATTTTTGGCAGGTGTGATTGTGGCTGGGTTTTGGCAGCTTGTGGTTGAGATAGTGTTGGTAGTTCTGGTAGGTGTGGTAGGAGAGATGGCCAGTGTCGTATAATTGTGTAATTTGTGGTGGATTGTGGTAATTGTGGTAGGAGCGGTTATGGTTTTCCTTCTCACTTCCCCACTTTCCTCCCACCATCATCCCTTATTTGCCCTCCTTTCCACCTCCTTTCTCCCTTCCTCTTCTTTCCCCTCTCTTTTCTCCCCTTCCTCCCCTCCTTATCTCTCCTCATTCCCTTCCCTTTCACATCTTTATTATTCATCTCCTCCCCTTGACCTCCCTTATCTTCCTCCCTCCTCACTCTTCTCCGTATACCTCTTTCCCTCTCCCTTCTCCCCACTTTCTCTGCTTTCTCTCACCCCCCTCTCTTTCTGTCTTCCCCCCCTTCCCCCCCCTTCTTTCTCACATTTTCTTCCCATCTCCATTCTGTCTTCTGCTTCTCTCCATCCTCCCCCTTTCCCCCTTTGACATTTTTCCTCATCACCACTTCCCCTTCCCTTCCCGTCCCCCCATTCATTTACCTACCCTCTCCCGAATTTCACTGCCCACCTTCTCCCTTTCCTTCGTCCCATCTCCCCACTCCCTCGCCCCTTCCCCCATCCCTTCCACATCCCATTTCCTTTCTCCCCATTCTTCCCACTTCCTCCTTCCCTCCCCCATCATCTCACCGTGACAGCAGCAGGCCCCTCTCCGGACAGTCAAGGGTCACCTGTCGAATGAGCTCGTCTGTAGGGGTGAGGGAGGGACAGGTGTGAGACGGTAGAGCACGTATATTACTGGGTATAAACAGGCAGGGAAGCATTGTATGTATAGAAACACGTTATATAAACAGTACCATATATATAAACTCCATATATATACAGAGTCTTCTATACAGTGAGGCAGGGACAGATATGAGATGGGGGGGGGAGGTTGGAACACGTGTAGTGAGGGTTACAAATAAACCAGGACGCATCACATGTCTGGAAACACGTTGTATAAAGACAGTGGACTACATAGGGACACCTTCACGTGGTGGCACCGATATAACTGGATACATCCACTGCATAGCTACACAGACGTCCCTTAACTCCCAGTTTCCCGAAAGAGAGGCGGTGGATTGGAGAAAGGCAACTAGGTTCATGTCCAGACGAGTCTGGAGTCAGGACTACAGCAGCGATAACATAAACAACTCGTCTGTCGGGATGGAGGAGTGCCAGGCAGAGAGGGGGAGGGGGAGGGGTGTTAAGTGAGGTGGTGAGGGATAGACAGCCACTGCAAGTACTGTGTACTCAGGCATTATGTAAAAATATATAAAGTGATATCTATCTATCTGTATATATATATATATATAATATATATATATATATATATATATATATATATATATATATATATATATATATATATATATATATATAATATATATATATATCACTCACCAAAACACTGGCTATACAGTGCCCTCCTGATGGCACAAAGGCCTGTGTGTCGTGCCTGCTGCTCGCGGATCTTGAGGTCCAGCTGCTCCCACAGTTGGATCACACCTGTCCGGCTGGGCGGCTCCCGCGACACCTGGCAAGGGAGAGAGGGAGGAGGACTGCAGGTTTCCTAGTTTTAGTTGAGCTGACCACTATTTTTTATTGTTTTTTTTTTTCTTTATAATTATGTTATTTTTACTGTTACTACTGCTGGTGTTACTACGACTACCACAACTATTCTAGTCGTAGTCTTGGTCGTATTATTATTATCATCATCATCATCATCATCATCATCATCATCATCATCATCCGGACCTCCTTTCCCACCCTTGGGCAGGGTGAGGATTAGGGCAGGGTGAGGTTATTATTATTATTATTATTATTATTATTATCAGTAGTAGTAGTAGTAGCAGTAATAGCAGTAGGGTGGTTTAGGTTAAGTTAGGGTTAGGCTGAAGTAGATCACGTTAGCTTGTTATAGTTACGATAGCAATAGACCGTTAGGATTAAACAACTAGCAAGGTTTGGTGTTAAGTTGTTAGGATTGGGATAGGTTAGGAGTTAAGTTAGGTTGTTTTAAGGGTTAGGATAGGTTAGGTACTAAGTTAGATTGTTAAGGTTAGGATACATTAGGTGCTGAGTTAGTTTTCTTAGTGTCTTAATAAAACGGTTGTTAGGATTAGATTAAGTTAGAATGGTAGTTTGGTTTGCCAGGAGGTGGGTGATGGTTCAGCTGGTATAGTCTCTGTCTCTGTCTGTCTGTCTGTCTCTGTCTGTCTGTCTGTCTCTGTCTGTCTGTCTGTCTGTCTGTCTCTGTCTGTCTGTCTCTCTCTCTCTCTCTCTCTCTCGCCTTGTGCCTGGGGATGCCCTTCGGACTCAGCACTATACTCCTTTCACCTTAATTTGGCCCAGATTTTCGTCCTTTCACAGCACATTTCACGTTGCAAGGAAAAGATACTGCTGTGGCTCTACAGTATATTCTTTTCATAGCACTTCTTCGTGACTGGCATCATGTTCTAGTGTCAGTCCGTTGTTAAAACCTAGCAGTCAAAAAGAAGAGATGACAATTTTAGTCCAGGTTAGAGTAAAAAGAGTATAGGTGATTAATTCAAGTGAGTTCAAACATCTGCACATAATGGTTAATCTATAATCACCCTTATCATCCATCGTTTCTTAAGTTTCAGTAAAGTTCGTAATAAAGAAATTTGGGCCAGATTCTTAAACTTATAATCAGTTCCCTCTGGCAACTTTATTTATTTATTTATATATTTATTTATAGAAGTCAGTGGAGAGTCTTTTTGTGTTTCTTGCTCTTACAAAACGAGTCTTGGTTACGAGAGGAAAATTATCGTAGGTTGCGTGTGTATGTACAGGAAAAACAAGACAAGGGAATTCCCATAATTATCTACCTCTCTTCCAGCAAACCAAATCTGGGGCACAAGAGGCAGTTGAACTTTAAAGATTGTTCGTAAATATGGAACACGAGACCGTATTTCTTTCTCTAGGCTTAAAACATATAAAAGATGGCTGGTCTGTACTCATGTCTTCTCTCATACTTCTATCAAACATTTTATAAACAAATCAGATATGTAGGTGATGAAATATGAAAAACAATACTATGTGTAGTAATAGTTAACATTTATGAAGACTGATTTATCCTGTGAAATTGGTTAGGATATTTTATTCATACGACACTTGCTTTTGACTCACCCGCTGTATCCACTTCTCGTCGCCATCTTCCCACTCGCAGGGGGGGATGAGGACGTCGATTATTTTCTCTCCTCGCTCTCTCTCCGTCTCTTCCTCCACCTCGTCTTCCTCTGAGTGGTCAACAGTGAGAAAAGTAGTGATAGTAAATGAAGGAAGGATAATTTAGTCGTATATAATGGTTAATTTGGTAAGCTTTAGAGAAATTTTTCACACGTCCGCAGTTTGTGATTTTGGCGGGAATTTTGGAGACCACCAGCTGAAGTAAGTTTCAGGTTGAGTTTGCGGTATCAAACAGGTTGGATAAAAATTTTCTTAGAGTTAATTTGGCTTTCTTGTTATAAATCTACCAGTCGCAAATATCCTTTAGTATTTTATCTGTCCATAAGCTACCAATCTGACGGATTTTGTTAATGATGATCCACCGAAATCAGATTCAGACTTTTAAAAATATATTTTTAAAGTATCTGTGCTTTGTACTTTGGCTATAAATCTATGATAAAATAAAAATCTGTCAGTATAATGTAGTGAACATTAATATTAAGGATGTTATTTAGGAAGTTAGAAGTAAAAGAAAAACAAAAACAATTACGATGTGTTGGAACTGTACCTTCGTCAGCTGTTTCCATATCCAGGGCGGCCACCAACTCTTCTAGGTCGTCTTGAGATTCCTCAAGCTGTTGAAATAGTTTGCTTAGTCTCTCTCTCTCTCTCTCTCTCTCTCTCTCTCTCTCTCTCTCTCTCTCTCTCTCTCTCTCTCTCTCTCTAAGTTATCATTTAGCCAGTGTGTATCTTTTCTCAGTGTTCATATTGCCATAAAAGTGTACTCTGCTTAGTGATATATTGTTATAGCTTTAGAGATGCGATGTTGTGTTCATAATTGTTGGTGTTACGCTGGCCGTGCTTTTGAACCCATTCACTCCGAAGTTGTATTTTTAAACTAATCAGGGTACTACCAGGTTGTGTGTGTGTGTGTGTGTGTGTGTGTGTGTGTTTAGGGGGATCTGTGGCTGTGAAAGGGTTAATGAAGGCTACATCAATAGGGCCTATATTCTCTCCCTAACACATTTTCGTAAGTGATTTATTTTTATTAAACCATACTGTCCATCCTTGCATTATTATAAAACCTTCCAATGTCGCCATACTCTGCATAAATATCTTACAAAGGGATATTAACCAGACATATCAAAAACTAAATCGCTGAGGAAAAGGTGGTAGGGAGCTTCCTTACCCGATGAGAATACCACCCAAAGTCCTTGGGGTTGAAAAGTCTCGCTCCTGTAGCTGAATCAAATCGACTGGAGGCAGCAAGATTAAAACAAAAGACTCCGTGGGATTGTGTGTGTGTATGTGTGTTTGTGTGTGTGTGTGTGTGTGTTGGGGTTAACAGTTCTACCTGCAGTTTTGTGTGTGTGTGTGTGTGTGTGTGTGTTGGGATTAACAATTCTACCTGCAGTTTTGTGTGTGTGTGTGTGTGTGTGTGTGTGTGTGTGAATCCTACATAAATGAAATCAAAAGGTAAACTTGAAATCACTTGTGTAAATTTATAATGGAAGGAATGATACTAGCGACACCGTAACCCCTTCAGCCAGTGGACGTCATTTTTATTAGTTTCCTGATGCGTTTTACTCTGTTTGAGATTTTTTTATAACTGAAGCAGTTAGACAAAGCTTTAATAAATCCCTTCAGTGCCAGAAATGAAACTGAATACAGTATATATAATTTTTTAAGAAGCAACATTAGATTACAAAGTCCGTCATAGTGAAGATAATAAAATAGGTGTTATATAGATACATTATAGTTAGTTTGTTTTCACCCGACAGAACTGGCTCACTCCCTTAAGTTGATTACTAACTTGTGGTTGTATGAATTTCGAAGAGAGTTATGAAGTAAGAACGAATATCCTTGGTTACTAGTCAAATCCACCCTCCAGCCTGACTATGCTATACTCATTTTACTCGAACGTGGCCTAAAACTGACATTTTTCCACCTTGAATGCCTGTAGCAATAGAATAACACTAGAATATGATGCTAGTCATGAAGAAGTGCTATGGAAATGATGTAGAACTATAGCATTGACTTTCTGCCACTGACCTGTGTGAAATAAGTTACAAAAGGACGAAAAGCTGGGCCAAGTTAAGGTGAAAGGAGTATAGTCCAACAACTAAGCTGGAAGGGTTTGGGGTCTTGGTCAGGTTAAAGGCAGAATAGTAACATTTTTTAATAAACTCGTAATTTCGAAGGTTTGAACGGCGTGAATTTTGTCCAATTTGTCAGGGCAGGCTGCTGGTAGTTCCCCTTCCTTTACTCTGTCTTGACCTACTTTATGCATTCCTAAAACCCTGTGTATTAGTGAGAAATTGGGCTGGCGTGATGGGGTGAGGGAGCAGTTTAAGACAGCGAACAGTGAGGTGCTGTTATGATTGTGTGTGAGAAATTAGACATAATACAAATTAAAGATAGAATACAAATAAAGCTATCTTACAGTGAGGTGTTATGAAGTCTGTGAGACATAAAAGATAAGATACAAATTAAAGATAGAAAACAAATAAAGCTATCTTACAGTGAGGTGTTATGAAGACCGTGAGAAATAAAAGACAGAATACAAATTAAAGATAGAATACAAAATAAGTCTATCTTACAGTGTGGTGTTATGAAGGCTGCGTGAGAAATTAAAGATAGGCCACAAACTAAATCCATCTTACACTGAGCTGTTGTGAAGGCTGTGTGGGAAATTAAAGATAGGCCACAAATTAGAGATAGGCCACAAACTAAATCCATCTTACACTGAGCTGTTGTGAAGGCTGTGTGGGAAATTAAAGATAGGCCACAAATTAGAGATAGGCCACAAACTAAATCCATCTTACACTGAGCTGTTGTGAAGGCTGTGTGGGAAATTAAAGATAGGTCACAAATTAGAGATAGGCCACAAACTAAATCCATCTTACACCGAGATGTGAAGGCTGTGTGGGAAATTAAAGATAGGCCACAAACTAAATCCATCTTACACTGAGATGTTGTGAAGGCTCCAGGTGCCCGTCTTGAGTCACTCTGATGGGCTGGTCGAGTTGTAGCAGACCGTCACTCATCTCAGCAGTGGGTGGCTCCCTGGACTCACTCTTAGATGGATGAAAGCATGTGGTGTTAGCTGCAGTGCAATACTAGATTTGTACCTATTATTTACTTATCACTTTTCTTTTTTTTTTATGGGAGAGGATCAGCAGCATTTTTTTTTCTCTCTCTCTCTCTCTCTCTCTCATTCTCTCCTCTCCATAGTCCATACCTTCTTCTCTTCCTCATTCTCTCCTTTCCATATCTTCACCATCTCCCTCGTTCTCTCCTCTCCATACCTTTTTCTCTTCCTCATTCTCTCCTCTCCATACCATCTTTTCTCCCCATTCTCTCCTCTCCATACCTTGTTCTCTCCCTCATTCTCTCCTCTCCATACCTTTTTCTCCCTCATTCTTTCCTCTCCATACCTTCTTCTCTCTCAATTCTCTCCTCTCCATACCTTCTTCCCTCCCTCATTCTTTCCTCTCCATACCTTCTCTCCCTCAGTCTCTCCTCTCCATACCTTCTCCTTCTCTCCCTCCCTCTTTCCTTCTCCTTCTCTCTCCTTCTTCGCCTCTCACACACTCTGTAACTAACATTTTTTCATATTTTTCACTTGTTATTGTTTTCACTTGTTTGCATTCGTTTTTTCTTTCTTCCCTATTTCATTCCTGTTTGCTCAGTTACCTTTATATCACGCTTTTTTCTGATGTCCCCATTTTTCTTTATTTCTTTCCTATTTAATTTCACTTTTCATTCATATTTCAGTTTTCATGTTATTTTAATTTGTTCCCCTTTACTGCACGGTTATTTCTGTTTCCACTTACATCGTGTTACATCCCATGTATCTCGTATTTTACGTTAGTTTCTTTTGTTTATTTATTAAAATACGGGAATGAGGGTTCAGGATGACAATGATGATGATGATGATGATGATGATGGAACCAAATGCCAGTAACCTTCAATAGTTGTCCTAACCAGAGAAAGTTGAACAGTAAGACAAACTCAAAACCCTTGCATTTTAATATATTGAGGTTCACTGCACTTGTAAAACTGCAGGTAGAAAGAAGTTTTGTAATACATCGGGTACGCCTTCTTCATTATTAAATAGCACTTCTCACTCTGATCCCTTCAATATGAGTCGCTGCTCCAAATAGGAGAAATCTTTAGGTATTTGCTTTATATATATATATATATATATATATATATATATATATATATATATATATATATATATATATATATATATATATATATATATATATATTTCTTTCACAGTGTTATCTAACACCTCAAACTTTTCCCTTTCCTTCCCATTTCTAGCCCACTGTTACCATTACGTCTTCCGTTAATCCATAATATCCTTTTCCCTCAGATATTACCATTCCTGTCGCTCTGTCTTTCTTTAATACTCACGCTAATTTAGTCCATCTCCGTCTGTAGGCTAATCTCTCGCATTTCATTTAACGCATCCCACTATATTCTCTGCCATTTCACCAACTACCTAAAGTTTCACCCTTTCTCTCACTGATGTCACTCTTCCTCATTCTTATATCGCCTTAATATGACGCCTTCCACATTATTTTTCACGTGTATTGGCACAAGTGTCATTTTTTCTCCCTTAATTCATTCGTTACGATGACTTAAATTAGTGTGTTCTTGCTACCTCCAGGCACTTTTATTGATCTTAGGGGAGACATTTTGTAGTGGGAGGGTTGATGGAGATAATACTGTATCCCCTGTTACGAAAACCTCTTCTAAGTTCAGAAAATCGTCTGAAATCATTGCATTGAAGGGGTTACATTTCGCTCTAGCTTCCAGTTTTTCCACTGTCACTGCCCATAGATAATCATCACCTAAACCTTTCTCAGCTACACGTTTGTTCAAATTAGTTACGCCTGGCCAATCAAAGTTTGCGAATAAAGAACAATTTTAATGATAATTATACGAGGCGTGTTAGGCGGAGGAGTACCGAGGTGCTGGGTGGGCGTGAGGCAGCGTTTGTTTACGTTTCCATGGTAACCACTCACGCGAAACTGTTCTGGCTAGTTCGGCGCGGGACTGATAGAGGGAGGCATGTGTGTGTAATTCACCGGGTCGGTCAGGATCACTTATTGTCGTGATCGTCAGCTTTTACCCTCCCGGAAGGGAGCTGAGAGCTCATATAGTCCGATCTAAGGGCCAGGCTGTGACCTTAACACACCCTCACACCCGTCCCCTTGCTCAAAGGGGACAGTAACCACCCACTTCGTCAGTGAAACTTTTCGCAACCTGAGCGAGGCGCGAACTCCCGTCCACCAGTTGGCAAGCGAGAGCGTTACCACTGCACCAGCGAGCGGTGTGTGTGTGTGTGTGTGTGTGTGTATGTGTGTGTGTGTGTGTGCCGAATTATTATTTTTTTTTAATCCTTACTGCCCTCCATGCGCATTTGTTCACTCCTGCCTCCCTGACCCGCATGCGCCTTTCCTAATTGTCATTACACTTGCTCCACCTTCCCCTGCAGACAAACCAGTTCATTAATACAACATTTATTTATTATTAGTATCATGCTGTTATTATGCCAGTCCTGACTTTCAAACACTTTTAAAGCTTCACTAATATACCTTACTTGCATCACTAATTTTCAAGATGATGCTGAGGCGTAAAATTCAGGATAAGTACCTAAGTACAGGGTTTCACGAAATCACCAGAGCCTCCCAGAACGTAACCCTAAGAGAATTCGTAGCACTTTTTTTGTTTTTTTTTATATTTATTTATTTGCATATTACTTCGTAATATGCAGATAAGTAAGTACTAGCATCTGTAATTACTTGAGTCAAAATGAACTGAACAAATCCTTATAATATCTAGGTTTTCCTCTTTTGAGTCTGATTAAGCCGAACAAGCTGTAGATGCCTCCTCTCCTTACTCATGTTTTTATTTTTTTCTCCCACTATCGAACTACCTTGCGTAGGTGCAGTAGTGTTTTTCTCTCGATCCCTGCTATTATGATAGTCGTGGACACTGCAGGAATATCTTGGGTAAGATGTAATAGTGTGTTTCTCCCCATTCCTGCTATTATAACATCCGTGGAAGCTGCAGGAATACACCATTTTTCACACACAGAATGAGGCACTGTTAGGCGTTATAGCTGTGCTTGCCGTGTAAGTCAGAGTTCTATTTGGTTATCATGATCTGGGGGTATTAAGGTAAATATTATATATATATATATAAACCTAAATTAAACCCTTCTGCCATAATTAGATGCACACGCACCACAAGGCAATATATTCTACTTTGTCCCGTCACCCATCAACCCTTTAATTATGATGACCCAATTTATGCTCTTGTAGCCAGCCAATTTATTATTTTCTTTGCATATCCCCCCTCCCCCCCTCTCTCTCTCTCTCTCTCTCTCTCTCTCTCTCTCTCTCTCTCTCTCTCTCTCTCTCTCTCTCCATTTTTCACCAGTAATACTTTGTTAGGCTACTTTCTTATTGGAAGTTAGGTATGATTATTCCCCTGTACAAAGGAAAAGAGGAAAATGAAGTGTGTGGTAATCATAGGGGCATTTGTCTTCTTAGTGTATCAGGAAAAGTATATGTAGGATACTTACTGACAGAGTTAGGGAATAACAGAGGAATTAGTTTGAGAAGAATAGGGAGGTTTTAGGAAAGGAAGAGGTTGTGTACATCAGATATTCATGCTTAGGTCTTTGGTGGAAAAGTTTCTGGAGAAGGGAAAGAAGTTGTATGCAGCTACAAGGATTTAGGGAAAGCATATGACCGGGTACATGGACAAGGAATGTGGAAAATATTAAGAATATATGGAGTACATGGGAAGTTGCTGAATGCCGTGAAGGGTATATATAAGGGTGCTAAGGCTGCAGTGCATGTGGATAGTGAACTGAGTGAATTTTTCTGTTTGAATGTTGGATTGAAACAGGGATGTGTCATGTCTCCATGGTTGTTCGATTTGTATATGGACGGGGTTATAAAAGAGATACAAGGTAGGGCAGTGGATGTTGGAACGGCCCTAGTCAGAGAGGGCAGCGTTTGGAAACTCCCTCGACTGTTGTTTGCAGATGAGACTATTTTTAAGTGAAGACGAAGTGGAACTGCAAGGCTTTGTGAATGAGTGTGGGAGAGTGTGTAAGAAACCGAATCTAAATGTGAATGTAAGGACGAGTAAAGTTATGGTCTTCGAGAGAAACGAGGTCACTGAATGTACAGTGAGGTTGGATAATGAGAAAACGGAAAATGTGAGTGCATTTAAGTACTTGGGTAGTGTGATGAGTAAGGATGGAAGTTTGCTGGGTGAAGTGCCTGAAAGGGTACAACAAGGAAGAAAGGTTTCTGGTTCTTTGAAAGCATTGATAAGAAACAGGGAAGTGAGCACAGAAGTAAAAAATGCGCAGCATGATAGTATTGTGATACCAACTCTATAACGTAAGGAAGTAAAGCTTGGGCTTTGTTGGGGGACATAAGTCAAGCGCGACAGCAGTGGATATGAGTTATTTGAGAGGAGCATGTGGAGTTACATGGAAAGAGACTGACAAATGAGGAAGTTAAGGAGCGTTGTGGTATGGATGTGGATTTGGCAGCGTTAGGAGAAACACATTGCGGTGGTTTGGCCATGTGGAGAGGATGGAGAGTGAGAGACTAACGAGGAGAGTGTATGTGAGCGAGGTTGAGGAGGGAGAAGGAGAGGGAGGCCAAGGATGAGATGGAGGGATAGAGTGGAGAGGTATGTGAGCTGGAAGCAGGGCAGTGAAATGGCGGGGGACCGGGTGACATGGAGGCGATTTGTTTGTGGCCACCCCTTACGAGATGAAGGCGTCTGGCAATAAATAAATTGATAAACTTCCTTATTTGCTCTTGTTCTCTCGCTTTCTTCATTCTTCCTCATTCATTCTTCAATCATTAGTCATTATATATGCCTTTGTATTCCATTACTGGAGAGTTTATTTTTATTTTGTTTTTTTTCACTATGTAGGCGTGACAGTGCCTTTTCACCATCTTGAATGCTGAGTTGGAGCAAGAGATTAACAGTAGAATATGGTGTTAGTCACGAAGAAGTGCAATGGACAGAATGTGGAGCCGCAGCAAGAGGTTAGCACTAAATTATGAAGCTAGTCACGAGGAAGTGCTGTGGAAAGGATGTGGAACCGTTGCAAGAGATTAACACTAGAATACGAAGCTAGTCACGAAGAAGTGCCGTGGAAAAGATGTGGTAGTACCGTGTTATTGTGTCCGTGAGTTATGGGAAAGACACCGCAGCAGGACAAAAACCAGTGCCAAGTTAGGGTAAAAGGACTATGGGCGATTTGCATTCACTTGGGTAATATTTGATCGTAGTGAAGGGGTTAATGAAGGCTCAGACTAACCTCTCCTTTAATATTAACTTGAATGAAATCGTGTGGAGATAGTAATAATGAAATCGGCTGGAGATAGTAATTATGAAATCGTGGAGATAGTAATAAAGAAATCGACTGGAGATAGTAATAATGAAATCGACTGGAGATAGTAATAATGAAATCGTGTGGAGATAGTAATAATGAAATCGGCTTGAGATAGTAATAATGAAATCGTGTGGAGATGGTAGCTAATGATGAAATCGCGTGGAGATAGTAATAATGAAATCGTGTGGAGATAATGAAATCGTCTGGAGATAGTTATAATGAAATCGTCTGGAGATAATAATAATGAAATCGTGTGGAGATAGTTAACAGTGAAATCGACTGGGGACAGTAATAATGCAATCGACAGAAGATAGTAATAATGATCAACTAGCTCCGTTCCTATCATATTTAACCAGCTAATGAGGATTATAAGAATGACCAAACGTTTATTGGAACACTAGCCGAAAACGTCCGCCCGTCGGCTAGCTCCTGCGGTGGGCTGATTGGGCCTTCGGCCAATATACCTAATGTAACTTTTAAACGTACTATTAATTCTAATAAATTATATACCAAAACACTCCCTGGATCATGCTGATTCAGAATATGTATCATATGTGGGGATAGACCCTAAGGGAGCCGAGTTCATATTATAGGTAACAAACATACAAACACTCGCCTTTATTGTTATAGATTTACCTTTGTATGCTAAGGAATGAAAGGAAACTAAAATGTTTCAAAGTATAACTTGCCATTTTATCTGCTGTGGATTTTGGGACACGATGCTTTAAGCTTTCACATAATTTTAAAAATTTGTATTCATACTGGATGTCGTTTTTACAGTGTACAGTTTCTATTAGTACTGTACGGAATAGACAAGACATATACTGTACTTCTTACATTCACAAAAGAAATTATTTAATTCCTTAGTTTCGTCTAATAATAATAACATCCTGCTAGAGTTGAAGTTCAGAAAAACATTAATAATCTTCAGTTAACTGAGGGATATGCAAAATTTGTTTATGGCAGGACCAGTTAATGGAGATCAATATGTATTTTTACCTGTTGACTAGGTTAAACTACTAGTATCATTGTTTGTTGCAAAAGCAACTTGCTTTCCTCCTCTTGATTAACTGTGTGAATATTTGACCAACACTGAGCTAAGCATTGTGAGGACCCTCGCCCCCTGTTTGACAATGCCTGCTGAAGGGGCTAATAATTTGTCAGATCTACAGTAAGTGACATCAGTTAACCTTGTATATATAGGAGAGAGAGAGAGAGAGAGAGAGAGAGAGAGAGAGAGAGAGAGAGAGAGAGAGTTCAGCACTTCCTCTATCATACTTAAAAAAAAAAAGGCTCTAACTACAAATTAGAACAAATATGAATTAGAGGCAGAATATATAAAGAAAATCAACGAATGGTTTCTTAGGTTGAAAAAGCCTTCTCAAGCTTTGGAGAGTTAGATATTAAAATATTTCGTCACATTTTGTGTTATTACCAGATCAGGTAAAAATAATTTTATTGCGTTTTTCTAAATACAGTTGAATACATTATTATAACCTAAGGTTGTTATTATTGAAAGTGTTGATAGATGACGGGACGAAGTAGAATATTCGCCGTCGTGACTCGTGACGGTCGTGGTGCGTTAAGCGTTTGCATAGTAAGAAGTCTGAGAGGCAAAAGTTAAAAATCACGGTGCATCAGGGTGGCTTCAGTGGTAAGTGGCTGTTATTTTTATATAGTCTTTTGCTTAAAACCCCCCAGATCACGATTACAAGGTAGAATTTTGGCTGAATATTAGTTTTCACCATCTACTAGCAGGCATAAGATGTCATTCACTATTGCTCAAGTTGGGTTGTTTTTATCTGCTAATGGAACTACCAGTAGGCGACTCACATAACCTGAGTACTAAATCATGGTTGCATGGAATTCGATAAGCCTTAATGAGGTTGGAATGGCTCCATTGTTACTAGTCATATACACCGTCTAGTTGATTATACTTGGCCATAAAATAAGTTGGAAGGGGATGGGCCCCTCTCTGGTAAGAATGAATTCACGGTTTTGTTGGAGGCAGGGGTTCGGTAAGGTATGATTGAATGCCTTTTATTAATTAATTTATTTATTTTGTGGGGATCTCTCGGGTCAGAAAGGATGCGCTGATTAAGGATGGCAGTATCTCAGGTAAATGATATTATTGGTATTATAGATTGTCAGCCACAGAATTACGAGGTTTTGCTCCAGCTTTTTGGTATTTTGGACAATTGTGATGCACTTTTCTTCTGTGGCATTTTCATCGCAAATTATTTTTATTTTACTCGAAGGTTAGGTTAATTTGGTTATCTTCAGTAGTAAAATAAAAAATAATTTGCAGTGAAAATGCTATACAAGAAAAGTGTCTTAGAAATGTGTAAAATAACGAAGAAACAGATCAAAATCTCTTAATTCTGTGGCTGACAAACTATAATTTTACATTTTTTCATTTAAAGTTTGGGGATTTCTCAGATAAGAATGAATGCAGTGTTTTCTTAGAAGTACTGGCCTGTGTGGACAAACTGCAGCAGAGCTCCCACTGACAAATGATGAAAATTTTGTTACAGTGATTATCTTTCCTGACAGTGGGGTACTGCGGAAGTATCATGTATGTCATGAAAGATTGTATAATTCATAACAGCCAGATTTTCCAAAAATAACATTTATATTACTCAGGAGCATGAAGTTAGGTTTGTTGACCGATGATGGCATCCTACAGAGGGCAGTGAACCAATTCAGACCCTAAACTAACGTATCCGCATATCATGCAACTTAATTGGGTTAGTGTTATGCAGCGTGTTCTGAGTCCAACTTCTTGTCCTCAAAACACCGGCACGGACTTGGGTTCTTTTCAGGACTGGGTCAAGAGCATACAACAAAGGAACAGGGCTCAAACACAAGCTAACCAGTCTTATACGTATATTACCATACAAAAGATACACAGTGCTTAACACGATACGTTTAATGTTCAATCAATATTGGTACATAAAGATATGAACAGGCTAGGAGAGGTCGGGCAGGTGTAGGTGACAGCCAGGTGTGGGAGGGGGGCCGTCAGGATTGTGCTCTCGGGAGAGGCGCAGTCTCTTGCCGCGTGATGGGTCGTCCAGCATGGGCTGTGGGGCAATGTCGTGGGCGGCCCCCCTCTGGGGGGGTCCTGCGGCATGTGGTGGCCCTCGGGGCTGGGGCTGAACAGGGCAAGCAGGCACGCGGCTATGTGCCTGCCCTTAGAGGTAGTAGGAGTCTTGCTGGGGGGTCCGGGCTGGTCCTGGCCTTGGGTCCTCGGGATGTCCCTCGAAGGCTGGGGCTGCAGTCTCGCTGGTGCGGGGAGGCCGTCAGGGGCTGCCTGCAGCCACTTTCACTTGAGGAGTCCGACAGCGGCTGGTGATGTCGAGGGGCTGGCTGAAATAAGCGGACTCCCAGGCTCACGATGTTCTCCACCAGGGACTCTGTTGGGGAGCAGTCTTCGATCCTAGGGGTACGAGGGAAGTGCGATGGGCATCCTGCTCGGCCTCTGAAGGGGCGGGCAGAGCCAGGGGTGCTGTCCTTGACGGGAGCCTCCAGGGTAGTGGAGGAAGTAAGTCCGGTAGACGTTCCTTCTGCCTGGCAAGTCTGGTGGATGTTATCGTAACTCCACTCCAAGGCAGTGGACGAGGGAAGTCTGGTGGACGTTCCTTCTGCCTGGCAAGTCTGGTTGATGTAACCGTGGCTCCACTCCGGGGTAGTGGGTGAAGGAAGTCCAGTGGACGTTCCTTCTGCCTGGCAAGTCTGGTGGACGTTACCATGGCTCCACTCCAGGGTAGTGGGTGCAGGAAGTCCGGTGGACGTTCCTTCCGCCTGGCAAGTCCGGTGGACTTTACCGTGGCTCCACTCATCCCTGGGGGCAGCAGGTAGAGGAAATCCAGTAGATGTTCCGCCTGCGGCAAGTCTGGTGGACATTACTGTGGCCCTGGTGCAGGGGGAGGGATGCAGTCGAGGGAATCCGGTGGATGTCCCCTCTAAGGCAGGTCCGGTGGATGCTGCCGCAGCTCTGCTTCCTTCCCTGGGACTGCAGGTGAGGGAAGTATGGTGGACATTCCTACTGCGGTAAGTCCGGTAGACGTTCCTTCTGTGGTAAGTCCAGTGGACATTACCATGTCCCCGCTCCCGATGGCAGATGAGGGAAATCCGGTGGAAGTTCCCTCTGCAGCAAGTCCGGTGGATGTTGCTGCTGCACTGCTCCCTGTGGGGTCTGTAGGTGCGGGAATTCCGGTGGATGTTCCTTTGCCGGTAAGTCTGGTGGACGTTACTGAGGGCCTACTGGGGACTGTGAGTGCACAAGTCCCACCCTGATGCTGGCGAGTGCTGGTCTGGCTGGAGAGTAATGTACCAGCACTGCACACATCTTGTTGGGTCTGCTTGAGAGGAAGAGGGACGCATGGTGGCGGGGGACGTAGGACCATGTGGCCCGGGCCCTCTACACGTTCTGTGCGCCTCCCCGTGGTCTCTCCATGGGGTGGGTGTTGCGCCACCCCCTCTGTGGCCTCCCCTTGGGGTGGGTATTTCAGTTAGGTTAATGTTCGATTAGCATGTATTAGGCTAGTGTAGGTCAGGTTATGTTAATAGGGATAAACGATTAATTATGGATTGACTTTGAAGCGGAATCAGCCTGTAAGTACTGCATGGCGGGTGGCCATTTTCCATGGTTTGCTTGTAAAACTGGTGGTTGTTATAATGGATATCTTCAAAATTTTGTCTTTCCACAATTTTTAAAGAATAGTTTGCAGTTTCATACAACCATGGACTTGAAATTTCCTTTGTCAGTATACACATCTCACCTTCTACTGCAGTTTTTACTAAATACTCTACATGTCACAAATGCACTTTTTAGTACTGTACCAAATAGATAAGGAGCGGGGGTTGTTCAGCTTGTAGTTTCATCTGTTATCAAATTGACATCCACACTAGATTAAATTAGGTTAGGTTAGAAGATTAAATTAAATTAGGTCAGGTTAAGTTGTGCTCCCCCAACCCAGCCACCGCTCCTTATCTACTTAGTTCTAAAAAGTGCATTTGCAACAATTATTTAGTAAAAATGGCAGTTGAAGGTGAGATGTGTATACAGTACCGTCAAAAAGAAATTTCAAGATTCCATGTTTGTACGACAGTACTGTCGAAAGGAAATTTCAAGATTCCATGTTTGTATGAAACTGCAAAGTAACTTTTATTAACCCTTTAACCGCGGGTATTGTTTTGGTCTGACTGTCCTCTCCCGCGGGGGTTTCAGCCAAATGTAAACAAACCTTTAAACCTTAATAACTCTGCACAGAATAAAGCTAGAGAAAAAAATAAGGTACCATTAGAAAGTACTAACCTTCAGCATTCCATTGATGTAGGTTTCATGACTTTGTTGACTTTCACAGGATGGGGAGAGCCGTTAGAAGTGAGGGGTGTGAAATAACTATTTTACGCCCCACACACCAGTACCAAATGCCAACCACTCTCTCATAATAGTAATATAAACATATATGAACACTGTACATACGATAAACACCCACTCTGTGTTCACTGAGGTAGGTAAAAGGCACTTCCCTGTGGCTGCGACCGCTCTTCACTGCGGCTGCGCCTCACTTCACTTTGGCTGCACCCGCTCACTGACGTTTCATGCGATCTTTTCATTCTTTCTAACTTCTAATATTATTTTACATATAATATGGGCAATATACATTATATTTACAATGCAGTTATTACTATATTGCGTCACTGGCGCATCACAGAATTACATAAGTGCCGCAGATTCTCTTATTACAATATCACTTATTATACTGGCCAATATTTCCTTTTTTTTCTAGGCAAAATATCCCTTATTACTACATTATCCATTATACAATTATTGGCAAAGCACGTCACTGTCGCATCACTATATATCACTGTCACTTTCAGTATTTACTCAGAGAGTGGTACTCGGCAAAGCACGGAGTTACACATAGAGCGACTTGGCATTCCAGGCACTGGTGTGTGCTCATTTTTCTCGTCCTAGGCCTCTGTGTGGTGGTAGAACATACTCTGCAGTGGCCCTGTGACAACCTGCCGCCTGCTGTAAGAGGCAATTTCACAAGCTGGTGCCGGCTCATGTAATTGCGGCACTCAAGACGGTCAGGTTGTGTGTCAGAGTGTCGCCTTGGGATCAATGCAGTCACCTGACCAAATCGTGCAAGTAGCTGCTGCACGACAGTCTTGGAAAACTGTCTCAGTGATGGTTGCCTTATGCCCCCGACTTGTGTCTTGTAGAGAATGAAGGCATTGAGCATGCACATATCGAGCATGTGCAGGCAAGCCTTCCTGTACCATCGGGTGTTTCTCCTGAGACAGTCGATTTCGCCAATCATCATATCAGACTTATCAACAAGTCTCATATTTACATTATAATCAATGACGGCATCAGGCTTCATGATTGGCTCTCCCGTCCTGTAGCTGACCTTCCCAGTTCTCTTCAATTCTCCCTTGTGGATGGTGCTGATCATATTCACGACCTTCTTGTCATGCCACCTGATCGCAAGAAGCTTGTCTGACTTCTTCAGGTGAACATCTCCCCTGGATGATGATGATGCTTCGGGGAAACTAGGCCATTCTTTCCTATAGCTCCGTACAGTGCCAATGCCGTGTTCAGCAAGGTATTTGGAGAGTTTCGGTGCTGTGTAGTAATTGTCTGTGTACAGCACATGATTACCACCAAAATACCACTCCATCAGCACTTTTACAATGGAGCCAGAGAAGCCAAGGGGGTCTTTCCTGTTCACATCCATTGTGCTAGCTGAGTAGATGACAAAATCCAGGATATACCCCGTCTCACAGTCACACAGCACAAAGAACTTTATCCCAAAGCGGTGGCGTTTGCTGGGGATGTACTGCATGAATTTGAGACGTCCTCTGAACAATACCAGGGATTCGTCTATGACGACTTTCTGCATAGGCCGGAAAAATCGCATAAATCGATCCCTAATCCTGTTGAGAAAATCCCTCACTTTCCACAAAGGGTCAGTTTGGGACGGGTTTGCATTGTCAGCGAAGTGCAAGTATCCAAGCAGCTGTCGGAACCGATCCCGTGACATATACTTCCCGAATATTGGGATAGTAGTTATGTCATCCACGAGCCAGTACTCCTCCAACTCATGTCTCTTTATATGGGGCATCAAAAACATTAGTGCAAAGAACACATACAGCTCTCTGATCCCGACAGGCAACCACGATACTTGCTTTGGTGAGCCAATAGGTCCCAGCCCTTCTGCTGCACACTGAGCTGCATACCTATTGGTCTCATCGCTGACATGCTGCACGATTTCATCATCCATGAAGGCCAGGAAGTAATCAACAAAGTCATCTCCTGCGTTGCATGGGAAGGCAGGCTGTATTCCAGCATTTGTCATATCAAACGGTGGATTGTGTGGCTGAAAATCTGCACCGTCAGACCAAACAAATGCATCCACTTGCCCTGTGCGTGGTTCAGTGGCAGGGGCAGGTTGCATTCCACTCGTTTCCCCGTGAGAAGGAGCTGAGGTGGAGGCAATGGGTGAGGCAGGAGGCAAGCGGGAGGTGGGTGAGGCAGGAGGCAACGGGGAGGGGGGTGAGTGCGGGGGCGGTGAGTGGGGGGGTGGCGCGGGTGAGGGAGCTGAGCGGGGGGCAGGCGGGGGGGTTTCTGACCTGGTGCGTGGTGAAACTTGACCCTTTCTACCCCGCTTATCACCTCGCTTATCGCCCAGCTTTGCCCTCCAACTGCCACACATCCCCTTTGTTCTAGGCCTGCCTGCACGGCCTGCCTTCCCTCGCTTTGCAGGCTTTGGTAATTCGTACTCCTCAGATGATGTAGACTGAGGATAGGGCACAACAGATGATGATGATGATGATGTGAGGGCAATAGGGCTAGGGGAACGAGAAATTGATGGGAAATGCGTACTAGGGCCTGGTGTGGGAGACGTGAGCCTGCGCTTCACTCCCTTCCCACGTGCAATACCAGATTTGCCCATAGGAGCCTTTCCTTTCCCAGAGTAAGTTGGGGGTGGTGGGGGGTAAACAACACAATCACTTTCATCACTGTCACTATCAATGGAAAATGGTTCACCACCAATCACTGCCAAATCATCACTGCTTGCTGTGAGTGTGTCACTTTCACTGCCACAATCAAGAGTAGTACTTACAGTTTTGTCCAGCTCTGTTCTAATTTCAGGAGTGCTCAACCCCTTCTGCCTCACTGTCGGCAGTTCCTTTACCAGTGTAGAGGTAGAGGGAACACTAGCACTATACATTGTAGAGGAGGAAGCGAGCGACGATGAGTCGGGACGGAGCGCCATTATCACGCACAGAGCTGGACAGATACTGACTGACGCGGGTCAGGGCAGGGGTGGGGGGGGGCCCCCTCGGGGTTGGAGGAGGGAGGTGTGAGATGGCTGGTGTGAAAGAACTCGACAGCTACTCTTGCGTGAGACTATTTGCGTGCCGGGAAAACGCGCGGTGTTCAAAATATTCACGATCATTCCAGAATGACACCCGCGGTTTGGTCCAGTTTTGTCACTGTCATTCTGGAATGACACCTGCGGTTAAAGGGTTAATGCAATCACAAAGATAATTATGGTATAGTTAAAGAAAAAGTATTACAGTATTGTAAATTTTATATGTGAGACCTCTCTTGCAGTTTCATCACCTTTACTTAGCACTTAAATGCCGTTTTAATCCTATTATTAAAATTCAGCAGCGAGAGAGAAACTGCAATAATTTAGTTTGTGTAAAGGCAAGGTATAGATGATAAGACATTCCAGATATAACCTGACTGGAAGCCCTGTACCATTTTTTTTTTTTTTTTTTTTCAAACTTTTAGAGAGCAGCTTCCATAACAAATTATGAAAATTTTATGACAGGCATTATTTTTGACAATTGTATAATTCATTTATGACCTGCAGTGTCTGCAGAAAGAGCATTTATGCTAATAAAATGCAGTAAGGTTTGTTGATGTCAGTAGTGGCGTATTACAGAGGGCAGTGGATTGATTTGGACATAGTAATTCATTTGTCACCAAATTGTTCTGGTTAGGTTGGGTTAAATTAGGTTAGGTTAGTTTGATAGGGGTGAATGATTAGTGATGAACTAACTTTGGAGCTGAATCAACCAAAAAGTGTTGATGTACGGTAGTAGTTGGCCGCTTGCCATCTATCTATCTATCTGTTGCCAGATGCCATAATCCCATAAGGGGTGGCCATTTGACTTTGAGTTAGTTGTTTTACGGGGAGGGGCACTAGCCCTCCACCAACCCACTTGTTGACACGTAGGGAGCATGTATGGTTTGGTTATATGTGAAATACGGCATAGTGTCCCTTGGAATGCCCAATCACCTCCATCAGGGATTCACCATAGTGCCCCCGGAAACTCCCAGACACCCCTTCAAGGACCCCATGGAGGAGCAGCAGTAGCATACCGAGACTTGGCGCGACAATGGCACAAGTCAGCCCGGGCCGTACGCCCCTATGACTCGGAGCTCTCTCGCCGTCGCCATAGCAGGAATCCTGCGCTACCTTCCGGGCGAGGTTCCACCGACCAATCTTGGGGTGGAGCTGTCTGTCCAGCTTCTACCAGCGCCCCTAAGGAGTTGGCCTGTAGCCACTTCCGCCTTCTTCAGGAGTCGGCCAGTAGCCTCTCCGAAGGTGTCTTCCCTTTTGGGACAGCTGGTAGCCGCCCGCCCCTCACTAAGGAATCAGCCAGTAGCCGACCTGAGGGTAATAAGGAGACGGCCTGTAGTCGCTCCCACCTTTGTCAGAAGGTGTCCTTCCAGAGACGGCCTGTAGTTGCTCCACACCCCCTCCTGAAGGAGTTGGCCTGTAGCTGCTCCACACCCCTCCTGCAGGAGTCGGCCTGTAGCCACTCCCTCCTTTGTCAGATGGCCGGTAGCCGCTCTGAAGGCGTTGCCCCTGAGTCGGCCTGTAGCCGCTCCTCGTACCAGCTGAAGGAGTCAGCCTGCGGCCGCTCCCGCCTTCGTCAGACGGCCAGTAGCCGCTCCAAAGGTGTTGCCCTCGAGTCGGCCTGTAGCTGCTTCACATCCCTCCTGCAGGAGTCGGGCTGTAGCCATTCCCGCCTTCATCAGACGGCTGGTAGCCGCTCCGAAGGTGTCCCGGGCCTCGGCGCCTTATGGTCGCGCCCCTGGGAAGCCACGGCCAGAAGCAGCAGAGACCAGCCCTGCTGTCCCAGCTTGAGACGAGTGTCCTGACCCCCGATGCAGAGGACGTAGGAGAGTACTGGAGAGGCCCTATAGCCTCCCCCGGCCTCTGCTCCCTATGACTGGCCCTGGAGAAGACCCACCTGACGGACCCTGACGCAGACCGTTGCCATAGCCCCTCCCTGAAGGCGCCACCTAGCTCTGGGGGCTGCAGCCCTCAGGAGCTCCAGGCCCTCCTCAGAACACCCAGGCGGGACCTCCCTATGCCCTGACAGCAGAGGTCCTCTACCTTCGGCCGAGACCTGAACGAGAGGTTCAGGGAATTATTCGGCCCTAGCCCTGAGGGCCAGACTCCTGTTCCTAGCCCGGAAAGCATGGGCCCCTTTGCCACCTGGAGCCCCGGACGAGAGAAGATGCCCCTGCGTTTGGTCTCGTGTCCTCTTGGCACGGCCTCCCCTGGCGGTGCCCCTGCCTCAGCAGAACTGTAGCTGGCGTGTCGCCCCGCCGCCCAGTGATTTATGAGACTGTGATTGCGCCCTTAAGTGTAGTGTAACAGTGACAAGGTGATAAAGTGCATTCATAGTACGAGACCAAGTGTTTACGTGAAATTGGAATAATGGTATAATATACGACAGGGCGGAACAGTGAATAACCCATTCAGAATCCAAGTGATAGTGAATAGGACCCATGTGCAACACCCCTCATATTGTAATAAGAGAAATACCCCAGCCGTGGAGTTTGTATTAATAATTTACCGAAAGTCCCTTGCTCTCAGAAAATAATAAATTGAACACGCAATCAATAACCTCTGCCTCATACTTCCTTAATTACAATTAGACCCCAGTGCCTTTCACCCTCCCCTAGTGAGCCTCATCCCTAACTCCTCCACATGCACAGAGACCTTGGACTGTACTAATTCTGCACACTCCGCCTCGAGTGTCCTTTCAAGTGCATACCACCTTAGTATCCTGCGAAATACTGATTATCTAGTTATAAGTGTTTGTAATTGACCAAATATTGTGTTGTAATATCTGCCGTTGTCCCTTGTCTGACTGAGTAATACACGTCTAAAGGTTATTGCCTGGAGTTTTTGTGTCCTGCCTCTCTCTCATTTGTACTAAACTCCGGTCTCGAAAGAGGACCCCACTACACGTTAGGTGTTCTAGGAAGGAGAAGTCGAGCTTTAAACACCTAGCATTACAATATGGTTACCTCCCAGCGTTGCCATGTTTTGCATAAAACTGGTAAGGTGTAGCTGATAGCTTAAAAATTATACATTTCCACAATTTTTATAAGTTATCACAATGTTAATAATGTCATAGCTTAAAAATTACACATTTCCACAATTTTTATAAGTTATCACTGTTAATAATGTCATAGCTTAAAAATTACACATTTCCACAATTTTTGTAAGTTATCACAATGTTGTTAATGTCATAGCTTAAAAATTACAGATTTCCACAATTTTTATGAGTTATCACAATGTTAATAATGTCATAGTTTATCAAGAAGAAATATAGTTGTAAATTCAGTGCATGGGAACCCCCCCTGCAGTTTCAGCTTTTTAAAAATTAAAGGTTCGGTTAGATTTGACGTTTGTAATAACTAGAAAGACGTTGTGTAACTATTATTACATGTATTACCATTTTAATGGTAAAGATTGAGGACAGGTATGTGGCAAATTCTAGCTGTTTTCTTACAAACCTATGTTCTGAAGTTAAGTAATTTTTGTTCTAGATGCATCACAGGTAATGGGAGTGTTCACAAACGCCCAAAAGTTGCCAATCTTCACCCGATGGCTTAATCTGAAAAATAAAAATGCGGTCAACTAAACTACTGTTTTGTAAGTTCTTCCTCTATCACTTTGTTCATAAGTATAATTTTATGATCATGTTTGCTCAGTAGAATGAGGAAAAGCTCAGTATGATAAAGTTGAAGGGAATCACTAAACTAAACCTAATATACCTGGTACTGTCTAAACCTCGGCAGATATTACTTGTAGCATAAAAGCAATTATTCACATTCACAGTCATGTCTTTTAATAAATTTTAAATAAAATTTTCAGACATATATGTCTATATATAATAATAAAAATATGAAGTCGTTTGGGTGCAAAATATAGGAATCAGGTGAAAATTATTAGCACATGCCTGCGTCAAGTTTTGTTTTTCTTTCTGGAAACATTGGTACTTGTGATATTGGTCGGCGGCTTCGTCTTCACATGATTTCAGCTTCTTAAAGTATACTTTTTCATATACCTAATAGTTGGTGCATTCCCATCAGCATTTGTCAGATGAAACAATCTTTTTGATAGCTAAGTGATAAGGTTTCAAATTAAACATGCAACGAGGCTTCCAATATGTGATGAATGCTAATGGACCATTTGTTGTTTTATGCATTCTAGTAATTGTTCTACAGTATTATACTTAGTACACTCAACCCTCGGCTATCACTCCCAATTGGTCCTGCTATGGCTGCGCTATAGCCGAAACCATGATAGCCAAATTGAAGAACTTATGGAAATAATTCTAATTGGTGCCATGACCTCAAAATTTACCCCTAAGATACCCATTTTGTACCACATATTAACATACAAACAATAGTCCAAAAATGAGCATGTTTTATGATGTGATCATGATTCTTATAAATACCCCTCACACTTGATTCACTGATGTTATATTTCATCCCCACACTTCGCTTGGTCTCTCCATTGTCTATAAGTTTCACATTTCCAGTTTATCTGCATATCTTAGGTTCTTCCTTTTCTTTATTTCCCTGCCAGGTGCCGCAGCATTATGTTGGGTGATGGTAGTGGGACAGGGATGGGGTACGTTGGCCATGGTCATATCATAAAAAAGGTTATTGTTCTCGCTGTCACTGTTAAGGGTCTGAGGGTGCACACTTGAATGGTTTGGTGGGCAGGAGACTCGGTCAGGTGGCCAATCAGCGCTTGGCTGGCGCTGACGTCACACGACCAATCACGGAGTGAAGCTTTTGTTGGCTGGGCGGAGCACCGGAGCCCGGCCATCTTGAAAATTTCGAGCATTTCTGGTGCGCGATAGCGGGCACTTAGTGCATGATGAAGGTATTTGGGTAGTTTTTTATATAGGCGTGATAGCGAGATACGCTATAGCGGAACCCGTGATAGCCGAGGGTTGAGTGTAAATCATATATAGAAAACTGGTGTAATGACCAGTGACTACAGTATTTAAGAATTTATATACTGCTCATTACTAAGTATCATGGAAAGGATTTTACAAAAAACAGTACCGGTATATGACAGTGCGAGCTGGGAGTAATTGACTGAGTTCCTAATTAAATTATTTGGTGATCACTGGCAACTCCTGAATTTGTGAAAGCTCTCATTAACATTTGGTTTCCAACAATTAAAAATAAAAATGAAAACAAAATATACTTTACCTGCTTTTCGGTATTAACTCGTCTGCTGCGGCGAGGGGTTGTGCAGACGTCCCCTGTGGTGCAGGAAAATGGCAATTTTGGTCACTCTTACAGATTTCCGTAAAGTGCACATCAGTGGCTAGGAAATTGCATTGTCAGCTGCCCACAGATTTTTTTTCTTTTTTGAGTAGTTTTGGAGTAATAGTTGTCAGAAATTGCATTTCTGCCAGGAACATACAAACTGTGCTTTGAGAGAGGGAGAGAGAGAGTTTAATGTGTATTGGTCAGAAGAGACAGGCTGTCGCCAGGCTCCCCGCTTGCCAGGTGGGTTGCCATCTCTCTCCGCACGCTGCAGTACAAGCTTAGGACGCTACTTTTACACTCATTATTTACCACCCTACTTCTGTTCTGTTATCTCCTGTTGACCTTTCATTAGATTTTGTTTTCCTAAACAATTCTGACCCACAACTGCCTTTCTTGGGATGATAATGTTGTGGGAAATGCGTTATGAATTGCATACTTTTGGGTCATTGTTGCTGGTGCAATATAGCAACTGGGCTCAAGATTGGGGATGGGAATAAGAACTACCAGTTACCCTAATACCCCATAAATTTTGTGTCATGCTGATCCTTCAAGAATCTTTGTGGTGCATTATTGAAAATCTTGCTCACAAAGGGTATGTTGCAGTCCACGGGTTAAAGAAAGCCACCTGAATGCCCGTGACAGCATATTCGCTGTCAGTCGCACTGACTGGACGTGTCATTGCCATTAAATAAACTCAGACATAAACAATTTAAAAACCGTAAGTAGCAGTGGAATCCTAATTAGAGAGGCAGTAAAACCTAACTGGGGGCTTTGTACCCCAGAACCCAAAGTAACTCTAACCGACTTCACAGTGTGCAGATTAAAATGTGCATTTAAGAAAAAAATTGCATCAGCACAGTATCATGTGTTTACGGCTTTCGGGAATGGCACATTAGGTACTAATCACACAACCATGTGATGCCAAAAGTAGGTGAGATCAGAAAGCATATCTTTTTGTACATCAGACAGGAGAAATCCTTATAGTACCATATTCACATAAATTCGTAAAAAAAAAAAAATGCTTGGTGATTAAAATAAAACACGTAATATTTCATAAAATCTACATATACAATATAGTGCAGAATAATGTAACCCCCTATTTACAAACATTTTAAAAACAAAATTGATATTTTTAAAAAGCCTACTACATAGGCAGATCAAGAAAAAATAACAAACATCCTGTCAACAGATCTTTCCAATAGGAAATCTGGAAATACCACATGACTGTCCTCATAGTTTAGAGTTTTATTTGTTGGCTTACGATTAATATATGGTAAACCCATGCTTTAACAGACCCGTTTGTACCAGACTTCAGTTATAACTGACCCCTTGACCCTGCTGGACAACTTTTGTTATTTACCAAACAAAAGTCCAGTATTGTGAGTGCATCTGGTGACTTATACTGAATCTAGGTGTGCTATTTCCTCATTTGATCAATATCTAAATTGAAATAAGGGCCAACATTAGTTCAGTATTGATTATTGAACTTATATATATATATATATATATATATATATATATATATATTTATATATTATATATATAAATATATATATATTATATATATATATATATATATATATATATATTTATATATATAAATATATATATATATTTATATATATATATATATAAATATATATATATATTATATATATATATATATATATATTATATATATATATATATATATATATATATATATATTTATATATATATATTATATATATAAATATATTATATATAATATATATAAATATATATATTATATATATATATATATATATATATATATATATATTATATATATATATATATATATATATATATATTATATATATATATATATTATATATATATATATATATATATATATATATATATATATATATTATATATATATATATATATATATATATATATATATATATATATAAAGGAAAACTGGGCAAACCCCTAAAATATGTACTGATTTATAGATGTCATAACTTTTCCTATGTGGGGTACACCCGGGGAAAGTTCCGCCTTATACGCCTGCCTATCAGTTCGGACCTTTATGCTTGAGACAACGACTAGTGAAGCAGTAGCCAGACACTCAAATGTCTGGTACCACTGTGTGAGAGGGGAGAGGTAAAGGGAGGAAGAAAGTATGAAGGAGCTGATAGTTCCTACCCCTCCCTCTTCCATCCCCATCCTTCTCACACAATTACCAGATATATGAATGTTGGCTGCTGCTTCGCTTAACACTTGTTTCACATTTACTATTTCGAAGTGGTGAACGAGTGTATAATGCAGAACTTTACCCGGCTGTACCTACTGGACGATTTTTTATACTGATACAGTGGCCTTGCATCTGACATGCGTTTCCTTTGTACCGATTGCATTTAATATGAGAAACAATGAAAGTATTCAGTTGAAAAAAAAGTTTATTATGTTACAGAACATTTATGTTAGTACGATTTGCTTCCACAAATGTTTGTAAAATCCGAGGAGCTGGGGGGGGGGGGCATTTATTCTGGGAATTCCAGGGGAGGTGCCACAGGTAGTGAGAGCATGCCTTGGCTGGGAGAGGTGTCACAGTCATTGAGAACATGCACTGGTTGGGAGAGGTGCTGTGGCCAGTTAATATAGTAACACTTTCTCTCATGGTAAGTTTCAATAAGTTTCGCATTCCACAACCCATCAACTTTCTCCCCTCCCCCTGCTGCCTGCCGCGCGCTCCAAAAAGCTTATTCTCGGCTTATTTTCACCACCCAAACATATTGATTTTGCCACAAAACCCACATATTCCTATTCGTTGATGTTTGTTCTACATGATAAGAAAAAAAAAAAAACATATGTTAGGGCGGTGTGAATAAACATTCAGGAACATTTATCTCGCTTCCCAACAAAATAGCTTGAATGTTTACTAATTATTTCCACAAGTTATACCATCTTTTGGAAGAGAATTTTACTAGCTTTCAATTCGTTGATTGGCTTTTTGATACGAGTTATGGTTTTCGAGTAATAAGCGAAAAAATAAAACCTGTTTCCGACAGACAACAGAGTTTTTATTTGGGGAGCTCTATGAAAAACTTTTCTTGGCAGTTATGTTTTTTTTTTCATTGTCTTATGCAGAATTTCATAGGCTTTCATTTGAGATCAGAACAGTTCTTTGCCTCATAGTTTTCAAGAAAAATACAAAAAACTATGGTATACCCATGCCATGTCGTGACTGTAGGGCGGTTTCCTGCCTCCCTCTAAGCTCCTGCACTTATTTCACCAATTCCTTGTACACTAGATATGCACACTATGTTCACATGATTCACTGTCACAATTTTTATAGTTGAATACTCACATTTGGTGCAAGGTAGAGGCAGTGTACTTGATTAGAAACAGTAACACAATCTTCATTGGACCAATGGCTGATAACGATCAGGAACACTTCACAAACACTTAATTTCTTATTGCAGACACCAAATCTAATCACAATAGTGTCCTAAAACTATACATATGCACCATTGGTATAGTGAAATATGTTGCATGGCCAGGATGGGGTAATAGAGGAGATTTAAAGGGACAAGACTGCACACTACCTTCCCCACTCACAGCTCATTTAGTACTGAAAAACCTGTCTGCTCTCACATGGATATCGGGACCCACGGTTGCCAACGCATTACTTTTGACGAGACCCAGGCAAGCTATGACGCCTCCAAAAATGACGCAGATTGACCAAAAAAATTTTGGCCTTTTTTTTTTTTGTGCTTTTATGATGCTAAACGCGTCACTGTGCATTTACGAGGAAAGACCCTAATGACGCCAAATGCGTCACCATGTACGAAAGGGTTAATATGCCCAATGTCACCAAGCATCAGTCGCCCTGTTCTTGCCAGTGTGCCGATGCCGTAATAGCATGTTGGACAGTACCATTGTGTTTATTAATGTGCCACTCATCATTGCTTACAACATTCTAAGGAGTGTTGTGCCTTGTCAGATCTAAGTACTGTAATTTCCTTATAACATTTACTATTTGTTCAGTTTGGAACTAGTTCAGTATTGTAATGTTTGATCAAATTACCTAACTGGATGCAAGGTAACTGTATATACTGACTCTAAATCCAGTATAGCAGATCTGTATTGGACATCTTGTGTAGCGAATTATTGGATATACTTTCCACCTTTCCTCCCAGTTAGTTTGTTATAATGAGGTCTTGGTGTATCAAGACCTAACCTAGAATTGAAACCCAGGGCAGGATTCAGCACTCTGGAGAAGGGGAGGAGGCATGACTGGTTGAGGGGAACTTCAGAGTGCTGAGTCATCCCCAAGTCAGTCTTACACCAGCATTGTGCTGGTTACCATGCTTGTAGTAGTTGTGGATTATTTTTAATCCTTTGTTGAATTGTGAGGTATATTGATAGCATATACCACAGGAATGTAAAGGCTTGCACAGTAGCATGACTAGTGCACTAAAAAAAAAAAAAAAAAAAAAAAATGAATAGCAGCGTTTATTAGTACTGCTCTATATAACCTTGCCACGATTTCATTTGTGTTTTGCCAAGTTGATTTGTGTAATATGGTACCTAGCATTTGTTAGAGATCTCAACAAAGGTTGCCACCTGTAGGTTTATAAAAAATGTATATAATCTTAAAATTTAAAGATTCAAAATGCATGCATATCATTTTAATATCAAGAGTGCGTTACTTAATGTACAAGAGGATGTAATATACGTGGAATGCAGAACGTATGTTGTACCAAGTCTCCAGTGCAATTTTGAATTTGATGGTCATATCATGTATACTTTTCATTCTATCAGTTTATTGAAGGGAGAGTAAATAAACTGCACAGCAGGCAAGACCCTATTTGAATCTCTGAATGAGAAAGTAATGTCAGGATCTTAAATCTTTCAGTCTGATGATATACTGTTCGTATAGTTTTATTCTTGCTACGACCAGTTATTTTTTACTCTGTTTAGAACTCCCATATATTGAAGAGGGTTAATGAGGGCTGTATCATCATCCAGTTCAGTCTTCCCAGAGATGAACAAAGTCATTTGGGGTAAAGGACAAGATGAGATATACACCATTAGAGTGAAGGAAGTACTGTAGTGTAATCAAACTCATTAAGCTGCTCACGCTCTGGGCCCACGAGTGTCAAACATGCAGCTCGACAATGTCTTACGTGTGGCCCGCAGCCTATTTGCTGCCCCAAGCAGTCATACTTTAAGTACCTAAGACTAAGTGTTGAGAGTATCCATCAGCTGAATAAAGTAGCCTTTTATTTCTTAGAATATAATACAGTACTTAGTGCAGCAACACAATTAGAGTTAAGCAATCCTTGCCCCTCAGTACATCATGCTTCCTGTAATTAATTCACAGAATTCTTTTATGAACACTGTTGCTAATACAGTAATCCCTTGGTAATCCTGTATAACTGGTACTGAGCATGGTGCGTGATAATGAAAATCCACAATAACGAAAGCACAGATCCCATGGGATTTATCCTAATTGGTACCAGGCATCCCAAGTGCAAGCCCAGATTTTCCCATTTAGACCCACCAAATACATACTTGTACATACTGTTAAAGTGTCAGAAATATACAGTATGTAGGAATGGATAGATTAATAGAAAGTGATAAAAAGGGCATAGTAAGGAAGACGCACATATTAAGACCTGAGATTGGCTTAAGGTATGGGGTTCTGAGACTAGGGAGTGGAGAATTAATGGTCTCCACCACCTGGGATTAACTCCTTGAGTAGGGCCTCATCTATGAATGCCCCAGAGCCATTAGAAACCACAGATTTTGCACCATCATTGTCTACAGAAATAAGTTCATTTCCAATAACATTTTTGAGCTGAAAAATGCATGATAACATCTGGAGTGCAGATTTTCCTCCTTCATTGATAATGAAAACCACCATATTCAAGTGTATGATAACCAAGGGATCACTGTACATACTAAACCCATATGTGAAGAGGTAAATCACTTAGCTTACCTCACATGATGGTAATGCCAAGGGACCCCCTCTTTCTTCCACTCAGATTTGTGAGTTGTGAATGATCTGTCACTGGTCACAAAGTATAACTTATACAGCTGACAGTAATGCTCATTACAACCCCAGCTCCCATTGTTAATCATACAATAACAGGAATTGGATCACATTCACTGGGCTTCTCAGTGGCAGGGTATAGTGGCACTAAGGACTCCATGATCACATCACTGCACACAAGAAGAACCAAAATGCTTGGGCAGCAAATTCAGCTAAACAAATCTATGCTGCAACAAAAAATGAGAGTTACTGGGAAAAATCACTCTCAGACTCATCATAAATTTGTACCCATTTTAATGACCGAACTGAAACTTAATAAATTAATCATTGGTTTGGCCGAGATTCAATCTCAGGCCTCCTCGCTTCATGCGTGCGCACGTTGCCACTGAGCCAAAGAGAGGATCCCCACTTTGTCTCTAAGCAATGCAGGCTTTATTTTTAAATTTTTTTAATACACCTCATTACACCATATATTGTCTCAAGGGTTATTTGGATGTGAACCCAGTGTACTGCAAGGAGAAACTGCCCTTCAGCAGTTCACCATCTTCCTTTCAGGTGATAAGGCATGGAGTTGTAGGATGTTTATATAATGCCAACAGAGGCTTACAGATGCAATATGCATTTGCCACCATATGAAGGCATCCATCATAGCACTGGACTGAAATAGTTTAATGATGTAATATATATAATTAAAAAATATATATATATATATATATATATTTTAAACTGACAGTCAGCCATAAAACAACCAGCCATCCGGAAAGCCAAAATAACTGGACAGCCAAACAACAGAACATCATAAGGACTGCCAGCTGCATCCACCATCTTGTAAGTGTATGAATGTCATTGTTTTGTTCCAGGTGTGCATGCAGGCCAATCAGGTTATGAATTTGGTGGACTGCAGACTGATGTCACCCTTTGCCCACTCCTCCATCCCCCTTTTTATGGAGAAGGAAGTTGAGGGAAGTTTTATATTGGTGCTGCCATTTTCTTACAGTCCAATCCTTTTTTTTTGTTTTGTTTTGTTTTATAGGAAGTTGAGACATGTACACATATGCGGTATGTTAATTGTTGCCAGTTCATGAAGGCATCCTTCTTCAGTACCTTTTTTTTTTTTTTACAACAAAAAGTAATAGATTTATACAAACCAGGGATCAAGTTTGCATTTTGTTGTAGATTTTTTTTTTTAATAGGTGGGAACGAGATGAAGACCATTTATTAATTTTTTTATGGAGGAGTACATGACAACAATTGACACTGCATATTTATCTTGAAAGTTACTTGATTATCAGATGGATATAATGAAGCGCTTGTGTGTGGATAGTTTTGTCAGTGTGGTGGAATCAGGGTTCCAGAAGTTTGAGTGGTTGGCATGCCACAAGTTCCCACTTTTTATTTTTTTTAAGCCTTACCTCATCTGACATGGATGGACTAAAGGTGCAGGATTCTTTTATCTATGATAACTTTTATTTTGCAGAAGGGAACTGTAGCATAGAACTTTATCTCTGATAATGTCATATGGTGTATACATTTTACTATGGAACTTTCTGATAATGTCACATGGTTTATGTTTGTTACCACCAGACTATTTTATTCATATTAGGAGACATTGCACATTGTGAAGAAATTAAATTATAGTGTATGCAATGCTGTTTCCCAGTATGCTCAAGCTTGACCTAAAATTGCCAACTCTCCATATCCAGTGCAGCGTTGGAACCAAAGATTAACGGTAGTGGACGCCAGCAGGGACCGATTTTTTGACCAACAAAGGCATTTTGCAAAAGCTACCCCATAAAATAGCTCCGAGTATCACTCGTTCTTTAAAAATTTGGCAGCAATACGACAATTCTCTCTCCTTCAAAAAAACTATTTTGTAATTCCAATTTTGAGGTCTCTTACCTGCAGAAATCTCTTGTTTTCTATTCAGAGTATAATATGACTACTTTTATTAAAATTTTGCCCTTTTTTCTTCAGCAAAAATTGTCATACATCTGGCTGTGTGTGTGTGTGTGTGTCAGCGAGGTGGGAAACGCCAGAGATGATATGACACTGGGAGAGGTGAGCCAGCCTCGGTCTGAACCTGTTCTCAGTCTGCGCTAATCTTGGCCATTTGTCAACGTTTTTGGACACCTTTTGAAGATGGAGCGACTATCTGTGAAGCTACCGCAATGTTGGAAAGCGGCAGAGAAGAATTTGATTCAATTTTGAGGGGAGAAAAACGTGTCAGAAGCAACAATTCTTTCTCCACCATCACCGCCTCCCTCCTCACCTGCCCACCCCACCACCATCTCACCTGACGACCCTCAGCCCTCTCCTTTTTCTTCAACTTTGTCTTCACCAACACCCTCTACCCCTTCATAACCATCCCTAATCCTAAAACATAAAATAAAAAAAGTACCTAAGTTGTTTCAAATTTTTCTAATCGTACAGACTGCAAGTCAACAAAAACGGAGTGATATCTTGGAACTAAACTTATTGTCCTATGGAGTGATATAACTCCATTAGTTTTGAACATAAGAAGAAAAGCAAAATATTTACAAAAAGAGGAATGGAAGGGGAACATTATGTGCTTAAATTTTTTTCAGAGACTGATAAACATGGCAGTAATGATTTTTTGAACATGGCAAAAAGGGGGTAAAATGTGGGATAAATACACAAGCATTTTGGGACTTTTTTTTTGTTCAGCAATGGTGAATATTAAAAAACTGTTAGAGCAATTCATTAATGAGGATTTTATTAGTAAAGCTACCAAATATCATAGAGATCAGATGAACACACTTCCTCTGCTTTCCCATTTCTCGCTTCTCTTTCTATACGTATTATGCTTTTATTTTTTTCTGTAAAAACTAATTGACCAAATTTACTCAACACTGGGATGTTATTGCTCATATAAAGTAACAAAACATATAAGAAAATCAGACAAATTTAAGAAAAATGTTCTTTCATAAGTAACAACCGTTCATTTCCCTCAAGACAGGAGTAATGTTAGTTATAAAGATTTACTTAAATGATGCATAGCCACAGTATTGTCTTATCCTGCCACTGAGCTACAGGAATTAAGCTACATAAGGTTGAAAATGAGGCCCAAGTTAAGATTAAAGAACTAAATTAAGCAGATTAATAAGGGTGTAAAGAAGGTATTCCAGGATTTATCCGGCCATTGGTCAGTTTTATACATTTGCCTTGACACATCATCCTTACATGGGAAATTATTTCAACACAGTAGGGTGTGTGTATATGAGTTGGGTAAATAGAGTTAATTCTAGAAGTTTGTATAGGAATGACCATGATAGATATGCATAATGACTTGGTGTATTGCATTATATGTATGAAAGCAAGAGTTGGTGAGGTGGCAGAGACACGAGCAGACAGGTTGATGCTGCTGTTAATAGGAAGCTGTCAGGATGTTGATGATAGTTTTCATCCATGGAGTCTTGTGGTAGGTGGTGGTGACCATTGTCCACTAACTTGATATAATGTTGCCTGCTTCTTCCTTCTCTTCATTGTATCTCGATCTGCCCTCCTCTCATCCTACTTTTCCATTTCCTTCCTTTCACTTTTTATTACTCATCATTCCACTTTAGGTGGCTGTACACTAAATGACAGGCCAGATGGTTTCGTGTAATGCAGGAAAACATTTACAACTCTGGGTGGTAACCATATAACCATTTTACAGGGTGAAGTGGAGCCTGCTATGGTGCCCCAGTTAACTGGGTGCAGAGATACAAATGCAGTGTCCATCCAGGGACCAAATCTCCACACAATTCCCATGTCTCTCTGTGGTGAGGCACTTTCAGCTGCAAGGGAAGACTGGCTTATTTCGTGGGATAACTGTGTACGGGCAGTTGCTTGTCCGCGGTTGATGGGTCTGCTTGTCCAGACAGTAGAGGGTTGATCATTAACAACAGCTCTGGAACTGTCTCCCTCTGTCTGTATTTCCTGCTGCCTATGCTCTCCAGTCTTTCAAACGCAGTGTGTCCAGGCATCTCAAAATGATCGGATCTTGAATTTGGCTCTCTATTGTATTTTGTTTTTCTCTTGGAAGGAACTGTTACTGCGGGCTCATGGCCTTTGGTTCCTTCTTCCTCGTATTAAAAAAAAAAAAAAAAAAAACTTGGAGTGTGATGTTGACTGACTTCTCTACTTCTCTGTATTGAAACGTAGATTGATTTAGCTTTTGGTGAATTTTTTGACGTCCCCTTTAACACACAAACTGTGGCTGGTATATAGTATTTTGTTCTTGGCACCCCAGGTTCATCTGACTTGTGAACCTGGTAGACTGCATCCTGGAGTTGTTCAACTTTTTTTAAAAGCCTTATTTTATATTTGCTACTGCTGGGTATTTTAACTCAAGTTATCGCAGACTGGGATTTAACATTAGTCAGCTACTCACTGACTAGTAAATTCTGTGTCAGACTAGTAAAATTTTGGAGTTACTAGTCCAGATGGACTAGTAAAAATTATTTTAACAAGCTTGGCTGGGTTTTTCTGGCTGCAGCTTGAATTTTCAGGAATGTTCCAGAAGGTGCATGTCTTTTCTGATATACATCTTTCTAGAAAAACCAGAATGCTCTGGAATATTCTGGAACATACTTGTTCTGATCTACAAATTTCCAGGAAATTTTTTATGTCCTGAAACATTCTGGATGCATGATTGCCAGAACTTCCCAGAACAATCCTTTTCCAAAATATTCCAGTGCCAGGTATAAATATCAGTTGTGCAAGGACCAGCTTCACCAGTTGTTTGGAACAGCCCATGGAATACACATCTTGGAAATGATTACACATTCAGCTTGTGGATTATTGCAAGGTTTACTTCAGCAAGTGAAGATTGTTCAGGATACTGTGGACATTCAGCCCTGGGATTGTGACAGCACAATTACTCCAGCCAGCAAGGATTACTGAGGACACAGTTGATGCTACAGGCATACTGCATGTTAACTTTCATTGTTGTGTACTACTACATTGGGATTAGTGGCTTCAGTATTTGGAGATACCTGAAAGGTGTGTCACAACCACAACCAAAAAGGAAACAAACCCCTGAGGAAGCAAATGCCAAAGATCAGGAGTATGAACAGAAGAAAAGAAAACTACATTTCAAAGAAGAATTAAAATGGATCACCCCTGGCTCAAACTGCTTCAAGATGAAAATGGAGAGGAAAAGATGTACTTTGATATGTGCGTGAAGGTTAGATCCAGAAGTGACAAAAATGCTTTTGTCTGAGGATGCTCAAACTTTCAACTGGAGACCATCAAGTACCGTGCATCCAGCAACCAACACTGATATGCAACCAACAAATTTGCAAACGAAAGCAGTGCTACAGAAGCACCAGCATACAAAGCCAAACAGCTTGGACATGGCAACACACAACAAACTTGCCGTTGTCTTTTGAACAACCAATGCAATCAACATCCAAGGAAGACCATCACATGACTATGTCTGAATGACTGAACTTGATGATGCAAAAGGACTGGACCTTGGAAAAAGATACACCACAAACAGGCACAAATGTCATGAGTTCAGCTCAGCCATTGCTGATGTTCAGCATAGTGAGATTTGCAGCTTTTTGACAAAGTGCAACTTTGTGTCAGTCGTAGTTGAAGGGAGTGTTGACAGTTCAGTCGTGGACAATGATATGATGTACAGAGAGATATGTCTGGAAGGGAAAATTGCAACAAACTTCATCTACTGCTGCCAGGTACAGTGTGGGACTTCAACAGTAATTGTGCTAGCAGTTCAATAGGCTACTGCTAATGTCTGTGATTGGTTAGAGTTTCTCTGCAAACCAGTTGCTTCGGGTTCTGATGGTGCTGCAGTCATGCTGGACAAAAACAGTGGTGTCATTGCACAACTTCAAGCCATGTAACCAGCCACCATTGCAGTTTATTCACACAGACCTGAGCTTGCTTTCAGGGATGCAATCAAGTTCTGTCAGTTGAAAAGGTCCTGACAATACTGTCTGGATTGTATTACAGGTAAAAAAACAGTGCTGTCAACAAACTTAAAGAATGCTTACAAGTGCCATAGTCAGAAGATTTTTATCCCCCAAAGGACTGGAGGTACAAGATGGGTCAGTCACACTCTGCGAGCTTTGAGCAAATTTCCCACTCAGCTGGATACCCTGCAGTTCGACTTTACCGTGAGCAGCTTCAGTGAGAAATGCGAGAGTAAGTCCAAGGACATTGGATTTCTTAAGCTTCTGAGGTCCTGTGACATTGTATCAATGGCACTTCTCATGTAAGATCTCCTCACAGTTCTTCAAAAGCTCAGCTTGAAGTTCCAGGAAGTAGGTTCAGTAACAGCAGACACTTCTCTCGCAGTCAAAGCTTGCAGTTTCAAGGATTGAAACACTAGCAAAGAATGTTGGTCCATTTCTAAAGTAATTCTCATAGTATGAAACACGCCATGCTGCTTCTGCTGGACCAACAACAAGGAATGTCTACAAACTTCCTGGATATTGAAACATTGCTACTGACAGACAGAAACTTGTGGACATTTTGTACACCAAGTATAAGACCAGATTTAAAGACACAAACCAGGGCTTTATTCTTGCAACATCCATTGCCAACTTAAGCAGTGGCCTGACAAAGATGCCCCTGAAGAATTTGGAGATAAACAAATCAGGGAACTGGGGGATCACTTCCAAAACCAGTTGCAAAACATTTATGATATTTCAGCTGAGTGGCCTTTGCATCACATGGCTGTGTTTACTTTGTTCTCAAAGAACTTAGAAACACTGAACTGGGAACAAGTAAACATAAGGTTCAAAATGGAATATCTCAATATTTTGTGCTTGTTTGATCTGATACAATTCCTGCCACAAGTAAAGTGTGTGAAAGGGGATTCTCTCACATGAAACTGATCAAGTCTGACAGGAAATACACATGACTGAGAAGACTTTGTCAAGCTTCATTATGATCAAACTGGAGAGTCCAAGCATCAAGGACTTAACCCTGATCAAACAATTGATCCTTGGTTCAATGTACATTCAAGAAGACCAGGAACATCTGGTTCAATTGCCAACAGGGTTCATATCCAGTCAGCCGCTAATGTTTTGGAAGTACTGCCTGGAGATGACTTGGAGCCAATTGATGAAGAAGGCATCCTGGGTCAAGAATATGCAACAGAAGTTGTGGCTGCTGAAGACAGTGCATCTGATCCACCACCACCTGTACTGTATGGACTGGTGCAGCAGGCTAGAGACTCTGATTATGACTATGAGTCAGATTACATCACTGATGTGGAGGACTGTGAAGATGTTTTTGATAAGCTTGCTGTTTACTGAGATGTGTCTTTGTGTGTAAAGTGAAAATTTGTGAATATTCAGACAAAATGTAACCCAAAACTGAGCCTTTCTATAGGAATAATAAATCAGCATTGCAGTTATTTGTAAGTTTTATAGTTACACCTATTGCAAATTGACTTAGGACCTACACACAGAATTGCTATGGGAGAATTGTCTGTCTTTGCTTTGTGTTTACACATCTACCAAGTGAATTTTTTGGGCAAGAAGTAACTGGCAACTCTCTGGTGCTGGTGGGAGATGGTGAAACACTCAACACGTCAGTGCTTGCCCAGAAGCGAGAGTGGAAGTATGTGTTCCAGGTGCTTCAAGCTTGCACCTCCCTCTTTTTTCGTATGCATTACTGTTTGCCGTGTTATATTCCTAGAGTTGGGTTGTCATGCATTGAAAGTACTGCTCAAGGGATGAGAGGGTCCGTATCATTGCATGGAGGCAGGATAATGTCCCTATCAACACGATCTGTGAACGTACTGGATGCACAAAGGCAACTGTCGTGAAGATTCTTGCTGTAGCATGCGCCTGCCACCTGATGTCGAATCAGAGCACAAGCATGGCTGTGGAAAGAAGGAACGACTTCCAGAGGTACAGATACGCTTCTGAAGAGGGAAGTAAGAATCCTCGACTGACAGCAGCAGAATTGAAGAGAATGCATCCCCAGCTGTTACAAGATGTCTCAATTTGAATTATCCAACTCCGCTTGCAGAGGAGCTGGGTTTGCCAAGCCGCATTGCAGCCAAGATACCGCTTCTCACTGACCACATGAAGAAGCAGCGCATTCAGTTTGCCAAGAAGTACAGTATGCATACTGGACATTGGATGAGTGGAGAAAAGTTATGTTTTCCGATGAAAGCACATTTGAAGTGTTCCAGGTGCGTTCTGCCAAGGTTCGTCACCCTGCCAACCATAGTCAATATGACCCTGCTTACATGGTGTCGACTGTTAAGCACCCACAGTCAGTAATGGTATGGCGGTGTTTCTCAGGTGAACTGGGAAGGAGAGGTCTCTACTTTCTTCCTAAGAACTTGATGATGAATGGTGGCCGGTACATTCAAGTTCTGAAAGATCATGTGTTAAACTTTTTTGCTTTTCATGGGTGCGACTTTTTTGTGCACGATTCAGCTCCATGACACAAGTCAAGAAGGGTGACAAAATGGCATCAGGATAATTGGATTGAGGTCCTTGACTGGCCTGGCAACTGTTCGGATCTAAATCTGACAGAAAACTGCTGGGCAAAAATGAAGAAAATCATGGCACAGAAGAAGATGCCCAGTCTGGACAACCTCAAAACTGAAATGACAGGTGTTTGGTGCAAAGAAATGTCCTTAGATTACTTTAGAGATCCAAGTGATTCCATGCCAAAACGCATCCAACTGGTCCTGAAAAACAAGGGAAACATGATTATTAATAAATGGCGTTTCATGAACAAACATTGTGATATACTATGATTTCTGTGTTTTTTAATACCTTGTGGGGGGAGGTCCTAAGTCAGTTTGCTGTAGCTGTAGTCCACAATTTAGGTACATATACTAAAATTGACTGGACCAGTAAAATTTGTCCCGGACTAGTAAATGTGGGGGATTACTAGTTTGCTTGGACTAGTTGAATGATCCTTAAATTCCAGTCTGTTATCCCAAGATGATATTGTTCTAATCACCACCAGTTAATTTTATTAAACAAGGTTTCAAGGTAAATGAATAATGAGTTATATATTTTTTCAGGCAGTAGAGGATGCAGCCATGGAAACTGCCTACAGAAAGGGGGAAGGGAGGAGAAAAAATCCAAATTAATACCATGTACAAGTTAACATTCACCCTACCAGCTGCCTCTGCTCTTCGGTAAGTGCATGAATGTGACTAATTTTTGTTCTTGCTGCAGTGTTCAGCCTATCTGGATGGGAAACCTGTGGTCTTCAGGCAGAAATTACTGTTCTGTAGTCCACTATCGTTTTGTGGAATAGGTAGTTGAAGGAGGTTTCTATATTGATGCCAGTGCTTGAAGATGTCCCACTTTACTACGGGAGCACATTGTATAGCTTATAAAGATTTGTTCAAACCAGGGGACCAGTGTCACATTTTCGTTGTATATTTGATTTTTTGCTGGGTAGGTAAAGATGATTGGATAAATTTTGTATGGGAGAGTTCATGACAAGGGTCGACACCACTTTTTTAACTTGAAAGTTGTTGGATTGATTATCTGATGGGTATTATGAAGTGCGTATGTGTTCATAGTTATACCTGCCCGGTGGAATCAGGATTCCAGTGGCTTGAGTGATGTGTGGGTGTGTGACCCATTTGACTGGGCATACCATTGAATAGTTGTCTGTGTTTTTTTTTCTCTCTCTCCTCATGAAGCTGACAAAAATCTTTTTTTTTTTTTTTTTCTTCTAGGTATGACAGCTTTTACAGGTCAACACCAGTTTGATGGAATAACCAAGGTCACATATGTCACACATAATAATAGGGACCAGCAGCGGTCATTTATAATAATTCACCAATACACTTCAGTGTAATCATACTCATGTTCTAATTTGAGTTCTTTATGAAACAAGTGAACCTGGTTCATTATCAAACTACCTGACAAGTTCACTTCGTCTGTTGCTGTCAAAACCATTCCATCATCACTCGATTATGCTCAGTACTCACTCATACCACCTATCATTATTATTCTAATGTCCATTTGCTGCATAAAATTTCAGTATTTTTTCCCTGTCTGCATAAAATTTCAGTATTTTTTCCCCATTGCTTCTAGATACAAGCAGTTGACAAACCAGTACCATGTTTGTCACAGCTTTTGCACAGGAACACCACGTTTTTTATTTTTATTTTTTTTTTTTTTTATACAGTTCTGCCCTATCCTTCATTATTGGTTTCGTCTTTAGCCTAATAAAAACACCTTACTGCATTAAATCTCCCCTAATAGCTGTTAATACACCATTGTGATCAAACAGATCAGTGAAAATATATGTTGAGATGTGGGCAGCCAGTGCAGCAAGTTGCTGGGCTACACATTGGTTACTATGGTAATGGAGAGCCTCACGACAACTGGCTCCCACATGCAAACCACCCCTGAAACGTGGTAACTTGTAAAGTGTTTCAGTAGATACCAGTGATGGAAATAACCGTTTTATTTGACTGTGGTAGCAGTTAAGAATAAACTGATGTGGTGATATAGTACTTAAGGAATACGTTATATAAGAATGATAAATTTGATGAGAAGTGTTGTACTCGCAAGAACAGAAATTGGTGTTTAGGAATAGTTAAGTGTGAGAATTTTGTATTCACAGACAAAATACATTGATTACAATGCATGATGACTAAGTAAAGAGAAATATGAGAAAAGGGTCATCTGGTTCACAATGTAGAGTAGTAGAATTGTAAACATTACTGATCCAGTCCCTCCAGTCTTTTTAAGGGTTATTATTCGGGTATTAGGCCAAAGTGTGAATTTGTGGGTCCTGAACTAATTAACATTTATTCCCACATATTGCTGTTTGGTTACAGTATTGAGGGAGTTCGTCATTGCTGTAGTTTGGCATACCAATTAACAATAATCAAGGAGGTTTGACTCTATTGGAGTAGACTGGTGTTTTCACTTGACATCATCACAGACACTTGCATCATTCATAGAAGCCATACTGGTAGCTAGGGTTAAAAGAAAGTAGAATGAGATAATTAGACAAAATTCAGGGACCACCACCAAGACATGCAGTGTAAGCAATCCAAATTATTGCCCGCTACACTCAAAACACTCTGTGGCTGCCCAGTAAACTTGTCTGGCAGCCACAGGAATTCGAGTACCCTTTTGCAATTTTGTCCGGGTTAAGAGAGGTGCCGGTCGATCTGATGCCGGAAAATTGATGTACCTGTGTTTTGCTTAGGGGACCTTCTTCTGGTGTCTTTGTATTTTCTGCTACCAGGCTGCTTTACTCATATTGGGAGACAACCCTCATTGTGAAGAGATTAAATCTATCTACAACCTTGTTTCCCAGTATACTCTAGCATGACATGAAAATGCTATATGTCCAGATTCATTTAGAACAGTAAATTAACACGAGTAATGCTAATCACGAAGGTATCTTTTTTAATGCAAAGAAAAAGGAGTGAGAGGTTAGAAGCCTGAAAGATTGTTCCCTCAGAGAAGAGAGAGAGAGAGAAATTGAAGATCCATTCAGTTCTAGATGCCTGTACACATTGCGTCTCAAAGACTGGAGGTCATAGGCAGAAGGAAACAGAGGGGGAGAGGTCCAAAGTTGACCTATTGCATACATAAGGATTGGGAATGTCAGTTCAACTGTTGCATTAGAGAGTTGGACAGAAAATAGTGAGTGTTACCGCCAGATAGGTGCTGATGCAGAACCAAAGTACAATGTTATTTTATTCTACCGGTTGAAGATGCTCTCTTCTGGTCATTCACATTCCTCCTTTTGGGAAATGGGAAATAGTTGAGGAATGTTTCTAAGTAGACATTACAGCCACATGGTTATATCATGGTTACCATGTGAAGGCCTTTTCACCTGTACCTTAAAAATTATACAAATCCAGTAATAGGCAAGAGGACACTGAAGATATAATACACAAAGTAAGTTGCTTAGGATGAGGTGCTAAGAAGCTTTGTAAGCCCAAAATTAATATGACAGAGTTTTCATTGTACTGTACAATTTTTTTTTTTTTTTTTTTCATCATCTTTATAAGTGGTTGAATTGGAGGGAGGGCAACATGATGGCAGAGGACAGGGCAACATTGAGGCGGTTTGTGCATGGCAACCCCATCCCCCCCCCCCCATGCAGGATTAAGACTGTCAAGCTATAAACAGATCATAATTATTATTATTATTATGATGATGATGATTATTATTATTATTATCATTATTGTTATTATTATTAGATTGGATGATGAATTATTATTATGTTGGGTGTAAGGCTATTCAATTTCCTTATATTCCTATGAAGCATGTTGCCACTTTTACCTAACCTATAGCAGTAGTTGTGGCCTCTGGCTTGTCTGAAATGGGAATCCAGTAGACTGCAAGCATGAAGTTGCCCATCTGCTGCAGCTCCTTGCTGTGAATAATGAAGTACTTGAGAGACATTTATATAACCAGGGAATAGAGTCAGACAGATGACATTGTAAAATGGCTCAGTTCATCTTAGTTCTGCTGTACTAGGAGTTGTAGTAGTTGCTGCCCCAGGCACATAAGAATGTGAATTTAGTGGACTGCATGCTAAAGCTATCCTTCTGTAGTCCAGCGTCCTTGTGTCAGGGATTAGGGAGCTGATTGAGGAATGTTTATATGATCAGGTAGCTCCTCTGCCTGGTCCCGTGTATCACCACCTAATGACGTTCCTCTCCAACACCATTAAGTAAGGGGTTACAACGACTATATTGAACTCCTTCGAAGTGAAGTGGTTAATTTATCAACAGACCTGGGAATTTCTTCTAAAAGCTTGTTATTTTTTTTAAGGAACCACCATCAATCCTTCTGCTGCTGTTGGTGATGGTAGTGTGCTGCTGCTGATGACGAGGATGATGGTGGCAGTGGTGGTGGTGGTGGTGCTGCTGCTGGTGTTACATTGCTGGTGCTATTACTAGTGATGCTGCTTATGATGATGCTGGTGTTACACTGCTGTTGCTGCAAATGGTGGGCATCTTTTACAGCCAGCATTCTGGGTAGCACTGACCACCCAGATCTCCAGAGGAATACTTTCTGATGACCCTGGACACCTTTACCTGGGCCACCCTATAACTGGCTTGGCCACCACAGTCTTAGAATAATTCCTGCACTTGGACGGCTGTGACAACAGCTGTTCTTACTGGTGCTCCAACTACTGCAACTGGTACCACCCTTCCTAAGATACATGTGTTGCACAACTTTTGGCTCATCCACCTTCACTTGGTGCAGATTTTTGTCTTATCAACAACCTAATACCCATAGCTCGGTTGCTGAATAAAACATGGATAGCAATACTGTGGCTCTGCATCCTCTCTGTATCTCACTTTTAAGCCAAATTTATGTGGACAGAGTATGTTAACAGTTGCTCCCCTGCTTAGGAAATTTTGATTGAGAATTCTTTACTCCATCCTTGGGTGGGAAAAGGAGGTTGGGCTGATGGTGACAATAAATGATAATGGTGGATAGTGTTGATGATAATTGCGATGATCAGCTCCATAACATAAGCTATTGGCTATGTGGACCATGTGGCAGATTATTCTCCCACTGTGGTATAAAAGGCCAATTACTTCACTTAGATATTCATTTTAAAAGCTAGTGATGGCGATTGATGATGATGATGATGCAGTGCCAGGAATCAGGCCCTGACACTGTCAGGCTGGCAGCTTAGCAACACCACCACCCGTAAGTGCTAATGAAGTCTCAAGTCGGTAAGTCTTCAGTAATTGGATCATATCATTTGTAACTCCAGTGTTCATAAGTGGGAGAGCAACTGTCTGTATTCCATCTAACATCAGACTGTTTTATTCAGTTGAGAGAGAGACTTTCAAAGGATAAGAATGACCATTATTTCAGACTTTTTCGGTGTTCTTTCACGAGCTTATTTTTTAGCCATTTCCCAGCTTTTTTTTTGGAGCCCAGTGGTACAATAACACAGTACTATAGGTCTTCATCCTTTCCATTGAAGTTTTAATGACTAGCATTATTCTATTTGCTAAACCATTACCAAGATGGTTAAAGTAACAAGAGCATAGTAAGCAAATTCCCCAGATATACCAGTAGTAGATAAAGTTCTGCAACCTTTCCATTGCACTTCATGACTAGGATCATTCTGCTTGCTAAAATATTGCAAAAACTCAGCATTATTTCAAGTTGATAAACATATACGTAGGTACACAGATAAACACATTACGTTATACATTGCTAGATAAGTGGTTCGTAGATACACTTCTAGAATTTTTGAGATAGATAAAGGTTTAGAGTTGAGATAGAAGGATTGACCAGGTTATTTTTTATGCCTTTGACTGTTAGTACAGTCATTCTCTCATTCTCTCAGTTGGAGAATGTCTGGTGTTAGTACAATGAAAGTGGTTTGTCTTTTTTGTAGTTGTGGTGATTTCCTAATATCACTTAGCAAGCCTCCTATGCCACAGAGAAGACATCCCAGTGAATTATGCATGTGATTATTGACAGATTATTAGCATTATCAGTGTTATTTAAGAATGTACAGTGGACACAAAACATTTTATAGCCTGTGGTTTGCCCATTTCTTAAATTTCAAGCACTTCAGATGAGCATACTGGATTAATATACTGTACTGGTATATATTGCAACCTTCCCAGTCTAAGGATGTTTTCCACAAACCTCCAATTGTCAATATATGTTTTCTTTCAAATAACCCTGCAGCATTTTCTGTGTTTGGGATTATTCACTGAACCTTCTGAGATTTTTGCTGCATTTTCCATTTCAATCACCCAAACCAGTTAACCCTGTGATGTAGGTATTGCTTATTGCTTGCAAATTGCAGCCATGTGCAGTCAGTTCCCTAGTATGTTCAGCAGTACCAAGAAGAGCAATTACAATGTGCTTAACATCGAACAGAAATTAGAAGTGCTTAAATTTTTTTTCTAAAAGCGTTAGGCTACTGACTAGTATGGTGTTGGATTGACTACAATTTATTACATAAGGCAGCAGAGTAATATATAAGTTCTATCTATCTGTCTATTGCCAGACGCCACAATCCCGCAAGGGGTGGCCATTTGACTTTTGAGTTGTTTTACGGGAAGGGGCACTAACCCTCCACCAACCCACTTGTTGACACGTAGGGAGCACGTATGGTTTGGTTATATGGTTACCACCCAGCGTTGTAAATGGTTTCTTGGCTTACCGGAAACCATTTGGCCTGTCACTCAATGTAAAGCCACCTGTAAAGGAAAGAAAAACAATAAGAAGTGACAGGAAAGATGGGAGAAATAGGAAGAGAGGAGGGCAGGCACAGAAAAAGAATGATAAAGACTAAGGAAGAAGTAGGCAGCTCAAGTTAGTGGATGATGGTCGCCACCACCTGCCACAAATATATAAATTATTAAAGTTTTATTCCAGCAGTAAGAATGATAAGTCCATATCTGAAAAATTAGTCCCATTAAAACCAAATCAGAATGAAAAGATTATAATTTTTATGCTGGTAGGTAATAAACGAAAAGCCAGCATCAAGAAATAAGTCCCAATAAAAGCATTAAAAAAAAAAAAAGTTGAATTGTTTGCCGCCCTGTAGCATGGTCCCAGGTTCCTGTGCTCCATATGGGGTTTTCATGAATTGGGAGGTGAGTGGGGGTGGGTAAATCACTCAGTGTGGCCACAAGATGTCCACTCTGCATAAAATTCATTGAACCATAGTAATGTGGTAAGAAACTTCACCAGTAGTCAAATCATACCTTCAGTCTCAGTACCTTCTTCTGTCAGCTGAGCAGAAAGGAGTGAGACATCTTTGTTATATTCAAATAAAACAACAAGTTAGAGACAACCGGACAGCTGTATGCTGCCACAAGCTATGAAATGTTTACAAAGACTCCTGTCCTGAGCATGAACAAAACTATCTAAACACTTCTTTGCCAGGTGTAGGAATGGAAGTTGTTAAATGAGTGTGTAAAATGGGCTGCAGACCAAAGTTTTTGTTATTCCATAGTCCATCCTCCTCGTTTAGGGGGACTGTAAGGGATTTAAGGGATGTTAGTAAAATGTGGCAACTTTGTTACCTGATCATTATCATATGAAGGTGTTTATTGGTGCCTGAAGTTTCAGGCACCAATAAATGAGTGTGGGAAGAAATGTTACCCCGTCATTTGGGGAATAATAAATATGGAATACAAGATAGTGCTGGCAGATTGTTGTTGGCAAACTTTTTCACATACCTGTACATTACAGATACAGTCCGTTATATGAGACGTGCTCAGGAATACAGGGTTGTCCATGTATAACATATCCAGTTCTCATGTGTTTTGTCCATGCTTCCTGAACCATACGTTATCCCATCCAGAAGTGGGAAGACGAGGCCAGGATGATGATTATGGTTATGCCTATAATGGTTGATGTGGAGAATGGCTCCGTCAGTATTACAAGTGTCCATCCTGCATTAGTTTTTACATCTCAATTCCCTCTTCGTAGTGATTGCTTGTTTGCAGCCATTGACTGCACTCGAACATTTACTACCCTACCTTTTATCCGTTTTATAACCTCATCATTATGCAAATTGATGAACCAAAGAGACATGTATTTTTGTCCATGTGCAGATTTATTTCCCATACTTCACTGGCAGAACAAAATAATACTTTGGCTTAAAATCTTTCCATAGAACTTCTTCATGACTGGCACCAGATTTCAGTATAGTTTCAGCCTGGCAATTACAAAGAAAAGATGGTAATATAATGCTCAGTTAAACTAAACAGAGCACAGTTGAGTAGCTTTGTAAAAGTAGTCAAAATACCTGCTTTACCCACACTAGCATACTGAGCCATTCCCACAACACAGTCGATATATATGGTCCGCCTTATATTATGATTCAGTGAACTGTGGGTTGCTGTTGCTGTGGTCCCAGATTCATTTGTAGTAGTGCTGTAACCAGACCACTTCTTTGAATTTCAGCATTTCTGATGATTGAGTATTCTCTCTCTGCCCAAGCAAAACATTGTCAGTATGCATTTGGGTTTTGGATACTGTGTAGCTTATCTGTGTGTGCTGATCATCATTGATTTATACATGAATAGCACATGGAATGAGGTTGTGCTAAATGAGCTGGGAAATATGAATAAGAATATATACATGTAATTTTCCAGAGTAAAACTGCTGGCAGTAAGATGCACGCACGTCGGATTAAAAAACATTAGAGGTTAATCCATTTTGTTATAATAATTTTGGAGCATATCCCATTTGTCACTTATGTTGCCTCTTCTTTCATCAAATACCAGTATTTTGTTTCTGTGCCATTCACTGTTATTCTTTGAAATAGTTGATGAGCTTGGGACCACAACAACAACAACAGGCATAAATAAAACTTTAAGGAGTTGGCAGCCCTAAAGATCCTAAATAAACGTGGACTTGCTGATAAAAGCCATAGTGCTTTTTTTTTTCCCCCCAACAATAAACATATGTATTCTTTCTTATGTAATCCTCCATGAAATATTGAGATTGGTTTTGATGTATTTTTATGCCTGTTGTTTTATGTTTGCATTTTTATTATTGCCATGTTATAGTGATGTACTGCACAGTCTGTCACAGGATAATGTTCTCCTTTGTTGGAAAACTTGAATATGCAGGAGGTCTGTTCTGGAACTGTCTTCCTCAGTCTGTACTGTATTTCCATCTGCCCTTGACCTCCAGTCTTTTGAGTGCAATGCATGCAGGAATCTCAGAATGAATGGATCTTGAATTTGGCTTCCGTATGTTTATTATATTCTTGGAGCAAACAACATTTCAGTCTTCCAGCCGTTGGTTCCTTCTCTGTGTTAAAAAATATACTGTCCTGAATAGCACTTAGACTTGCAAAACCAACAAGCATCTCTAAGTTAAAGTCCTGTCAGTGATCAGTGAGCATCTTGTTTAGCTTCATTTACTGTATGTCAGATATTCATGACAATCATGAGTTGGCTCCCTACTTTCATATCAGAGGTTAATGAGCATCTTGAGTTGTTTCTCTTCATTTTTGTCAAAGATTAATGTGCATCCTGAACTGTTTCCCCACATTTATGGAAACCCTTGTCGTTAATGTGGCTTTTTTTTTTTTTTTTTAGTAATATTTTTTCCTGTGGCCGACTGTACATTTTCGTATATAACAATGTGGGTAGGTTTATTTGCATTTTTTTCCATTCACATGAACTAAGTTTTTCACCTGGTTATGATTAGCTTGGTTGATGGCGAAGTGCAATCTTCCTGGAGAGTTAATTTGACTGATAGCCAAGGAAGCTCATTCTTTCCTTAGCACAGAGGAGTATTGAATTTTATGCACCCTTGATTTAATATTCATGTTATCAGATTTGTCTGGTTCTGTCAGATGAAAACAAACTGACTATAGTCATATATGTATTTTTGCATTTTTATTATTGTCGTGATGATATAAGATTTTCTTTTTTATTTACTGTAAACTCCCAGTTATCTCATGGCACAAACTAACAAACCTCATTATTCTATCTATCTATATACCTAGGCTGCTTCCCCTAAGGAAAGGGAGGTAGCCGAGACAGGACGACACACTCTCAAATACATTCATTCGCATCTTAACCCCAAAGGGGAGAAGGGACAGATCCTCACTGCACCACACCGCATGAGGATCAACTGCGCAGTGCAATCAGCAACATCCGCAGCAGGGCCTGACAGCAGAGCTGGTTTACCCCTGCCACATCATAATAGACCCATCCCCTTACCCGCACCTGACGTGATAAGCTGATCAGATCAAATGCGGGAGAATATTCCCTCAGGGCTGCGTCATCATTTATTCATTCACAATTTCTCTCCATTTATTTCTGTCACTCACAGCCACTCTTCCTTGCTCAACAGACATCCCTATCGCATCCAGTGCTCTCTTCACACTGTCCATCCATCCTATTCGTGGTTTTCCCATCAGCCTTACACCTCTCACATCAGATCTGGTTATCTTTTTCACCAATCGCTCATTATCCATTCTCTCCATATGCCCAACCATCGCAACACCCTCTGCTCAACTTGATCAGCCATCTCCCGAACAACTCCAGTTATCCTTCGCACTTCATCATTTCTCACTCGATCCATATGCGTCACTCCATACATACTCCTCAGACACCTCATCTCCATTACATTCAAACTTTTCCTCTCTGCTGCACCCATATTCCATGTTTCAGCCCCATATAACGCATTCGATACCACAACACCCTCATACAGCCTTCTCTTTACATCCGTTCTAAGCGAACGACATCTAAATGCCTTTTTTTATTCCTCCCAGCACCTTTCCTACTTCATTCATTCTAAACTTCACTTCTGCATCTATTCTTCCATCCACAGCAACATGCGACCCTAAATACTTAAAACACTCTACCTCCTCAAGCAACTCACCATTCAAAACTATATTCATCCTCCTACCATCTACCAAGCTCGTACACATCATCACTTTACTCTTATTCTCATTTACTTTCAGTTTCCTCATTTGACACACCCTTCCAAATTCCTTTACCAACTCTCTCAATCCCTCTTCTGAATCAGCCACCAGTGCAGTATCATCTGCAAACAGCATCTGCTTCAAATTCCACTCTCTATCATCAACATTCACTAGACTCAGACGTCCACCTAGCATTCTTGCATTCACCTCCCTTACAACACCATCCATATAAATATTAAACAACCAAGGCAACATCACACATCCCTGTCGCAGCCCCACTCTCACGGGGAACCAATCACTCTCAGTATTACCTACTCTTACACACACACTACTATTTACATAAAAACTTTTCACCCCTTTTAGTAACCTACCATGAAGTCCATACAATTTTAAAACAGTCCACAAAGCCTCCCTATCAATTCTATCTTACGCTTTCTTTAAGTCCATGAATGCCCAAAACACATCCTTGCCTTTCGCTAAATACTTTTCACACACTTGTCTCACAGCAAACACCTGATCCATGCATCCCCTCCCTCTCCTAAAGCCACACTGCTCATCACCAATCACTCCCTCTGTGCCCTCTCTAACTCTCTTAATTAACACTCTACCATACACCTTACCTACAACACTCAACAGACTTATACCCCTAAAGCTAGTACATTCATACTTATCACCCTTACCTTTATACAGTGGGACCACACAAGCACTTGCCCAGTCAATTGGCACCATACCTTTCACAAAGCACACATTCAACAATCTTTCTAACCATTCAACAATAGTCTCTCCACCACCCTTCAGGCATTCCACAGCACACCCATCCATACCTGCAGCTTTCCCTTTTTTCATCTCCTTTACTGCCTCCTGCACTTCCTCCTTCGTGATCAAAGAATCATTCAACTCTCCCAACACATTTATTCCTTGCACCCTTCCGTCTGCCACAGTCTCAGCCTCCCTTTCCTCTTCTACATTTAACAATATTTCAAAATACTCTGCCCATCTCTTCCTTACTGCATCCATCTGAATTAACATCCTTCCATCCTCTACTTTTACTTGCTCTTCCTTCCCAGACTCTCCCTTTTGCACCCTTTTCACCTCCTTCCAAAACATTTTCTTATTCTGTTGAAAGTTCTGTCAACCACCTACCCCATCTCTCATCTGCTGCCACTTTAGCAGCATGCACAGCCCTTCTCTCCCTGTTCCTCTTTTCCATATACCTCTCATATGACACCTCATCCTTCCTCTGCAGCCACACTTCATATGCACGTCTCTTCTCAGCCACAGCCATACTTACTACCTCGCACCACCATTCACTTCCTTTTCTTACACCACCACCCACACGTCTCACACCACACACATCTTCCGCATGCCCCACCACAGCATTCTTAAACAACTGCCATTCCTCCTCCACACTGCCATTTCCTGATCTTTCACTGCATTCCACTCATCTTTCAGTTTCTCCTGATACTCTCTCATTTTTTCTCTTTTATCCAACTCACTTTCAAAACCTCCCTGCCACACCTAAGTCTCCTAGCTCTCACCCATCTCTTACCTACTCTTAACTTTCCCTCCACCAGGTGGTGGTCAGACATACCTCCACCCTCCCCTCTCAAAATTCTCACATCCAACAATCTTCCTATTACATTCCTGGACATCGATGCTCTATCAACAACCCTTCCACTCTCGTGTCTCACCCTTGTATACTTATAAATATCTTTCTTCTCAAACAGGATATATCCAATCACCATCTCTCGCTCAACGCACATCCCTATCATTCGTTCCCCATTTTCATTTCTTCCAGGCACACCATGCATACCAACTACACCTTCAACTGCTATATTTCCCACTCTAGCATTCAGATCTCCCATCATTACCATATTCACATTCGCTCCAAAACTCTGCATACACTCATCAACATCATTCCAGAAAGACTCCCTCTCTTGTTCATCCCTTTCACTACCAGGCCCATATGCACTCACAAACACCCACAACTTTTTTTTTAAATTTCGCTTTCAACCTCATTATTAGGGAAGCAAAAATCTGAATAGCGTCAACTGAGAGCATGTCACTAACCACATAGGAATATTCAGCAAAATCTTTTTCAGTACTATAGTATGATAAGCGCAGTATAATTACAGTATATTTTACTGTGAAATACCGTATTGTTTTTCAGTACTGTACTCTTTGGGGTTGTTTTCTATATGTTCAGTACAAGTGTGTGTGTGTGTGTGTGTGTGTGTGTGTGTGTGTGTGTGTGTGTGTGTGTGTGTGTGTGTGTGTGTGCACGCGCGCGCGCGCCCCATGGAGGGGCTGGGGATAGTACTGCATAAACAAAAATATATAAATTATCATCATCCAGCATGGCTTTGGCAATACTGTATTGTGATGGATTATTGTATTCCTATTGAATTGTAATACTGAGTCTTCTTTTTGCATCTTTATTATTTATAGTACTGTAGTGTGGAAAAGTATGCCTTCATGTTACCATCTCCAGCTGTTTTTATAGCTGTATGGAAATATTTTGATGTGCCCCATTGGATTGAAATGCTTTCTGACACTGACTTTCAAATCACGTAATGTAGTAGGAACTTCCTTTTCAAGTCGTTTCCCAACGTCTGTTGACTTAAAATGGCTCAGGATCCTGCATATAAATGTCAAGCAGATTATTTTGTGTTGTAAGTAACATTCTTTCCTCCTCCTCCTGCCCTCGGGTGACTTTACACACCCCTTTCTTTCTTGCTTTCCTCTTCCTTCAGCCTGTGGGTGGCTCTACATTGAATGACAAACCAGATGGTTTCCTGTACACCAGGAAACTATTTCCTGTGTTAGGTGGTAAATGTATAACCAAGTTATGGCACCTGGTGGTTTAGTGAGTAATTAAGGTGCTCCAATAGGATGAGCCAGTGCAGGTTTATATCCAAGGGGTGGTTGAGGTTTATTGCTCATGTAATGCCACTCAGGGATTAATGAGGCTGTTCACTCTCAAATGCAGGGACCAACTTGCTTGGCTCTGGGCTCCTATGCTCCGCATGGGTCAACATAGGATTGGATGATAGATGGAGTAATATTATGATAACCTTATTTACCTCCTTATAATGCACACTGTTGTATAATGCTCACCCATGATTTGGGAAGTGGGTATTTAGGGAAAAAAATCAATTTGATCTGCTAATTATCGATATTCATCATCCACTAGTAAATTGTGAGACAAAATAATAATCTTTCATCGCTGCCTCATGTTTGCTAATAGGTGATCAGCTGTATGTTGCTTAACATCTACCGATGTGCTTGGCTTTGTGCATTCGCTCCGTGAGTGTGCATATCTAATGCACAGAATGCTTTGTTACTTGCTTGTTTATGCTGTCTTAATGCACATTCATCAGAGTCTGAATTGTTGAAATCTTAATAAGTAGTAAGGCCATCGAGTGATTTGCCACTGAATATTGGTGGTCATGGTTCAGATTCATTATTTGTGCCATTTTGGCGAACAGGGTTTTGTGGGTACCAGTCACCTCGACCCATAGACGTGTCCCAAACGAGTGTAATTAGCTCGGTGATTTTTGAAGCAAAATTGTTTTGGGGAAAGTGGGCAGTATTTGGCAGGAAATACAGTATGTTAGGTGGAACATACTGTATAAAATTAAGCTCTCTAATGTCACAGCTGTGGTTTTTAAATTTGAAGAGAATGTCAGCTTTCTTGTGAGGTCGAGTCAGGATTTAGAAGTCTCTCCATTGCAAAAGAAGGTTATATTTCTGCCACTTTGATGCTCTCTATTTATGGATCAGTTGATGATGATGGTCATTATTATACTTGTAGGGTGGAGTTGGGATTCTCAGGGCTGGCTGTTTGTCGGGTATGCTGTTGATATTTCTCCACTGTGATGCTGTCAGTGTTTATAGGTCTGTATTTGGTGTTGATGATTCCAAGGGGTATTCAGCATGTCTGTTGATGATTCTCCAGTTTTGATGCTTTCTCTTTGTTTATGAATCTGTATAGGTGTTTGTGGTGGTGGAGGTGATTATGTTTGAAGGAGAGTCAGGATTCCAAAACTGTTCACTGTATAATATTCATATTTCTTTTCCAATTTTAATGCCTTCTTTTTGTTTATGGATCTTTTTATGTGTTTTTGATGATATTGGTATCTGTCAATTTAGATTTTGGTGGCTTATGATTGTATGTGATGATTTCTTAGGGATAAGTTTGGGGTGCATAGAATGGATAGGATAGAAATTTGATCTGTGAAAGATTTGGAGTAAGGAAATCTGTTTACCAAAGAGATGAAGTGCGTGCTTAGATGGTGTGGTCATATAGAGAGAGAGGATGCAAAAATGGAGGTGAAGAGGGTATGAACGACATTGCAGGCCAAGAAGATGGTAGATGGATATTGTAAATTTGTGTGTGAGAAGGAGAGGGAATTGTCAAGACTGGGGAACTTACTGGGAAACAGGATGGTTGCATGAATTGTGGGTGGAGGAGCACCCAAGAAAGGTTTGGCATCTCCCACCCATCATTATTTTTTCTTCTTTACGTTGTAGTGGATTAACTCTGAGGATCTGGGGCTTGAATGATGAGTGAATGAGTGTCTGTGGGGAGTAGTTCCCAGCTGGCCCCCCCCCCCTCTATTTTTTTTTTTTTATTGTTTTTTGAGAGAGAGAGAGAGAGAGAGAGAGAGAGAGAGAGGATTATGGGGCAGTGATTATGTGAGAGGTCATATACTACTTTAGATAGATCATCCAGTTTGACGACTTGGTTTTCCTTTCACAGCTTACTTCCCATAGCTCATGGGAGAATAATGTAGTTCTATGGCTGTTTGTTCCCTCCATATGACTTTTCATAACTAGCACCATATTCTAGTTTTAATCTTTGGTTTCTGCTCAGTATTTAAGAGAGAAAACAATTTCACGTTAGTTAACCCATGAATTGCGTAGTTATTATTATTTTTTTTTTAAATCCCACCCCTTGGCAAAAAAAAAAAAAAAAAAAAAAATTCGTTTATTATAAACTTGAAGATAAATATCCAGGACATCATCTGGGGGAAAAAAAAAAAAAAAAAAAAAAAAAAAAAAAAAAAACGTCTTTGCGTAGCGCCATGCGTAAGTTTGCATAGAGGTGGAGTAGTTAGCGGTGATGCACGGCCACTGGAGGGTAAGCAGTGCCTGAGCTGTGGCACGCAACGTGACACTTCCCAGCCAGAACTATGGCTCTCAATCCACGGGTGAAAGTAATCAGAGAGTAGCAGGTCTGAATGGCTAGTGAAGAGGTATGTAAAGTGAGGATGGGGAGGAGGCAGCCTCATGAATTCTGTGGAGGTCTTGAGGTGTGGTGTTTAGGATGTTACCATGTTCAGATGGTGCTGTAGCGGAGCCCAGTTTGGCCCAGCATAATTATCTAAATCAACTTGTTTCCGAGATTCTTTCTGCTGTCCATAGGTATACTCTTTTCATCTTAACTTGGTCCAGATTTTTATCCTATTGTAGCTTGTTCCATGCAGTTCAGTGTCAGAAAAAGGTAATGCTACCTCTCTACATCCTTTCCCTAGCACTTCTTTTAGACTAGCATCAGATTCTCCTGTTATCTACTGTTACAACTCGGCATTCAAAATGGAGAGATGGTAATTTTAAGCCAAGCTAGGTTGAAAGAGTATAGTGACATTAATGTTTTGAAAACATTGAGTTTATGAGATGCCTTTGTACTGATGTGACTTGTGGGTTGAGAAAATGTCATGTATGTGTCCAGAGTTAATCCAAGGATGTAAAGTGTCTTTACTGGGAGTCACAGATTAAAAAAAGGAGATGAGAGTGCATTTGAGATATGTGTCTGGCATGCTTAGAGTGATAGTTTATATATATGATAAGGCTGTCGTTCTGCTTTGTGTAAGTAGTGTTAAAACATTGGTGAGTATTGCTGGAAGCTTGCTGCATTTGTTGAATTTTATTGTTGTGAATCCATTGTTAGGTAATTGCCATAGGACATTACTATTATTAAAGAATGGGGGAACGGGTAGATCATGAAAGAAAAGTGAGAGAACTGCAGCAACAGAGCATCATGGTCCACTTGAGTAACACTGGTGAGGAAGTGGAACACTTTCAGTTTCATCCATCATCCACTTGGAATTGCAGGATTATTGGGGCAGATCAGTATATTTCAATAAGATGAAAATATCCATCCATCATAGATGAAAATATATTTAACAAATTTGTTTGAGATCTAAAGGCACCTTTTGCACACTATTACAGTACTAATTTTTTACTCCTTAATTCCACAGGTAACACCAAATGTATTTCTGGAAAGTCCATGGAGGTAAAAATTGCTGTACATGAGGGTTGGATTCCAGCAAGAAAGATTTTCTCATTTATTTTAATAATTATATTTAGGTCTGCAGATAATTGTGAAAATGTATATTACAAAAACTTAACAGTTTTTATAGTCATTGTACCTAAATTAAAATGATTTTGTATGTCATGTATTTTTATGTTTTGTACAGTTTGTATTGCTTTGTTGTTTATGTATTGTATGTTTTTTTTTTTGTAATGTTTCCTTCTTCCCCTCTTCCTCCTACCCTACCCAGCCATGCCATACCCTGTCTTACCCTGCCCTGCCATCCTCAACCCTTCCCTGTCATCCCCCACTGTATCCTTCTCTAATGTCCCATGCCCTACCCATCCCTGACATCCTCTATCCTACCCATCCCTGACATCCTCTATCCTGTCCAGCCAGGTCCTTGCCTGCCCTACCCTACCTTGACTTGCTATCCCCTACCTTGTTCTCTCCCCTATACAGCCTTGACCTGCCATCTTATACCCCATCCAGCCTTGTCCTCCCTTAACCTTAATGCCCTGCCATGGCCAACCTTGTTCCAACTTCCCCTTAATGTATTCTGCCATCTCTTACCTTACCCAATCCAGCCATTCCTTACCTTGGCCATCTTCTCTCAGCTTTGCCTTGTCATCTGCCCTGCCTCTTCCTGCACTATTGCTCCCGTCTGCCCTTCAGTCTCTCTACACTACCCTACCTATCTTGCATCACTCAACCCTACCCTATCTCCCTACACACTATCCTTTTTTTTTTTTTTTTTTTTTAACCTAGCCTTCCTCTTCATTTCCTACCCTCTCATTCCATATCCAACCCTCCACCATCAACCGTGTCTCTTCCTGCCTTGCTGAATCTCCCCTGCTCTGGTTCTCCTTACCATGACCTTCCTCTCACTATCCTTCCCTCCCTCTACCTCTCTACATTGCTACACAGTTCACCATGTGGGTCTACAATTAGCTCTTAATGCCTGTAAATCTATTGAAAGCCTATATTTTGAGTCAAGTTTACTCTTTTCTGATGTTGTACTCATACTTAGATAGTTGACCAACCTACATCAGTCTTCTTTCCAGAGGCTTACCATTACTCCACCCACACTATCAAAATTTACTTGCTGTCCACACATACACCCTCCATTTCCAATTCGTATACAACCTCTACTCTCATGTCCTTCCTCTACATTCTCTTAACTTCTTCCCCTGGCTCTTACCCCCCACTACTGCATTTTCTTACTCCTAATCCTCTCTGTCTCACCCCTTGGCCTTCCTTCATATTCTCTGACATCTATCTTCGCATTCATCTGTTATCCATGTTTACGATGTTGGGTCTGAAGCATCAATTGGCTCAGGATTTGCTGTATTTTTTTCCTTCTCAGTCCCAGGGGGTGCACCGGGGGGGGAGGGGGGGGACCGGGCCTGGTGCCCCCCCTTAGCTCTCTTGGTCCTTCAAAAATTTGTATATATTTATTTCAATAACAGCAAAACATGAAAAATTGGCAAGTACAAACAAAGAGTAACACATGAGCCAGCAGCTATCTGACTCTAAACCTGCACGTGACCTCTCGGTAATTATCGGATTACCTGACCTCACCTCACAAGCCCCCCCCACCAATAGATAATTCCTGGATGCACCCCTGCTCAGTCCTATCAGTTTACCTTACCACCTGTTACCAGCTTACGCACAACAGAACTCTCTCTGATATGTTTTGCCTTATGATGTATGCTTTACTCTTCATTATCTTTTGTCCCTTTTGCCGACTCCCTTAGTGCACTTTCTCTTTAGTCATCTTTCTCCTCTTTTACACTCCCATGTTCTTCAAATTCAACAGTGGCTGTTTCATTTAATATTTAGAAAGAAATATGTACCGTACATTTCTGCTGGGTCCCTAGTCATTATAAGTACTGTATACCTGTAAATGAACAGGTTGATTCAGTATCTCGTCCTTCAGTCTCCTTGGGGAATTTTCTTTTTCTTGCCATTCTGGCCTCTGATTACCTCCCTATTATCACTTCTAACTTCAAGGTGGCCTGGTTTGACATTTCAGCTAATAAACCCCGTGCAGTAAAACAGTCCTATTTCCCTAGGCATTATCCATGACGTAGAATAAGACGATGACAAACTGCACTAGCCTGCCTACATATTGGTCATACCCAGCTCACTCGCTCTGTAATGTCCAGTGAACCACCTCCTTGCTTTACCTGTGATGTGCCCCTTTCTGTTTCACATATCGTTTTAGACTGTCCAAGTTATGCTACTGCATACACCACTGTCTTTCCTTTTCCAGTACACCTTCATCCTCATCCTTTTCTTGGAAATATTTTCGTGGAGTTCCAGCAGTTTTCTCTAGATTGTGTTGTCATTTCTAAAAACAATCCATAACCTTCATATAATCTAAAATTCCCCTTTTAGTTTCTAGTCATCCTTTGCAATGTAGTTCCTCCATACTCCTTACTATACCTTAAGCCATATGAGCTTTGCTATCTGGCACTTGGATTTCGTTCACTCACTCACTTTACACCACCTTTCTTCAGCTCACCCTACCCTGTCTTTGCATGTCCTACCCTACCCTTCCTCTTACCCAATGATTCCTCATAGTACCCTACGTGTCTCTCTGTACACCTCCCTGCCTTTCCCTAACCTACCTACCCTCTCCCTACTCTGCCCAGTATCTTACCTTACCCAGTCTCTTCCTAACCTGTCCTCTCTCTCACTTCCTAATACTGCCCTGCCTTTCCCTAAGCTATCCTGCCTCATCCTACACTTCCTTTGTTTAACCTACCTTGCTGCTTATAACCCTATTTTACCTTATCTTAATCTGCCCTGCATATTCCTACACTCCTTACCTCCACCTACCGTGCCTTTTCTCTCTCTGCCCTTCCTTGCCTCTTCCTGATGTGCCCTTCCCCTCTATAGCCTCCCCTTCTTATCAAACCGTTTTTCTCCCTACCCTACCTTGTCATTACTTACTCATCCTTGCCCCTCAGTCTCCTACCTTGTCCTGTCTCCCTCCTCAACCTTGCCTCTCCCTACCTCACGTTGTCCTAAAATATCCAGCCCTTCCTTCCCCTGCCATGCTTTACTCAACCCTGCCACTCATACCCTACCCTTCCACTCCTTAAACTAGCCTACCTGGCATTTCTTTACCATACTCTGCCCTGTCATCCCCTACCCTGCCAAGCATCTCTTTACCTTCCTGTCATCCCATTCCCTGTCCTGCCCTCCCTCTTAGTACCTTACCATCCCAGCCTCCTCCTCCTTTGTCATCCCCTACATTGCTGTGCCTCTCCCTAATTTGCCATGTCCTGCACTTCTATGCATCTGCCTACTGTACTCATTCCATCTACTTTCCTTGCTCTTTCAAACCTTTCCCCTTCATTTCTTTCATCTCCTTGCCTCTGTGTGCCCTTCCTTGTTTCTTCCTGCCCTTCCCAGCCTCTCCCCTTGTTCTTTGCATCACCGTACTCCTCTTTGCATATTCCTGTCCTTTCATATAATTCTCTGCTTTTTCTGACCCTCCCTGGATTTCCCTTTGCTTCCCTTACTCCCTAATATCTTTCTTTCTTCACCATGCCCATCCCTCACTCCCTTCCCCCCCCCCTCCCCTACCCCTCTCCCTTTCCATCCCTTCCCTCCCCATCTTCCTCCTTCCCCTCCCATAGCCATCTCTTCCCTACTCTTCTCACTCCTCTACCTACTTACCTCCTGCTCCCAGCCCCTCCCCCTTAACCCACCCCGCCCCGTCCCGTCGACGTATGGGTACGTTGCAACATTTTGCATTTGCCAGTCCCGATGACGTACTGGTACGTCGTGCAATTGCAAGGTCCCTAATTTGCACAATTTTCAGCTTTCACGCGTGATTTTTCATACGTATACACGAGACACCTTCCTCTCTTCCTCTACAAGATGCCAAGCAGGGACAATGCCTTACACTGCATAACCTCCCCCCTCCCCCCCCACTCCATTTTCTCAGCAATTCACCTGTTACCAGTAACCTGGCCAGTAGACATTCAGGGCCAGAGTGATTCCCCAATCGTTGACAATGTGGAGGACAAAATTTACATAGCATTAGAGGAAGAAACAGTCAGAAATAATGATCAGGTAATATGGCAAAAGAAGGTCAGGTATGGTGACGAGTTAGTGAGTGAAACAATGCTTATAATGCCTATATTAGTTTGAAAACCAATATACTCTCGTACTACATATAAATTTGTACCGAGTAAATCAATAAATACCGTTTAGGAGTGGTGTGAAATAGTTACCCTCCCATAGAACTCGTTTTCTTTGGTGCCAGCCTGTTAGAAAACCTAGTCAGGTAAGGAGGTACTGGTACCTGGATCGAGTATTTTAAACCTCAGGTGAGCGATTGCTTTATGAATTTTCGATGTTTCTCACCAAAAGCGGAGGTTTTGGCCAATTTTTTTTTTTTTTTAAATACCTCAGGATTGGGGGGGTGTCAGAGGTGCGAAATAGCTCGGGACGTGACGGGTTAACCCTCTCCCTACCCCCTCACATCACCTACCGTTCTCCCCACCCCCTCACATCACCTACCGTTCTTCCCACCCCCTCATTCTCCTCTCCCATTCCCTTCCTCCTCCACCTACACCCCTGTCATCTGCCACTCTACTTGCCCCTACTCTCCATTTCATGTTTACTTCTCAGAGTGTCCTTCCCTCTGTGCTGCCTCCTTTCCACCATAACCATACCAGCCTTCACCTCCACCATTTACATACCTTCCTCCCCCTCCACCACCACACTACCCTACCTGTCTTCCCTCCCTTTACAGTCACAACACTCCCTCCCTTCTACAACCACCACCCTGTCTCTACTCTTCTGTGACCACCAGTCTGTCTGTATCCCCTCTACTACCATCACCCTAACCTCCTCTGGCCTTCTTCCCCCGGCACCACCAGCCTACCTGTCTACCTCCCCTCCCCCTTCTACCACCACCACCACCAATTTACCTGCCTCTTCCACTCTGCCATCATTAACCCACCTGCCTCTTCCACCACCAACCTACTAGGGAAAACCCCCTTCCTCCTCAAGCACGACCACCATCCAGCCTACCTCCTCCCCAATACCAGTACTACAGTATACCAACTTCCTCATCTGTGAAAATGTAAAGAAAGAAGGAAGAGGACAACGAGCATTGACTTGAACAGCATGTTTATTACAAACATTTTGACATTTAAAATGTCGTCATCAGTGATCTAAAAGGGGAAACTAAAAATAAAGATAAAACACTAATAACCAACCACAGTAATGTGTAAGTGAAAAAGCACACACCAACATACAGTATAAACATGAAAAAGTATGATATTACAAGATTCACAATGGTCTCTTGCTGCTGAGTGTGGAGGGGACCCGAGTGTTCGGCCTGTCCTGCTTAACTGACGCATATGTTTGTCTGTCCTAACCTTGAAAGCACGGATTGTGCTACCAATATACCCAGCCTGGCAATCTGGGCAAGTGAAATAATAACAGACGAACGTAGATCGTTCGGAACAAGGTCTTTGGCATGAAATAATTATTAGTGCCAGGGATCTTATATTAATGTAATAGGCCCATTTACCCACAAAAAAAATATCCAAAATCAGTTCACAAGCTCACAGATGCTCTGCTTTCTCAGTAACCTCAAAGATTCCAGAGGTAGAGTGGCACCAACCTGATTTCATTCAGCCAACTTCCTGGCTTTGGTAATTACTTTTTTAAGTGCCAGTGAACTTATATTGATGTATTAAGCCTATTTAGCCAGAAAAAAAAAATCCAAAATGGGTTCACAAGCTCATAGCAGCTCTGGTCAATCAGTAACCTAGAAGATTTCGAAGGTAGAGTGGCACCAGCCTGACTAGATTCGACCAACTATCTGGCTTTAGTGATTACTTTTATTAGTTCCAGGATTCTTATATTGATGCATTAAGCCCATTTAGGAAGAAGAAGAAAAAAAAAAAGCTGGCACAGAGGGGTATCAGTTTTTGAGTGGCACCAACCTGACTAGATTCAACCTACTATCTAGCTTCACTGATTACTTTTATTAGTTCCAAGATTCTTATATATATGTATTAAGCCCATTTAGGAGAAAAAAAAAAAAAAAAAAAAAAAAAAAAAGAGCTGGCACGGAGGGGTATCAGTTTTTATTTTCCCAGCGTGATACAGGTCAACCCTTTCTCCCACATTCATATCTCCCTCCTCCCATCGTCTTTCGTACCTCCCCTCCCCCATCATCTTTCCTACTCCCCTCCCCCATCGTCTTTCCTACTTTCCTCTTCCATGCTCTTTACTACCTCCTTCCATTTTCCTACCCCCCACCTTCCTCCTTCCCCTACCTCCTCCTCTGTCTCTGTCACCTCCTCCTACCTCTTCATCCTCCCTTCTCATCTTCTCCCTGCTCTTCCTCTCCTCCTCCTCCCCGCCTCACCTTGATCCCACACCCATACCCCCACCCTATATCTCACATCCATACCCTCACCCAATCCCCAATTCCACACCCATACTTTATTCCACACCCATGCACTCACTCCACCCTGTATTCCACACCCATACCCTTACACCACCCTGTATTCCACACCCATACCCTCACACCACCCTATACTCCACACCCATACCTTCACCCCACCCCCTGTTCCACACTCATACCCTCACCCCACCCCCTGCTCCACACCTATACCCTCACCCCACCCCCTGTCCCACACCCATACCCTCACCCCACCCTCTATTCCACACCCATACACTAACCTCACCCCCTATTTCACACCCATACCCTCACCCTACCCCCTGTTCCACACCCATATCCTCACCACACCCTCTGTTCCACACCCATACCCTCACCCCACCCTCTGTTCCACACCCATACCCTCACCCCACCTATTTCACACCCATACCCTCACCCCACCTCCTATTTCACACCCATACCCTCACCCCACCTCCTATTTCACACCCATACCCTCACCCCCTATCCTACAGCCCCATCCTCTATCCCACACCTACACCTTCACCCCCTATCCTACAGCCCCATCCTCTATCCCACACCTACATCTTCACCCCCTATCCCACACCCACACCTATACCATCTATCCCTCACCATCAGTCCCTCACCTCCTATCCCACACCCACACCTATCCCATACTCATATTCTCACGCTCTAACCAACCAACCACCCCCTTTACCACACTGTCACCTCTATTCCACACTCACATACCTGGTCAGTCATGCACTATTCTACATCCTCACCAATGTGCCCAATCCCACACCGTCACAAACTTCCCACATCCACACCTATGCACCATATCCCACATGCACACCTTCCACCCCCCCACACACACAGTCTTTATATATATATATATATATATATACATACACACACAGTATATTATCCCACACCCTCATCCTCACCTGCACCACTGTGTCACCCACCAACTCTATCCCAGAAACTTATTCTCAACCACTTCCAAACCCACACACACTGTCACCCCCTATTTCATACCCTCTTCCTCAACCCCTTTCCTACACACTTATCCTCACCCCCTATCCCCCTCCCACATCCTCCTCTTCACCCCCATCCCACACCCTCTTCTTTACCCCCTTCCCACACCCACCCAAACCCCCATCCCACACCCTCTTCTTTACCTCATTCCCACACCCTCATGCCTGCAATCTCACCCCCTATCCCACACCATCATCCTCATCCACTGTCCCACACCCACACCCCATTCCCACACCATCATCCTCACTTTCTATCCCACATGCCAATCCCATACTCTCACCTTCACTTGCCCCTCCATTGTACCCTCACCCTTCTGTCTCACATTCCCATCCCTTGTCCTATACCCTCAAACATTTAATTTACACCCTTATCCCGCGCCATCACTCCACCCTGTATTTCACACCCATACCCTCACCCCACCCTGTATTCCACACCAATACCTACATCCCATCCTGTATTCCACACCAATACCTTCACCCCACCCATACCCTCACCCCACCCCATGTTCCACACCCATATCCTCACCCCACCCCCTGTTCAACACCCATACCCTCAGCCCGCCTCCTGTTTCACACACATACCCTCACCCCACCTCCTATTTCACACCCATACCCTCACCCCACCCTGTATTCCACACCAATACCTACATCCCATCCTGTATTCCACACCAATACCTTCACCCCACCCATACCCTCACCCCACCCCATGCTCCACACCCATATCCTCACCCCACCCCCTGTTCAACACCCATACCCTCACCCTGCCTCCTATTTCACACCCATACCCTCACCCCACCTCCTATTTCACACCCATACCCTCACCCTACCCCATTCCACACCCATATCCTCACCCCATCCCCTGTTCCACAGCCATGCCCTCACTCCACCCCCTGTTCCACACCCAAACCCTCACCCCCAATCCTACAGTCCCATCCCCTATCCCACACCCAAACCTACACCTTCACCCCCTATCCCACACCCACACCATCTATCCCTCACCCCGTATCCCACACCCACACCTATCCCATACTCATATTCTCACACTCTAACTAACCAACCACCCCTTTTACCACACTGTCACCTCCATCCCACACTCTCATACCTGGTCAGTCATGCACTATTCTACATCCTCACCAATGTGCCCAATCACACACCCACACCTACGCACCATATCCCACATCACATCCCCCCCCCCACATACACCATATATATATATATATATATATATATATATATATATATATATATATATATATATATATATATATATATATATATGTGTGTGTGTGTGCAGTATATTATCCCACACTCTCATCCTCACCTGCACCACTGTCACCCACCAACTCTATCCCATAAACTTATCCTCAGCCACTATTCCAAACCCACACCCTAGCCTATCCCACACACACCGTCGCACTCTATTTCCTCTTCCTCACCCTCCCTGGTACACCCCTTATCCTCATCCCACACCCTCATCTTCACCCCCGATCCCCCACCCTCTTTTTCATTCCACACCCTCCTCTTCATTCCCCTTCCACACCCCCATCCCACACCCTCCTCTTCACCCCCATCCCACACCCTCCTCTTCACCCCCATCCCACATCCTCCTCTTCACCCCCATCCCACACCCTCTTCTTCACCCCCTTCCCACATCCTCTTCCTCACCCCCATGCCATACCCTCTTCTTTACCTCCTTCCCACACCCTCATCTCATACGTGCAATCTCACCCCCTATCCCACACCTTCATCCTCATCCCCTGTCCCACACCCCAATCCCACACCATCATCCCATACTCTTACCTTCACTTGCCCCCCATTGTACCCTCACCCTTCTGCCTTACATTCCCATCCCTTGTCTTATACCCTCAAACATTTTAATTTACACCCTTATCCCCTATCCCGTGCCATTACTCCCTATCCCACACCCACACCCACTATCCCATAGCCTCATCCACAATTCCACTCTCACTCCCTATCCCACACCCATACCCTCACCCACTGTTTGACACCCTCTACCCAACACCATCACCCACTATCCCACACTCTCATCCACTGTCTCACACCCATACCCTCATCCACTATTTGACAACCCCTACCCAGCACCATCCACCTCTGTCGCACCTTCACCCTCTACCCCACATCATTGCCCACAATCCCACATCCTCACCCACCATCCCACACCCTTACCCACTGTCCCATACCCTCATCCTCACCCACCATTCTACACCCTTACCTAATATCCCACAGCCTCACCCAATATCCCATGCCCTAGTCCACTATCACCCCCTGTCCTTCCTTCACACACCCTCTCAGCCCATATCCCATAACCTCAACCTTCTGTCTCGCACCTTCACCTCTGTACCCCACACCCCCATCCCCTGTCCCAGGCCCACACCCCCATCCCCTGTCCCAGACCCATACTCTCATCCCCTGTCCCAGCCCCACACCCCCATCCCCTCTCCCAGCCCCACACCCCCATCCCCTCTCCCAGACCCATACTCTCATCCCCTGTCCCAGACCCACACCTCCATCCCATAACCCAGACCCACACCTCCATCCCATAACCCAGACCCACACCTCCATCCCATAACCCAGACCCACACCCCTATCCCAGACCCACAACCCCATCCCCTGTCTGACCCACACCCCATCCCCTGTCCCAGACCCACACCCCATCCCCTGTCCCAGACCCACACCCCATCCCCTGTCCCAGACCCACACCCCCATCCCATATCCTAGACCCACACCCCCATCCCATATCCTAGACCCACACCTGTGTCCCAGACCACACCCCCATCCCTTGTCCCAGACCACACCCCCATCCCTTGTCCCAGACCACACCCCCATCCCTTGTCCCAGACCCACACCCCCATCCCTTGTCCCAGACCCACACCCCCATCCCCTGTCTCAGACCCACACCCCCATCCCCTGTCTCAGACCCACACCCCCATCCCCTGTCTCAGACCCACACCCCCATCCCCTGTCTCAGACCCACACCTGTGTCCCAGACCACACCCCCATCCCTTGTCCCAGACCACACCCCCATCCCTTGTCCCAGACCCACACCCCCATCCCTTATCCCAGACCCACACCCCCATCCCCTGTCTCAGACCCACACCCCCATCCCCTGTCTCAGACCCACACCCCCATCCCCTGTCTCAGACCCACACCCCCATCCCCTGTCTCAGACCCACACCCCCATCCCCTGTCCCAGACCTACACACCCATCCCCTGTCCCAGACCCACACCCTCATCCACTTTCCCAGACCCACACCCCCATCCCCTGTCCCATACTATATCCCCATCCCTTGTCCCAGATCCACACCCCCATCCCATATCCTAGACCCACATCCTCATCCCCTGTCCCAGATCTACACCCCCATCCCCTGTCCCATCCCAGACCCACACCCTATCCCATCCCAAACCCACACCCTGATCCCCTGTCCAAGACTGACACCCCTGTCCCCTGTGTCCAAGACTTACCCCCATCCCCTGTCCCAGACCCACACGCACGCCCTCATCCCGTCCCAGACACACACCCTCATTGTCTTTCCCAGACCCACATCCACACTTTCATCCCCTATCCCAGACCCATTACCTTATTCCACTATCCCAGACCAACATCCTCATCCCATATCCTAGATGCACACCACCATCCACTGTCCCAGACCCACACTCCTGTCCCCTGTCACAGACCCACACCCCTGTCCCATCCCAGACCCACACCCCTGTCCCATCCCAGACCCACACCCCAATCCCATGTTCCAAACCCACACCTCCATCCCCTGTCCCAGACCCTCACCCCCATCCTGTAGGAGAATCTGAATGAGAACTTAAGTGAACTTCAGGTAGAAATTGCCTTTTTCCTGCAGTCCACCTTCCTCTTCTTTTTGGTATAAGGGTGGTATTGAGGGATGCTTATTTAACCAGGCACCAGAGTCACCTGTTCATATCAGTGCCACCACATGAAGGGATCCCTTATGTGCAACATGTCATTATTAAAGTGATATAAGTAACATTTACAGTAATGTTAAGGTTTAATATGCAGAAAAATTCACTAAGTTAAAGGTGCCTTGAATCCTTCCATGCCACTGAGAATACTAGCTTTAACCGGCTCTTGGAAGGGTAGTAACGGGTGACTCATCCAACTTGAGAGGAGCACACTGGACTACCAGCTATCTTTATGTAGGCTTAAACTTTTTATTCTGGTGATGTATTTGGTACTTCATTCTTTCTGCTACCATACAATTTTGTTCAACTTATAGGTGACTTTCAAAGCTGGAGGAGTTAGATATAGCCTCCATTAACCCCTTCGCTACTAGAGGTCTGCCCTAAGCTGAGTAAAATAATCTGGTAATAGCAAAATTGAAATGTAAATTGTCATCAGACTGAAGAGGTTTGTGTTGAAGACTAGTTTTTGTTTATTAAGTGCATCATGAAATGATCTGGAATATTGTAAAGGCCCACAAAGCACTACAAAGCTTCTTGTGCCACCTTCACTGTGACCGTATATTTTGCCAGACATATAATCCCTGAATACCGTACATGTTGATTAGATGATACAAAACTTTATATGGTTTAGGCACTGAAAGTGAAGGCTTTCATGATTTGTTTGATATTTTAAATTTTTCATATAAGCTCAAGCAACAGTGCAAGTTTATACCCTTTCCTGCCCTCCTACAGGCTAAACTTCAGATGCAGATGGCATGCTTGGAGTTGCAAGCTGAAGTCCGTTGAGGAAGAGATGAAGAAAGCTTAAAAGTCAAAGGAAATTATCGAGTAAACCCCTGATCTCCTTGACGAAGGACATCAGCACTCATCTGTCTCATATTGATGCAATACATTTGTAAGTACAGTCAGCCAAAAAAATATTGACCATCTTACTGCACGTATCATTCTGAAACACAGGCGAAGCATTGTGATATATAGGGCACCCTATAATTATTAGTGCAAATATTGTCCTATAATTATTAGTGCAAATATTGTCCCTGGTAATTATTACGGCTCAGTCACATAAAGTGTCACATACTGGATGGTTATTTTTTTTGTAGGCAATATGTTAGTAGATACATGTGTCTGCAAAACGTGCTCATTATCACAGCCATCTATCTCCAGTCCAGACCCACACCCCTATCCCATGTCCCAGACCACATCCCCATCACTTGTCCCAGACCCACACCCCCATCCCGTATCCTAGATCCACACCTCCATCCCCTGTCCAAGACCACATCCCCATTCCTTGTCCCAGACCCTCATCCCAAATGGAGCATTTAAACCTCAGATTTATAAATGGAACATTTAAACCTCAGAACACTAAGTACCAGGTAGTTTAAAAATTTCCCTTACTTTTACACTGTTGTACAGTTAACTGAAAAAGTATTGCACACCTGGAGATAGATGGCTGTGATAATGAGCACGTTTTGCAGACACATGTATCTACTAACATATTGCCTACAAAAAAAATAACCATCCAGGATGTGACACTTTATGTGACTGAGCCGTAATAATTACCAAGGACAATATTTGCACTAATAATTATAGGACAATATTTGCACTAATAATTATAGGGTGCCCTACAGTGCTCGTCAGAAGTATTCAGCGATGTCCGCCGGGCGCGCAATACTTATGGCCCAAAAAGAATCACCCCATTTTTGGGGGTAAGAATTGAGCCACAAGTTTGAGCTCCGAGCATGACGTCACGGTAGCCTGAGGCCTTCTGACGCGCTGGTTGGTTCCCGCCTCAGTTGCCCACGGGCTGCCTGAGAGAGAGGAACTCCGCCGAGTGTCCCTCTCAAATTGCGCCATTTTTTACCGAGTGTCCCGCAGTGTTTTGGCCTTCAAAACTTTGTTATGGCACCTATCCGTGAACTATCGAGTGAAATCATATCCCAGATCATTGCTCTAAAGGAGGCAGGCCACCAGACAAAGGAAATTAGTGAATTGGTTGGTGTGGGACGATCGACAGTGCGTCGTTGGTGTGCGCGGTTTCGGGAGGAAAACAGTGGTGAAGTTCCCACAAAGAAACCGAGGTCTGGTAGGCCTAGGAAAACTTCCCCAAGGTCTGTTAATGTTTTAAAACGTGCAGTGGAGTTTAATCCTTGTGTGAGTGCAAGGAAAATTAAGGAGAGCAACCCAGAAGTGTTTGGTGAGGTGTCAGTGAGAACAGTGTCTCGTAGGGTGCATGAGCTTGGTTACACAAGTCACAGGCCTGTGAAAAAGCCTCTTCTCTCTAGCAGCCAGAGAATTCGTAGGCTTGCCTTTGCTAATAAATATCTAAATTGGGGTGAGGAGCAATGGTTGTCAGTGTTGTGGTCTGATGAGGCAACGTTTAGTGTTACCTGTAACAGAGGAGCATGCAAAGGTAGTGACCCACTTGACCCACGGTATGTAGAAAGCACAGTTAAACATCCTGATTCACTCATGGTATGGGGTTGTTTTTCAGGGAAGGGTTTGGGGAAGCTTGTTGTACTTCCCAAGAACCTCAGAGTGAATCAGGATGTTTACCTGGAGCTTCTGTGTGATCATTTACCAGACTCCTTCGAGCTAACAGGTGCACGAGTGTTTCAGCAGGACGGTGCACCTGCTCACAAGGCCAAATCGGTCACCAATTGGCTTCGTGACTGCGAGGTATCATTCATGACAGACTGGCCAGGAAATAGCCCAGACCTCAACCCGATTGAAAACCTCTGGTACCTCGTAAAGAAGAGTCTCCAAGGGAAGGACGTGAGCTCTCTGCCTAAGCTGGAAGCCGCCATTCGTGACTCCTGGGACAAAATACCCCTCCAGCACCTCAGGAGCCTCGCCCTTTCACTTCCAAGACGTCTCAGGTCCGTGAAGAAACGTAAAGGCTACCCTACGAAGCACTAAAGGTAAATAAAATGCATTATTTATATGTTTTTTCAATGTTGAAAGGTTTGTTTCTCAGGAGGGACGCAGGGCGCCCCATACTTCTGACGAGCACTGTATATATCACAATGCTTCACCTGTGTTTCAGAATGATACGTGCAGTAAAATGGTCAATATTTTTTTGGCTGACTGTACTTACAAATGTATTGCATCAATATGAGACAGATGAGTGCTGATGTCCTTCGTCAAGGAGATCAGGGGTTTACTCGATAATTTCCTTTGACTTTTAAGCTTTCTTCATCTCTCCCTCAACGGACTTCAGCTTGCAACTCCAAGCATGCCATCTGCATCTGAAGTTTAGCCTGTAGGAGGGCAGGAAAGGGTATAAACTTGCACTGTTGCTTGAGCTTATATGAAAAATTTAAAATATCAAACAAATCATGAAAGCCTTCACTTTCAGTGCCTAAACCATATAAAGTTTTGTATCATCTAATCAACATGTACGGTATTCAGGGATTATATGTCTGGCAAAATATACGGTCACAGTGAAGGTGGCACAAGAAGCTTTGTAGTGCTTTGTGGGCCTTTACAATATTCCAGATCATTTCATAATGCACTTAATAAACAAAAACTAGTCTTCAACACAAACCTCTTCAGTCTGATGACAATTTACATTTCAATTTTGCTATTACCAGATTATTTTACTCAGCTTAGGGCAGACCTCTAGTAGCGAAGGGGTTAATGGAGGCTATATCTAACTCCTCCAGCTTTGAAAGTCACCTATAAGTTGAACAAAATTGTATGGTAGCAGAAAGAATGAAGTACCAAATACATCACCAGAATAAAAAGTTTAAGCCTACATAAAGATAGCTGGTAGTCCAGTGTGCTCCTCTCAAGTTGGATGAGTCACCCGTTACTACCCTTCCAAGAGCCGGTTAAAGCTAGTATTCTCAGTGGCATGGAAGGATTCAAGGCACCTTTAACTTAATGAATTTTTCTGCATATTAAACCTTAACATTACTGTAAATGTTACTTATATCACTTTAATAATGACACGTTGCACATAAGGGATCCCTTCATGTGGTGGCACTGATATGAACAGGTGACTCTGGTGCCTGGTTAAATAAGCATCCCTCAATACCACCCTTATACCAAAAAGAAGAGGAAGGTGGACTGCAGGAAAAAGGCAATTTCTACCTGAAGTTCACTTAAGTTCTCATTCAGATTCTCCTACAGTCGCAACTAAGCTGCTGCTGCTGCTACAGTGACCACTCCAATTACACGATTCCATTTGCGATTTTTATCATTTACATGGAAATGTAAACCCAACCCTCATTGCTGTTACATGGGAATCTGATCTGAAATCCCACTACAGTATTATCCTTGCACCATACTGTAGATTATGCTTGTCTATATTAGTTTTTTCAATGTAACTTATTATCCGCATGTGATTGGCTTGCTGACATTCTTCTTTACCCCCTTTTCTCTCATTTCTCCTCTCTTCTTCCTCAGTTATTCACTTCTCCCCCTCCTTTCTTCTTTTCTCTTTTCTCCCTTGCTCCAATCTTTTGTCTCCCAATTTCCTTCAAGTTTCTTCTGTTTTCCATCCCTCTAACAAGTTAGACAGACATGTTAAGATTACAGTATTTGCATTCTGATAGCTTGAAGGGTTTCTGAGGTATACATGTGCTATACGTTCCAAGGAGGCATGCGTTGACTTGTGCATGTGTATGTAGCAAATTTGGTGACACTGGTGAGGTTTCTGCACATCATAATGGAGCTTGACTGTTGAAAGTACAACAGTAGTAAACAGTACAATCCTTTGCTTTCAACCTGGGGAAAAAAAAAAAAATCTGCAGGCAGTAATGATTTCCCTTATTTCAAAATTTCACTAACCTCACACTTTCCCTAATCTGTAATGCCCTCAATAATTTCCTTATGTCAAACCATTATTAACTTCATATTTTCCCTTATCTTCAAATTTGAAGCCTTCAACACTTTTCTAATTCTGAAATGTTACTACACTCATATTCTCCCAAATCTTGGTACTACCTACTTCTGCTTGGGTTAAAGAATATCTAAACAACTGGGGTATGTGGTGCTTCACCTTAAAAAATATATATATATATATATATGAATAACAGTGATGAGCAACCTGAAACTGGAAAACTATTCAAGACCATAACACCGAAAAATAAAGTGGTACTATATATTCCCAGAAAATTACAGGCAGGGCAAGGCTGAAGAGAAATGTGCTACACCAGCACAGTATGGAGGTAAAACAATAACTGCCAATCCCATGATGCCTCCTCTGAACCACAGAGGCCTCAGACTATGCAACCAATCCTGATAGGGTACAAGACCAACCTATTGCCCCTGGCAGCACTTACATGATGGGGAAAAAAAACTGGCCACCCTTGGGACTCAAATTGTTGCGTGTAGGCTACAATCCATTTCAGCTTAAGAGGTCTACCACCATGCCAGCATATAATTAGCATAACCAGCTAATACCACAGACATGACAAACAGGAATATATCATAGAATATCACAGTATCCTAAACTACAGACAACCTAAACATGAAATAATAACCAACATGATTTAATTCACATTATGATACAGAAACCTGTTGCTAATGATATATAAAATCCACAACATTCTAAAAGGCATCACTTATGAATGAAACTTGAATACCATTGCAGAACAAGCCAAGCAGAGCTCACTGATTGAACAAATTTGTGGTCAGAGTTTCAATATACTGTACTTCAAAGTGCTTACCCCCACCAAATATTTAAGAATACCTAAAGTACCTTAGCTACTTTTTTTTTTTTTTCTTTTTCCAAAGTGGTGATGAAAACAGAGATTTATTTTTTTCCTGGACAGTACTTACTTTTGCCTGGACAGTCTTCTGGTATTAACCCATACCCTTCCGTCAACGTACATTGTACAACGGTCCATAGGAGCCACCATAGACCCGTTGTCATATGCCGTACGATTCGCAATTGCAAGGAACATTGTGTGCACATTTTTCAAATTTTGCAGGTGATTCGTGGCAGGCAGACGTGTGAGACATTCCTCTAGCTGCCGCCAGGCAGGTAGTGATGGTGTATATATATATATATATATATATATATATATATATACATATATATGGAGCCTCTGTGGTACAGTGGTAAAGTGTGCGTTTTCGTACACTGAAGAACAAGGGTTCGCGCCCTGCCAGGGTAATAAACTTTGGGAGTGTTCTTCACGCCACGTACTGCATTGGCAGACACAAGGGTGCTGTGGTTGAACCAGTGTCGCACACTCTAAAGTATGCTTGCACCCAATCGGCTTGCGCAGGCCGATTACACTAGGTTCAGACTACACACACATCCAAAGCCATTCCAACACTACAGTTACACTTACAAGCACTTCTCACCCTACATACAATCTCAACTAGACAGCCTAAGCCACTTGGTAGAGATACATTGGCTGTATTGTCTCCACTTCGGTCGGGATGAGCCGGTCCTGCAGTGGACACTCAAACGGCTGATGATATATATATATATATATACATATATATATATATATATACATATATAAGTAATCACTCCAATATCCGACGTAATAGAGCCATAGGTAGGTCCGGTTATTGGTTTTGTCCGGATATTGGGCCCCAGCTTATGGACTCGTACTTATGGACCCTAACTCAGAAAAACACCTATACAACTCCCTCTGGACATGCATAGCACCTATTTAAGACCCAAATCACACCAATAAGGCACATAAATGACTGAAATAAATGCAAAAGAAACATAAAATGAGGGTTTTGAAGTATGTTCATACATTAATAAACATTCTGGTACTTATGGACCCTAACCTAGCCTAACTCAGAAAAACACATTCCTCCTGCACATGCATAGCTACTAACACCCCATTCGCACCAATAAAGGACATTAAAGAGTGAAATGAGGTAAGTATAGTAGGGAAAAAAGTACAGTATGAAACATTCTGGCCACTTACAGCAAGTCCCTGGCCACCTCGATGAATAACCACCTCCTCTCGGACTCTGACAGTAAGAACGATTTCCTGAAGCACTTCCAGTACACTGTTCCTGAAGTCTTGCACTGAACTTAGTCAATAACACACAGAAGTCCGTTCTCTTCACACTGTGCACTTTTGTCTAAATAATGCTCCATTGTAACTTAGTGTTGCACTTTAACTTTTCCCATTTTTTTTTATATTTTCCAAAGCCAAAACAAACAAGTCTATTTACATTAAATTTTTTTTCTAGTCTTTTCTCTCACAACTTTAAATCCTTAACACAATACACTGTTTTTTTCACTGCACAACTCTGTAAATTCCCGTGTGGTCTAGTGGAGAAGTTCTTGCTGTTTATTCACTGTCAGAGTCCGAGAGTATCACTGGCAGGCGACCTAGGGGTGCATCGCTGGATCGTGGTGATGGCGTACCCACTGCAGAGGACTCTGAAGACAGCCACAAACTCACGTCGAGCGGTGACTCCACCGTGGCTGATGTGTTGGGCTGTGGCTCGGAGCATGAGGGCCTGTCTTGGGGAGGTAATGGAGTGGAGCCAGGGCTGGGCACAGCGGGGGTCACAGGCCTGAAAAAACTGTCAATGGTTGATTGACGCAATGACCGACGATTCTGACAATGATGCGCTGCCTGAAAGCACGCACTTCCTCTACGAGTCCCAAGGGCCCCATCTCCCTGTTGCAGTCCGGGTGTTCCGGGTAGTCTAGGACGAACTCTAGATGTTCCAGGAGTGCGCTCAGCTTGGGGATGGCTGGAGTAGTGTCCTGCTGAGAGGAGTCCGCATCGTCGTCACTTTCAGCGTCGGAATCTTCAAGTTCGGTACTGACACCTGCAACCGAAGATGCGATCTCGATATCAGACAACGTCTGATACCCAGGATCGCCCTCGTCGTCATCCAACCACTCACGAACATCGTCCACATCTACATCGTCGCCGTGCATACGTAGCCGTGCATGGAAGTCATCCACGTCAAACCCTAGAAAATCGTACTCCACATCCGTTCCGAGAAGCAGAAGAGACCAACCATTTTCAAGAGTTTTCACAGGGACTTCCTTCCATGCACTTGCCCAGTTGTACAGCGCAGACTGGATGTTGTTGCGGTGAAGGTTTTCCAAAGTCAGCTTGCCTCGTGTGTCCTGTCCCTCCCTGCGCTTGTCCTCATCCTCGAGAACAACCATCACTTCGTCCAGGAACTTCCGACGGTATAGGCGCTTTGTTGCAACGATCACTCCTTGGTCCATTGGTTGGATGAGAGCAGTCGTATTAGGTGGCAGAAACATGCACCTAATACGGCCATTTTCAGCAACCAAGTCCTTGTCGCACGGGTGGGCAGGTGCATTGTCGAGTAGAAGGAGAGCCTTTACCTGGTCGCGTGGGATTCCCAGTGTCTTCGTCTGGTAATGGATGACCTCCTTGACAAAGTGACGGTGAAACCAGTCTTTGAAGATCACAGCTGTGAACCATGCCTTCAAAGAATGGTACCAGACGACAGGAAGGACATCTATCACCCCACGAAGACACCGAGGCTGGTTTGCGTGGCCAACAACAACGGGCTTAAGCCGATGCATGCCGTTAGCACTGGCACAACACAAAGCAGATATCCGTTCCTTGGAAAGCTTGCGGCCAGGTACACGCTTCTCTGTCTCCTCGGCTAGTGTGTTCATTGGCAGCGAGCGATAGAATAGGCCAGTTTCGTCAGCGCTGTAGACTTGACCAAGAGTTAGGCCCTCCCTGTCGATCAAGCCTTTCACCTTGTGCCGAAACTCGTCAACTCCATCCTCGTTAGCGTCCAATGCTTCGCCATGTGCTTTACGGTTGGTAAGGCCATGTCGCAACTTGAACGCGTAGAGCCTACCCTCGGATGCCTTGAAGTCTAGGGCGTCGTGAAGCCTGGTGAACTTCTCAGCAGCAGCCTTCAGCTCCGTTCCACGTACCATTACACCAGCAGCACGTTGTTGTCAATACCAAATCAACATGGATCATTCGATTTCTGCAAACTTGGGGGTAAGCATAACCTTCCTTTCCACGTTGCGTTTGCGTCTCGACGAGAAGTCAGCCGTGTACTGCATGAGTTTGTCTCGGGACCTCTTGATATTGAACAAAGTAGACCGGGCCAGGCTGAACTCGCGAAGAATGCGGGAAGAAGACCAACCCGCATCCACTTTCTCCAATATCTCCCTCTTCTTCTCCAGAATCAACACCACTCTCTTCCTTTTCTCAGGTGGCGAGGCCATCATCACACACACTAAGAGGAGGCCCAAGAGCAGCAGGAGGCCCTGCAGCAGGTAGGGCACCACCACAAAAGCGATCACGTAGGCAGCCATTACGACGAGCATGCACTCGCGGTGAGAGACAGGTGGGAAGTGGGGAGGATGCAGCAGCGCTCTATTGGACGTCGGAGGAATGACGCGCCAAAACAATGCTCTCCCGCGGCACGCGCGGTAAGTTCAAATTACGGACGGGAAAAATCGTTTTCATTTTTATATTTTTTTGGGTTTTCGGACCATTTTGGGAATGTTGGATCCCAGGACGATTATGTCCGGGTAGTGGGGATGTTCAGTTATTGGGCGTCCAGATATTAGAGTGATTACTGTATATATCTATCTATCTATATATATATATATATATATATATATACAGTATATAAGAGGTACAAGGTATGGCAGTGGATGTTGGAGTGGCTCTCATAAGCGAGGATAGTGCCTGGAAACTCCCTGTACTGTTATTTGCAGATGACACTGTGTTGTTGAGTGAAGACGAAGGGGAGCTGCAAGGCTTGGTGGATGAGTTTGGGAGTGTGTGTATGAAATGGAATCTAAAGGCGAATGTAGGGAAGAGTAAAGTGATGGTCTTTGAGAGAGGTGAAGTCAGTGAATGTACAGTGAGGTTGGATGGTGAGGAAATGGAAAATGTGAGTACATTTAAGTACTTGGGGAGTGTGATGCGTAAGGATGGAAGTTTGGAGGGTGATGTGCTTGAAAGGGTACAACAAGGATGAAAAGTTGCTGGTTCCTTGAAAGCAGTGATAAGAAACAGGGAAGTGAGCATGGAAGTGAAAAAGTTACTACATGACAGTATTGTGATACCAACTCTAACGTCTGGAAGTGAAGCTTGGACGTTGTTGGAAGGACACAAGTCAAGAGTGAGAGCAGTGGTAATGAGTTATTTAACCCCTTAACCGCGGGTATTGTTTTGGTCTGACTGTCCTCTCCCGCGGGGGTTTCAGCCAAATGTAAACAAACCTTTAAACCTTAATAACTCTGCACAGAATAAAGCTAGAGAAAAAAATAAGGTACCATTAGAAAGTACAAACCTTCAGCTTTCCATTGATGTAGGTTTCATGACTTTGTTGACTTTCACAGGACAGGGAGAGCCGTTAGAAGTGAGGGGTGTGAAATAACTATTTTACGCCCCACACACCAGTACCAAATGCCAACCACTCTCTCATAATAGTAATATAAACATATATGAACACTGTACATACGATAAACACCCACTCTGTGTTCACTGAGGTAGGTAAAAGGCACTTCCCTGCGGCTGCACCCGCTCTTCACTGCGGCTGCGCCTCACTTCACTGCGGCGGCACCCGCTCACTGACGTTTCCTGCGATCTTTTCATTCTTTCTAACTTCTAATATTATTTTACATATAATATGGGCAATGTACATTATATTTACAATGCACTTATTACTATATTGCGTCACTGGCGCATCACAGAATTACATAAGTGCCGCAGAATTCCACAAGTGCCGCAGATTCTCTTATTACAATATCACTTATTATACTGGCCAATATTTCCTTTATTTTCTAGGCAAAATATCCCTTATTACTACATTATCCATTATACAATTATTGGCAAAGCACGTCACTGTTGCATCACTATACAGTATATCACTGTCACTTTCAGTATTTACTCAGAAAGTGGTACTCGGCAAAGCACGGAGTTACACATAGAGCGACTTGGCATTCAAGGCACTGGTGTGTGCTCATTTTTCTCGTCGTAGGCCTTCGTGTGGTGGTTGAACATACTCTGCAGCGGCCCTGTGACAACCTGCCGCCTGCTTTAGGAGGCAATTTCACAAGCTGGTGCCGGCTCATGTAATTGCGGCACTCAAGACGGTCAGGTTGTGTGTCAGAGTGTCGCCTCGGGATCAATGCCGTCACCTGACCAAATCGTTCAAGTAGCTGCTGCACGACAGTCTTGGAAAACTGTCTCAGTGATGGTTGCCTTATGCCCCCGACTTGTCTTGTAAAGAATGAAGGCATTGAGCATGCACATATCGAGCATGTGCAGGCAAGCCTTCCTGTACCATCGGGTGTTTCTCCTGAGACAGTCTATTTCGCCAATCATCATATCAGACTTATCAACGAGTCTCATATTTACATTATAATCAATGACGGCATCAGGCTTCATGATTGGCTCTCCCGTCCTGTAGCTGACCTTCCCAGTTCTCTTCATTTCCCCCTTGTGGATGGTGCTGATCATATTGACGACCTTCTTGTCATGCCACCTGATCGCAAGAAGCTTGTCTGACTTCTTCAGGTGAACATCTCCCCTGGATGATGATGATGCTTCGGGGAAACTAGGCCGCTCTTTCCTATAGCTCTGTACAGTGCCAACAGTGCCAATGCCGTGTTCAGCAAGGTATTTGGAGAGTTTCGGTGCTGTGTAATAATTGTCTGTGTACAGCACATGATTACCACCAAAATACCTCTCCATCAGCACTTTTACAACGGAGCCAGAGAAGCCAAGGGGGTCTTTCCTGTTCACATCCATTGTGCTAGCCGAGTAAATGACAAAATCCATTATATACCCCGTCTCACAGTCACACAGCACAAAGAACTTTATCCTAAAGCGGTGGCGTTTGCTGGGGATGTACTGCCTGAATTTGAGACGTCCTCTGAACAATACCAGGGACTCGTCTATGACGACTTTCTGCATAGGCCTGAAAAATCGCATAAATCGATCCCTAATCTTGTTGAGGAAATCCCTCACTTTCCACAAAGGGTCAGTTTGGGACGGGTTGTCATTGTCAGCGAAGTGCAGGTATCCAAGCAGCTGTCGGAACCGATCCCGTGACATATACTTCCCGAATATGGGGATAGTAGTTATGTCATCCACGAGCCAGTACTCCTCCAACTCATGTCTCTTTATATGGGGCATCAAAAACATGAGTGCAAAAAAAACATACAGCTCTCTGATCCTGACAGGCAACCACGATACTTGCTTTGGTGAGCCAATAGGTCCCAGCCCTTCTGCTGCACACTGAGTTGCATACCTATTGGTCTCATCGCTGACATGCTGCACAATTTCATCATCAAGGAAGGCCAGGAAGTAATCAACAAACTCATCACCTGCGTTGCATGGGAAGGCAGGCTGTATTCCAGCATTTGTCATATCAAACGGTGGATTGTGTGGCTGGAAATCTCCACCGTCAGTCCAAACAAATGCATCAACTTGCCCTGTGCGTGGTTCAGTGGCAGGGGCAGGTTGCATTCCACTCGTTTCCACGTGAGAAGGAGCTGATGTAGAGGCAATGGGTGAGGCAGGAGGCAAGCGGGAGGTGGGTGAGGCAGGAGGCAACGGGGAGGGGGGTGAGTGCGGGGGCGGTGAGTGGGGGGGTGGCGTGGGTGAGGGAACTGAGCGGGGGGGTTTCTGACCTGGTGCGAGGTGAAACTTGACCCTTTCTACCCCGCTTATCACCTCGCTTATCGCCCAGCTTTGCCCTCCAACTGCCACGCATCCCCTTTGTTCTAGGCCTGCCTGCACGGCCTGCACGGCCTGCCTTCCCTCGCTTTGCAGGCTTTGGTAATTCGTACTCCTCAGATGATGTAGACTGAGGAGAGGGCACGACAGATGATGATGATGATGATGTGAGGGCAATTGGGCTAGGGGAACGGGAAATTGATGGGAAATGCGTACTAGGGCCTGGTGTGGGAGACGTGAGCCTGCGCTTCACTCCCTTCCCACGTGCAATACCAGATTTGCCCATAGGAGCCTTTCCTTTCCCAGAGTAAGTTGGGGGTGGTGGGGGGGAATCAACACGATCACTTTCATCACTGTCACTATCAATGGAAAATGGTTCACCACCAATCACTGCCAAATCATCACTGCTTGCTGTGAGTGTGTCACTTTCACTGCCACAATCAAGAGTAGTACTTACAGTTTTGTCCAGCTCAGTTCTAATTTCAGGAGTGCTCAACCCCTTCTGCCTCGCAGTCAGCAGTTCCTTTACCGGTGTAGAGGTAGAGGGAACACTAGCAGTAAACATTGTAGAGGAGGAAGCGAGCGACGATGAGTCGGGACGGAGCGCCATTATCACGCACAGAGCTGGACAGATACTGACTGATGCGGGTCAGGGCAGGGGTGGGGGGGGCCCCTCGGGGTTGGAGGAGGGAGGTGTGGGATGGCTGGCGTGAAAGAACTCGACAGCTACTCTTGCGTGAGAATATTTGCGCGCCGGGAAAACGCGCGGTGTTCAAAATATTCACGATCATTCCAGAATGCCACCCGTGGTTTGGTCCAGTTTTGTCACCGTCATTCTGGAATGACACCCGCGGTTAAGGGGTTAAGAGGAGCCTGTGGAGTCACATGGAGAGATAGGCTGACAAATGAGAATATAAAGGAGCATTGTGGTGTGGGTGTGGATGTGATAGGGAGCGTTAGGAGGAACACACTGGGGTAGTTTGGCCATGTGGAGAGGACGGAGGGTGAGAGACTGACGAGGAGAGTGTATGTGAGTGAGGTGGAGGGGGGCAGAGGCAGAGGGAGGCTGAGGATGAGATGGAAGGATGGGGTGGAGAGGTATATGAGAGAGAGGGGGGTGCGAGTTGGAAGCATGGCACTGAAATGGCGGGGGACAGGGCAACATGGAGGCGATTTGTTTGTGGGGACCCCGTACGGGATTGAGGCCTCTAGTAATATATAGATAAATACATATACATACATAAACAGTGCTCGTCAGAAGTATAAAGCGCCCTGGGTCCTTCATACGAAACAAACCTTTAAACATTGAAAAAACATATAAATAATGCATCATATTTACCTTTAATGCTTGGTAGGGTATCCTTTACGCTTCTTCACGGACTTGAGGCATCGTGGAAGTAAAAGGGCGAGGGTCCTCAGGTGCTGGGGTGGTATTTTGGCCCAGGAGTCACGAATGGCCGCTTCCAGCTTAGGCAGAGAGCTCACCTCCTTCCCTTGGAGATTCTTCTTTATGAGGTACCAGAGGTTTTCTATCGGGTTGAGGTCTGGGCTATTGCCTGGCCAGTCTTTCATGAAGGATACCTCGCAGTCACAAAGCAAGTTGGTGACCGATTTGGCTTTATGAGCAGGTGCACCGTCCTGCTGAAACACTCGTGCACATGTGAGCTCGAAGGACTCAGGTAAATGATCACAAAGAAGCTCCAGGTAAACGTCTCGATTCACTCTGCAGTTCTTGGGAAGCACAACAAGCTACCCCAAACCTTTCCCAGAGAAACAACCCCATACCATAAGTGAATCAGGGTGTTTAACTGTGCTCTTCATGGAACGGGGGTCAAGCGGGTCACTACCTTTGTGCCGGTACACGGGTGCTCCTCAATTACAGGTAACACTAAAAGTTGCCTCATCAAACCACAACACTGACAACCATTGGTTCTCACCCCTGTTAAGGTACTTGTTAGCAAAGGCAAGCCTATGAAGTCGCTGGTAACATGTAAGAAGAGGCTTTCTCACAGGGATGTGACTTGTGTAACCAAGTTCAAGGACTCTTCGAGACACCGTGCGCACTGAAACCTCACCAAACACTTCCGGGTTGCTCTCCTTAATTTTCCTTGCTCTCACACGAGGATTAGACTCCACTGCACGTTTTAAAACATTACCAGACCTCGGGGAAGTTTTCCTGGGCCTACCAGACCGCGGTTTCTTTGTTGGAACGTCACCACTATTTTCCACTCGAAAACGGGCACACCACCTACGCACTGTCGATCGAGCCACATCAACCAAATCACTGATTTCCTTCGTGGGGTGGCCTGCCTCCTTTAGAGCAATGATCTGTGATATGATTTCACTCAAAAGTTCACGGGTAGGGGCCATAACAAAGTGGCGAAAGCCAAAACACTGTGGGACACTATGTAAAATATGGCGCAAGAAGAGAAGGAGGCACGGCGGAGCTCCTCTCTCTCACGCAGCCCGTAGGCAACTGAAGCGGGAGCCAACCAGCGCGCAGTAAGGCCTCAAGCTGCCGTGACGTCATGTTAGCGGCCCAAACATCTGGCTCAATTTTTAGTACCAAAAATGGGTGATTCTTTTTTCGCCCAAAGTATTGCGCGCTCCGCCATAGGCGCTCCATACTTCTGATGAGCACTGTATGTATATATATATATATATATACACAGTAGGCTCGCCCAGTGCGCGTCATCACAGTGCGCGGATCGCATTGTGTGCGAGTGACCAAAAATCATAACGAAAAACCTTGAATGTGCGAGTTTACCCCACAAAACATGAGGTAGAGGCAAGAAGTGGCTTAGAAACGCCATTTTCCATCAGTACGCGACCCCCCCCCCCACACACACAACGCGCCAATAGTGACCTAGAGGCTCATGGGGAAGGTGCTCAAGAGGAGTCTACAATAAGATATCGCCAATAACAGCTTCAATAATAACGTTTTCGGCAATAACAGTAAGTTAGAATAGATACCCAGTTTCTATAATAATGATGTTTATTTCATGAATACCAAGTTGTTATACTGCCAATACGTCCATAACAAGATGAGGAATGAAACAAACAAGCAAGAAGAGATGAAGGAAATTGCCAAAAATGTGAGCAGTAGCGAGGAGGAGAGGGAGGATCCTCTCCTCACCACCTCCCCTGACTCGCCCACCGCCGTGCTCCACTGCCCCAACTGACTCACCAATCGCCTCCCTCTCCACCTTCACAGCCCCACCTGACTCACATGCTTCACCTGGCATACCTGCAACCCCCACCATAATGGCTGTTGCTGCATTCTGGAAGAAATGTAACATTCAACAGGCCGTAAATTTCTTCGTCAAAGTCTGGAATAATACAACATTGGCAACCGTTAAACAAGCGTGGTGCGGCCGGGATGGTGGCAGGGGCACTGTAAGTGCATTGCTGCACCCCGGAACCCTTGTTTAAGTCCATCAGGCCTGTTGTCTACTGTTGTTCAGGTGACTGCCCATATATTTGTTACTGCAGCTATATCTGTAGTACAATGTGAAAAATTTGACCTTTTTCATGTCTCTAAGGGCCAAAAAATGCCCAGGTATTAGGGGGTACTGCCCATATGTAATTTTTCCCATTAGATTATGTATTCCCAGTACGCGAATTCCCAGTGTGCGAGGTCGTGGACCGCCCAATCTCTCGCACACTATGCGAGCCTACTGTATATATATGATATATATATATATATATATATATATATATATATATATACACATATACAGTAAATATATATATATATATATATATATATATATACACATATACAGTACATATATATATATATATATATATATATACATATATATATACAGGTAAGCCCTTAATTCACGCGAGGGTTACGTTGCCAGACCCTTCGCGTGTGGTAAATTCGCGTATATGTTTTGCCCTTGTGTGCACATAATTACGCATGTCTACTAAGTATATTACATCTGAATAATACTGTTTATGCACAACATACACCTTATAAACTAGCATAAAGTATGAAAAACAAAAAAAATGTAAGAAATTTAACACTGAAACCTGACAAGCACAGGCGTAGATGAAGACACTTCAGCAGTCTTGTGACAAGCCCTCACTACCTCCCATATGCTACATTCTGCCTTCTTTATTGTCCAAACAGTTGACTCATTCACCTCAAACACACGGTTCCAAGCTAGTTCACAGGCGTAGGTGGAGACACTTCAGCACAGTCTGGTGCACTAACCCTCACTGCCTCACGTATGCTACGTTCTGCCTTCTTTATTGTAAGAACAGTTGACTCACCCCAAACACATGGTTCCAAGACAATTCACCATGAAGTCAATTCACCACCAAAACATGGACAATTTCCTGTCATCTTATAAATATACTTATTATTAATTAATACTTTAACTAATTTTCAGGGGGATTTTATAACTCATATAAGTAAAAAACTAGTGTACTGTACTTGCTAAATAAACTGGTATATAAATAAATGACGGGGAATCATCCTGACGGAGAATTGTCGCCGACATTCCTCCATTAAGTTTGTCAAACACTTTAACTTTCTCTGTCAGCAACATCACTTTACTAGTCCGTTTTGGTGTGTTACCACATGCATCACTTGCACTACCCTTAAGCCCCATGCTGGCAGACAAGGCAAGCAATCACTGGAAGGCAGAAAAATAAGCCACAAATAACGATTCGCTAGTCACGCATGGTTCGACTGTCAGATTCAAACTGACTGTGTGGTGCATGGTAGACCAACCTCCCACACACACACACACACACACACACACACACACACACATGTATGCACACGGGCAGCAGGTAGGCATTTTTATATTTTATTTATTTCTCTTGTATATTACAATTATTTATTTGAATATTATAATTTTATGTTTTAATTATTGTACAAAAAATTCGTGGATAACCAAAATTGCGTGAAAAAAGTTCACGTGAATTAAGGGCTTGCCTGTATATATATATATATATGTGTGTGTGTGGTGGGAGGTGAGCGCGGGAGACACTCCACCTACTCCCACCCACCTTGTGCCGCACACCTCCCACTCACCCGCCAATACTATATTTGTCTCTTACTCACCGAGTTTTCACACACGATCAGTGTTGTTTTGTTCACATTGCAAAATATACAAAGGTTACCTTATTATCTATCGTACTGATTGAATATTGTCACAAGCACGCTGTTCCTTACACATTCCCATTACCTCTCTTCCCTCTTCCTCCAATTAACTCTCTTTCTCATATTTTATGTATATATATATATATATATATATATATATATATACAGTGCTCGTCAGAAGTATAGAGCGCCCTGCGTCCCTCCTGAGAAACAAACCTTTCAACATTGAAAAAACATATAAATAATGCATTTTATTTACCTTTAGTGCTTCGTAGGGTAGCCTTTACGTTTCTTCACGGACCTGAGACGTCTTGGAAGTGAAAGGGTGAGGCTCCTGAGGTGCTGGAGGGGTATTTTGTCCCAGGAGTCACGAATGGCGGCTTCCAACTTAGGCAGAGAGCTCACGTCTTTCCCTTGGAGACTCTTCTTTACGAGGTACCAGAGGTTTTCAATGGGGTTGAGGTCTGGGCTATTTCCTGGCCAGTCTGTCATGAATGATACCTCGCAGTCACGAAGCCAATTGGTGACCGATTTGGCCTTGTGAGCAGGTGCACCGTCCTGCTGAAACACTCGTGCACCTGTTAGCTCGAAGGAGTCTGGTAAATGATCACACAGAAGCTCCAGGTAAACATCCTGATTCACTCTGATGTTCTTGGGAAGTACAACAAGCTTCCCCAAACCCTTCCCTGAGAAACAACCCCATACCATGAGTGAATCAGGATGTTTAACTGTGCTTTCTACATACCGTGGGTCAAGTGGGTCACTACCTTTGCGTCGATACACACGTGCTCCTCTGTTACAGGTAACACTAAACGTTGCCTCATCAGACCACAACACTGACAACCATTGCTCCTCACCCCAGATTAGATATTTATTAGCAAAGGCAAGCCTACGAATTCTCTGGCTCTTGGTGAGAAGAGGCTTTTTCACAGGCCTGTGACTTGTGTAACCAAGCTCATGCACCCTACGAGACACTGTTCTCACTGACACCTCACCAAACACTTCCGGGTTGCTCTCCTTAATTTTCCTTGCACTCACACGAGGATTAAACCCCACTGCACGTTTTAAAACATTAACAGACCTTGGGGAAGTTTTCCTAGGCCTACCAGACCGCGGTTTCTTTGTGGGAACTGCACCACTGTTTTCCTCCCGAAACCGCGCACACCAACGATGCACTGTCGATCGTGCCACACCAACCAATTCACTAATTTCCTTTGTCTGGTAGCCTGCCTCCTTTAGAGCAATGATCTGGGATATGATTTCACTCGATAGTTCATGGGTAGGTGCCATAACAAAGTTGTGAAGGCCAGAACACTGCGGGACACTCGGTAAAAAATGGCGCAATTTGAGAGGGACACTCGGCGGAGTTCCTCTCTCTCAGGCAGCCCGTGGGCGACTGAGGCGGGAACCAACCAGCGGGTCGGAAGGCCCCAGGCTACCGTGACGTCATGCTCGGAGCTCAAACTTGTGGCTCAATTCTTACCCCCCAGAATGGGTGATTCTTTTGGGGCCATAAGTATTGCGCGCCTGGCGGACAACGCTGAATACTTCTGACGAGTACTGTATATATATATATACATATATATATATATACATATATATATACATATATATATATATATATATATATATATATAAACTGTATATATATATATATATATATATATATATATATATATATATATATATATACTGTATATACATATATATATATATATATATATATATATATATATACTGTATATACATATATATATATATATATATATATATATATATATACTGTATATATATATACTGTATATATATATATATATATATATATATATATATATATATATATATATATATATATATATATATATATATATATACTGTAGATCTATATATATATATATATATATATATATACTGTATATATATATATATATATATATATATACTGTATATATATATATATATATATATATATATATATATATATATATACTGTATATATATATATATATATATATATATATATATATATATATACATATACTGCATGTATGATCCCTACCCTGACGTATGGAAGCGAGGCGTGGACCTTGCAAGAGGGGAACAAGTCAAGAGTGAGAGCAGTGGAAATGAGTTACTTGAGAGGAGCATGTGGAGTGACGTGGAGGGACAGGTTGACGAATGAAGAAGTGAAGGAACGTTGTGGGGTAGATGTGGATGTTGTTGAGATTAGGAGAAATACACTGAGGCGGTTTGGACATGTGGAGAGAATGGAGAATGAAAGACTGACTAAGAGGGTGTATGTAGGTGAGGTGGAGGGAGGGGTAGACCGAGGATGAGGTGGAGGGATGGAGTTGAGAGGTATATGAGGGAGGGGTAGACCGAGGATGAGGTGGAGGGATGGAGTTGAGAGGTATATGAGGGAGGGGGGGTTAGTTGGAGGGAGGGTAGTCAAATGGTGGGTGACAGAGTGACTTGGAGGCGTTTTGTCAGCGGCCACCCTTTGCGGGATTAGGGCGTCGGGCTATAGAGATATATACATATACTGTATATTATATATATATATATATATATATAGTGAGTCCTCGAAATATGAAAACTTTATGTACGAATTCCCGATGGTACAAAAATGATGAATGTAGGGCAAATTCCACAATTCGAAAGTATCCGTCTCGTTGGTACGAAAAGCAATACGAGAGGAAATACAAAAAATTCCAAATGGGCACACTGCAAAGCGCCGCGCTCGCTTGCAGTGAGAAAACGAACTAACCCCTCACTGGTAAACACATTTTCGAGCGCTTCTCAGTCGAGTCACATCCGTCCTCTCCTCTCAGCTTCGCTGTACGTTATGCAGTTTTTCACTGTTCTTCCTCGTTTCGTATTTTCACCATGCCTCTCAAGCGCCCTGCATCATCTCCAGCATCCGGGGAATCAGCTGCCAAGAAGAAACAGCACCGTAAGCTGACTCTGGAGACGAAATTGGACCATCAACAGCTTCAGAAACACCTGCACCTGTCGAGGAAGTACCAAAGGAGCAATAGGGTCCCACCATGTGACTTAGCACCATATCAACGACACGAGTCTCCAGCCGCAGCACAGGTCTATATTTAACAGTACAGTGTACTAATACTACAGTAATTAGTTGTATGAAGAGAGAACCTGTATTTTTTACACAGGAAAAATCATCAGAGAAATTACCAATATGCCGGGAATCGAACCCGGGACTCTCAGGTGAGAGACATTCTGACTTGCCGTAAGTGTTTGGGATAGATTAAAAGCATCTACTTGCCCAAGTGCCAAGGGGTTAACTCATCCTCTTCATGCCCACAGTGGGGGCGGAGGGACGTTGGTTACAAGATTGTGACAACGTGAGTTAACTTTTACCTGGTCGTGGTGTAGTGGTATGCTGCCTGGCTCTCACCTGAGAGTCCCGGGTTCGATTCCCGGCATATTGGTAATTTCTCTGATGAATTAGTTGTATGTTTTATTTTTTTATGTCAGTACAATAGTACTACCGCTTCCCGTCCGATCAGCGAAGTTAAGCAACGTTGGGTCTGGTTAGTACTTGGATGGGTGACCGCCTGGGAACACCAGATGCTGTTGGCATCCCTACGTGTCAAGTGGGGTTGGTGGAGGATTAGTGCCCCTCCCTGTAAAACAATTAACTCTAAGCCCTTGGCCACCCTGTCTGGGATACAGGGCGTCTGGCAATGAAAGAATGAATGAAACAATAGTACTGTATACGTGTATTGCATACTTCCAAATAGGAGGGGTAAAGTTTAAGTGGGGGGTCCAAGGGGGTCCTGGAACGCATCCCCCCCTTTATATGTATATTTCAATGGGGAAAATCGTTCTGATAAACGATATTTCAGATAATGAAAGTTTTTTTTGTCTTTATCCCTTTTGTATTTCAAGGACTCTCTGTATATATATGTATAAATACATAAAATATGAGAGAGAGAGAGAGAGAGTTTATCGGAGGAAGAGGGAAGAGAGGGAAGGGGAATGTGTAAGGAACAGTGTGCTTGTGACAATATTCAATCATATAAGGTAATAATAAGGTAACTTTTGTATAATTTGCAATGTGAACAAATGAACAAACCTGATCATGTGTGTGAAAAGTCAGTAAGAGACAAATATAGTGTTGGCAGGAGAGTGGGAGGTGTGTGGCATGAGGTGGGTGGGAAGTGAGATGGAGTGGAGGTGAGGTGGAGCGTCTCCTGCGCTCACCTCCCACCACACCAATCCCGCGCTACTTATTATAGGGCTGTGATGAGTGTACATACCTCTAATCAAATTTTTTGAAGTGTATGTTTGTGGAAACAACAGTATCAGCTTGTCAAGTGTGCCAGAAATCAGCGATTTACGGCTGGTACCATTATGAACCTACATTATTTTCACTCATTTTTTTTTATATACATACCACAATATTGTTGCTGTATATGTACTTTTGTAGCAAATAAATGTAAATATATATATTTAGGTTGGTTCTGATTAGTTACCCTCCTCCTTCTCACTGTAGAAAACGAAGCAGCTGCACCAGCCCGGCCACAGAACACCTGCCTGAGGTGAATGGGGACGTACCTTAGGAGCACTTAGGGGTGACGGGAGCAACTTTCTTGATGATTTTCATTAGTTTCTCACCAAAAGGGAATGTTAGAGAGAGAAAAAAAAAATTAATCGGGTTTTCAGGTGGTTGGGGGCCCCGAAAAAAAAAAAGGAGGGTACATTAACCCCTCTGTGGGGCAATTCGGAATCCGCAGACATGCCCCGGGAGGAAGAAGTTTTGGGAAATTTGAGAAGTCATATTTTTATGATTTATGTGTCTGGGATGATGGATAATGATGAAATATCAATAAAAATAATAAAATATATTTTACCTACCCGTTACTGAAAGTACAGCCAATGAATTCAGTATGGATAATCCACGAGGAAGCCACAGAATGTAAATAAACACAACTTTTTTCCATCTGTTGTTTTCACTTATAGTCTGAACAGAACATTCTTTCCTTATTAGAAAAACTTATTTCTTGCTTCAGTGTAAAATTATTTTCAAAATAGAACTTGTTTCCATATTCAAAAAATTGTAATTTCAACTTCTGAACTTTACTTATGCTTCCAATAATCAGAACAGAACTTATTTCCTCTCATTCAACAAAACTTTTCTTCTTCTTGTTATAGTTTGAACAGATCATTCTTTCCTTATTAGAAATACTTATTTCCTGCTTCTGTGTACAATTATTTTCAAAACAAAACTTTTTTCCATATTCAAAAAATTGTAATTTCAACTTGTGAACTTTACTTATGCTTCCAGTAATCAGAACAGAACTAATTTCCTCTCATTCAAAAACACTTTTCTTCTTGTTATCCCCTACTTCTGTTTAGCTAGAAATTAGCAAGTGTGTGGTAGTCACACCAACACTCAATTCATAGTGCAACACCACATGCTTTGCACCATGTGCTCACTTGGTTGTTCTTCCGTGGCTTTCTCACAGAATGAAAGCAGACATGACATGACTGCTGTCCAGTCTTTCGGTTATGTGTTGGAGGCAGCTTTTGTAGATAGTGCCTATTGGCGAGTTCCAATGCTATAAGTCTGTCAGCAGCTAGTTCAGAGTGGCGTCCAGGACAGTCTTTGTTCAACGTGCCATACTTGGTGAGCAGTTGTCTCACCACTTCCAGAACAAAGTGCCTCAGTGACTTCTTCTTTTGGGTTTCTGCCTTGCACATATGGTAGGCATTCAGCATTGACAAATCAACCATATGAAAAAATAACTTCTTGTACCATTTTACGGTATGTCTGATACACCCCACAGAACCTATTTGGGCATCCGACTTGTCAACAAGTCTCATTTTTTGTGTAATCAGTTACTACGTCCGGTTTGAGGACTGGTTCTTTTGTTCTATAGTGCACTTTTCCTGATGTAATCAAGTTGCCACGATGGAAGGTGCTCAGCATACAAACCTCCAGTTTATCTGTCCATCTGACACACAGCAAAGGATCACTTCACGCTCACAGGTTCCTCAAGCACTACATCCTCCAAACTTTGGAAAATGTTTCCTGGTCTTCCGGACTGTCCCACAACTACCAGTGTTATGATCACGAAGGAAACTACACAGGGCTGAGGAAGTATACCAATTATCAGTATACAAAACATGTCCCTTGTTCAGAAACGGTGCCTTCAGTTTTTTTACCACAGAGCCAGAAAATCCTAGGGGATTTCTTGCAGGTACAGCAATATCAGTGCCAGTGTACACTATAATGTCTAACACTATCCCAGTTACACATATAAAAAAATAAATTAAAAAAAAAATGAAAAAATAAAAAAAATGTCCAAATCTGTCGTTTGGAGGGGAGGTATTGCTTGAACATAAGTCTGCCATGGAACAGAATGAGACTTTCATCAATGACAAGCTTCTGATAGGGTGCCAAGAAGGAGTGAATAGGCTCCCTTATCTTTTCTATTACTGGATGAACCTTCCAAAAGCAGTCATCAGTACTGGGATGGTTGTTGTCTGTGAAATGAATAAATCACATGAGTAGCTGGTACCCGTCCCTGGGCATGTACTTGGGAAATACTGGGGTATAAATAAGAGGATCTTGGTTCCAGTAGTCACGAACATTTTGCTTCTTTACTTGTGGCATCAGAACAGTGAGTGCAAGAAATGTGTACATTTCAGGTACACTGATATCACACCAACATTTCATTTGATTGTGTGGAGAAAAAGGACATTTGTCCTTCATGAACTGATAGTATCTACTGGTTTCTTGTACCAAATAATCAAGAATTTCACCATCAAAAAACAGGAGAAAATACTCCATTTCAGAACTGTTTTTGTCTACACCAGCAGCCCTTCTCACTCCACTGTGAGTTGCATCAAATCTATAGCAATTTGGTATGAACCGATCACCATTTGCCCAGATAAACCCAGATCCATCAGCACTACCAGTACCACCAGGTCTACCGGGAGGGTCGCACATCTTCATCATAACTTAGGTCTAAATCATCATCACTCTCGTCACTCACGGGAATAAATCCATCACTGTCAATGTCTGCCATCCTCTCACTGTCACTACCACACTCCTGGTCATCACTATCGTACTCCAAACCTGGCGATAACTTACGTTTCACGCCAATACTACTCACTAATACCCCAGAGGTTGATGGAATTTGTGTATCACTGGTTGAAAATCCTTCAAAATTGATGTCATGCAATTCCCTCTCTTCACCAAGTCTACTATCCACTTCAGAGTTCTCCAAGTTGCTATCTCATCTGAAGCCTGTGTTGAGGGCGAAAAATGAAGATTTCCCTCTAACTCCATGATAAACACAATCGTGCTGCCTAAACCCTGCATGTGTGCAGACGTGAAAAAAAATCGATCATATGTACTGTTATTATAGCATATTTTTGAAGCATTTTAGGCATATATTTGTTTGTAGAAAATTATGTTATGATTTATGAGTCTTTTTAGGTAATATTTTGAGGATAAAATGCGAAAATAAAAAAAATCCACCCCAAAACCCAGTACATTTGTACCAGCAGGTTTGTATACACAAGACGTCAGAGCCCAGACCACTCTGAGTGCAACATGGAAGGTGGGGGGTATCAAACGATGTCACCTGTCGCCTGAGGCTCTTTTACTCATAGGACCTGACCCGGTATCCATCAAGAGAACCCGTCTTAAGATCCAACCCGGACTTAAAAAAATAGAAAAATAAATAAAATAAATAAATAAAAATTTAAAAATGCCAATTCCATCTCACTCCTTTCAGAGCATCGAGGTCCAGGGCAAGGATACAGCAGACCAAAACATTTAAGAGCAGGAAACTGATTATGCCCCTGGTGGCATTTCACACAATAAGACAAACCACCAGTTACGTGCAAACCTTATTTCATGATTGGGATGCACTGCAGGAAAACAAATTAGATACCAACTGCTCATAAACTGAACAAATGAAGACTCTGGTTCAATGGAGATATGCTTCTCAACCACACACCATAAGTTTACCAGGTTTCCATCTCACTTGAACAGGTTATTATTTCACTTCACCAGACTTCTTTTACTGCTTACTCCAATGCCATACTACTGTTCATTTTTTTTTTTTTTTTTTTTTTAGATAACAAAAGAAAACAAATGAATATACAGGTAACTCGCACGGAACACGATCTCACAGAACGCGCTCGCAATTATACACGGTAAGGGCTGGGATACATATAAGACAACATAAGATTAAAAAACCATTATGAAAACTACAAATTAACGCAGGAGAGGCCTTTAAAAGATCAAATCCTCGAACGTCACCGCAGTGCACGGTTTGTTTTGATTACGTGACGATCTAGGCGGGAAATTATTCAGTGAGTGAGACATTCCCGAGTACAGTAGCGCAGTATTTGTAAGTTAAATATTTACAGAACTGTACTGTTTATGTGCAACTTAAGTTTATGTGCAACTTAAAGTACTATTAAATAACGTTAAAGCAAGAAATAAAGTCTTATAATCAGTTTACCTGATAGGCGTCAGAATATTCCCTTTTTTATTTGTTCGTTTTTTCCACAGTACTGTACAGTATTTGTAAGTTAAATATTTACTGTTCTCGTATGTACTGTACTTGTAAGCACTTAAATAAAGTTAAATCATTAAATAAAGCCTTGTAACCAGTTAATCCGAATTACAGTATATGATTACCCATGATTGGCGTCGGAATATTGCCTTTTTTGTTTGTTCGTTAAACTATTACTGTACTGCTTTTCTACAGTACTGTATTTGTAAGTTAAATATTTACTGTTCTGGTATGTACTTGTAAGCAATTAAAGCATTAAATAAAACCTTGTAACCAGTTAACCTGATTTATATGATTACCCATGATCGGTGTCGGAATATAGCCTTTCTTGTTTGTTCATTAAAGACTAATAAGAGAAAAATACATTTTTGTCTTGGTATCTTTACCTATTTGCTCAGGTTTGCTGTAATGGTTTGGATCATTTGATGCAATGCAACTTTTAGAAAACTGTGAAAACTTTCGGGAAGTGAACGAAAATCTGGGACATGAGACTGACCTTGACTTCACGCTCTCATGTATGATCTGTCAGTTCACCACCTGCTAACGTGATGAGTGGATGTACGATTTTTTCGCTCGTGGCCATGCCAAACCACACAGTTAAACCCATTATCTCGACCCAGACAGAAAATACAATCTTTTTCCTCCCTTGCAAAACACAAACAACCACCCTGTTTACAAGACAGCAATATATATTGCGAAAATAACAAGGTAAAATGATAAAGATGAATGTAAAGTGATAGAGAAAGATGAACATGTTATGACGGAAGAAGTACGTTTTCCCCGTCTGTAAACGTATTTATTTCTGCTTTGTATCTGTATTCGTAATAATTAGACTTACTGTTAGTTCTGAAACTGCATTACGATTCTATTTTTAGCCATTCTCATGGTGTGGGAGCTGGAAGTTGTGAAACAACTTCCTTATTGCTAATCGGACTGACCCTCCACTTTATTCTCACGTGGCAGAGTCTAGCCTTGGAGGACGTGCAGTTTTCTCATTTAGGACTGAAAATTCAACTCTTTCGCTCCCTTTTCCAAGCATGGGCACAACGATAACTTGAAAAATAACTCGAAAACTACCATAAACATACATCAAAAAGGTGAAAATGTATTCATAACATTTTTTTTTTTTTTCCAGCCATTCCCAACAGATTATGTACTGAAATCATTCGATATCACAGTACTGCATTTCAAAGTTAAATATGTACTGTTCTGGTATGTACTTAAGTTAAAGCACTGGTACCAGTTAACCTGATTTATATGATTACCTATGATCGGCGTCGGAATGTTTCCTTGTGTTTACATACAGTATTTGTGTGTTGAAGTTTTGCTCTGGAGTACTGTATTTGTGAGTTATAACATTAAATAAACCTTCTAACCACTTAAAGTGCTTTCTAGTGATTACCAGTGACAGATAACAGCAAAACAACACATTTGGGGGGTCTAGGGAGCAAAATACGGAGTAGTTTAAATATACGCGATTTCGCACCTAACACGGCACGATTGGAACGAAACCCACGTGTTCCGTGCGAGTTACCTGTATATATATATATATATATATATACACCAGATTAGAGGTGTCCACAATTCACAAAAAATCTACAATAGTTGGCCTTGAACAGCTGTAGGTTGAAGATTGGGGGAAAACGACTCTGGGGAAGCGACTTCCAAAGAGATGCAGTTCAGGAAATAAAAGATACTGATACACCTTACACTGACAAGTTCAAAGGCCATCTTGGAACAGGCAAATGACAGTAGGCTTGCATGCTGGCGACTGCTGAGGCTTCGTAGATCATAGCAATCGTTAAAAAAAAGGGGGGGGGGGGGGGGGGCAGCAAAAATGTCTTCAGGGAAAAAAAGGCGACTAAAATGTCTTCAAAAAAAGCTACTAAAACCTCTTCACGGGATCATGGGAATCGTAATATGAATACCCCCCCAACACATACAACTACAAATACTTGTATATAAGCAAAGGACCATCTAATAATCATAAAACAAGGTTTGCCTCCACCTCCAAGACTTGAACCCTAGCACAATAGCAACAACCCGTTCCAAACTGAGAGCTTTATCACCGGACCAAAAAGTGTGGTAAGGCAACAGAAATGTCCCTGCATACATGGACAAACAAAAGTATAGTAATGATATCACTCACATGAAGTTCCCATTAACACTACTGTATTTCAGTTTAATGATTCTATTTTTTTTATATACCCCTGTCTGGTCAACAATACCAAATTTTTGCTTTACCAGTAACTCAGGGGCAAAATCATAATTACAGGTAGTACTTTTGAGATATAAAGTGAATATAAGCAAGTGTGGCAAAATAGTGGCACCACAGGGGGTAAATGCAGGAACAGTTTGGTTTGGTTATTCTTTACTATTACACTACCATTACTTGAAGTGTTCCCCTTAACCCATTCGCACACCATGACTCAATACGAGTCAAAACGGTTTTAGTCTGAAGAGGAACCGATAATGCACTATGACACACTTCCAGTGGCAGTCTGAAGGGATGCCGATTAGGCAATTCTGGACAAAAATAATCACCAAAAGTTATGTTTTAGCATGAAATGCATCAATATTTGGTGCATCATAGGGGAGGTTGTCTATTTCCAGGTAAACGCTCACAAATAGTTGGTATTCTCTCGGTTTTTACTTCAGGGGGGAGGGGGGGTGCATGCAATTTTTGGCGATTTACTTGAAAACTATCAGTCATATCAGAATCCCACCAATACTACATGAAAGCTCATGAAATTCTGCATCTAGACATATGCTTAGCTCTTGCATCATGCGGGCAAAGTTTTGTGCTACAATGCAGGGTAGTTATTTTCATTGTTGAACAACAATATTCTCACCATTTCGGTACTTTCCCAGTACTTTTACTCATCAATTTTGTGTGTTTTTATTAGCTTATCATATGGTATAAACATCAGGGAAGATGATGGTATACAATTTATACCAATATAGCCAATTTCTGGGGCAAATACAATACATGGGAATGTTTTCCTGTGTGTGTGAGTCCAGCCTGCTCTCGTGGCATTTTCTCTGATCACACACACTAACAGAAAACTTATGGTGCACGAGGGGGTTGTCTTTTTCATTACGTTTTATTCCCTATATTTCTCTAAAATAGTTTACAATGGTAGTATGTGGTGTTTCAGGTGACTATGGCTGGTTTCCAACCTGGGTTAGGTAAAAGAATGAGACTATTAATTTCGTCCTTTCATAAAGCATCGTCAGGTATTACATTTTGCCTGCTGATACAACTCACATTGCACATTTACTCGCTATGAAACATGGTTACAAAAGAATATTTCCAACAAAATATTACCTGCGCGAGCAGGCCACAGGTACTGTTTTGGTTCAAGCAAAGTTTGACACCATGTTACAACACGTGAAGTATTGTGATGTGATTTGTACTATCCAATTATGTGACTGACTGATATACATTAGGTCAAATGTCTTCAAGTAAAAGAATATGGCATTCTGCAAATCCAGAAATAAAGACCATCTTGAGTAATATTTAAGATATTTCACTGCCCTTAATATTCATGTTGGTGTCCATCACCCACTCGCACAATGTGGAACTACCTTCAGGTGAGTATACAGTGAGTGACAAGTTTTGCAGCCCAGGAAACCTTCTGTTGGTACACTACTAGTTTAGGTGGTAACTGCATAGCCAAACAGATACACAGTGCATATACAGGTGTCTTATTTAATGATCTAAAATATATAAAGTTCTCCTTCCATGCAAGTGGTGATGAAAACTCTGTACCCTGCTTCATAAGCTATATTGGTGCAGCCTTTTCACCTGACAACTGGGAGGAAAAAGTGGTTGCACTGTTGGAGGAGGTTTAGTTACATGGTAGGAATGAGTCTCCTTGGACACTTGCCATTTCAACCCTACAATCGACTACACACTCCAATCAACCAAGGCAGGAGAGAATAGTGATTATGTGCTATAGCAATGAAACTTTATAGGCAGTGGAGAGGGTTACAGTCATGAGTCTCCTTGGTTACTCATCATATTAACATGCTATAGCAATGAAACTACTGTATAGGCATCAGAGAGGGTTGCCTTCATGAGTCTCCCTGGTTGCTAATCACATCAACATGATATTGCAATGAAACTATGGGTGCTGGAGAGGGTTACTTTTGTTGTCTCCTTGGTTACTAGTCATAACATGCTAGAGCAATGAAACTACAGGCACTGGACAGGGCTACCTTCATGAGTCATGTTGATTATTCATATCAATATGCTGCAGCTACTGTAATGGAACTATTGGCATTGGAAAGAGTTGCCTTCATGGGTCTCCTTGGTTACTGATCCATCAATTCACAATCCTATTAAACAAAACGGCCCTCAATTCCCTCCCTATCAACCCAGAGAATAATGGTGGACTACACAGTCTGCCTAGTTTCTAGTAATATACCTCACTATCCCCACAAAATGATAACAGTGGACTACAGGAGAAGGCCAGCTTCAGCCTGCAGACCACCACGTTCATGCTCAGATAAGCCTGAAGAAATACTTATTCAGTTAACTACTTGGTTTCTTTTCAAATTAATAAATGAATAATAATAAAATGTCAGTACATAACTGAGGACTTTCTGTATATACAACTATAGTTTTTTCAATTCAACTTGGCCAAAATTTACCCTCTGGCAGCTTACTTCACTTAGCTTACTAACAAAAAGACAGCAATGGCTCTAAACCTTTTCCACGGCACTTCTTGATGACTAGCATCACTATTTTGTAACCTACTGTCCCAGCTAGGCATTCAAAATAAAAAAATGGTAATTTTAGGCCAAGCTGAAGCAAAAATAAAAAAGCAGTTTTAACAGATTACCAATGTTCTTGGAATGTTTCATTCATTGCTCTTGCTATCTTGATACAAACTTCAACCATAAGTCAACTCATCTACTAAAAAAAAAAAAAAAAAAAAAAAAAAAAAAAAAAGAGGCAACTGGACAATTTACAAAACAGATACTATACTGTGGCAGCTGGGGTTTCAGGTACCCAAACCCAATAGATCACGCGGCATCAAACCTACTAAATCACCAGGCACCAAAACCAACTAAACCACCGTGTAGCATAACCCACTAAGCCACAATGCACCAAAACCCATTTAACCACTGGACACCTAAACCACCAGGCACCAAAACACACTAACCCACCAGGCACCTAAACACACTAAACCATCAGGCACTGAAACACACTAAAGCACCAGGCACCTAAACACACTAAACCATCAGGCACCTAAACACACTAAACCATCCAGCACCTAAACACACTAAACCCACAGGCACCTAAACATACTAAATCTGTTCTTTGCTCTGCTAAAAATAATTTCATCCGTACTAAATGCTCTGAACCCTACAGCTCGAATTCTTCCCACTCTTTCTGGCACCTTGCCAAACACCTTTCTAACAATTTTACCACATCATCCTTCTCTCCTCTTTTCCATTCTGATGGCTCTGTTGTTATTTCTCCTACTGATAAAGCAGAACTCTTCACTCAGAATTTCTCTTTCAGTTCCACCTTAGATGATTCTGGTGCTGTTTCTCTATCATTTCCCCCCTCTGACCTCCTCATGGTTGACATTAAAATTTCTTCAATGTAATTTCTGCCATCACTGGCTTCAATACTAACAAGGCATATGGGCCTGATGAGGCCCTCCTGTTGTCCTCAAGAACTGTGCTTCTGTGCTTACACTCTGCCTAGGTAAACTCTTTTGTCTTAGTCTATCAACTTGCACCTTTCCTTCTTGCTGGAAGTTTGCTCTCATTCAGCCTGTCCCAAAGAAGGATGACTATTCCCAGCCCTTTACCTATTGCCCAATTGCTTTTACATCCTGTATTTCAAAAGTTTACAAATCTATTCTTAATAAAAAAAAAAAAACATTTTAAAGCATCTTTCCTACCACAACCTTCTTTCTGATCATCAGCATGGGATCCGCCAGGGACACTCCACTGGTGATCTTGTCACCTACCTTTCACACTCCTGGTCATCCTCCTTTCGAGACTATGGCAAAAGCTTTGCCATTGCACTTGACAACTCAAAGGCCTTCCATAGAGTCTGACATAGATATTTAATTTTCAAACTACCCTCCAATGGTTTTGCTATAGTACTTCTATCTTTGCCTTCATCTCTAGCTTCCTTTCTGGTCGTTCCATCGCTGCTGTTGTAGATGGCCACTGTTCTTCTCCTAGAGCTATCAATAATGGTGTTCCTCAGGGCTCTGTTCTACCACCAACTCTCTCTCTTTTATCCATCAATGACCTTCTACACTGTACATCTAACCCTATCCACTCATACACTGATGACTCCACTTTTCACCTTTCCATTCGCTTCCCGCAGCATCCATCTCAGCAGCTGCTTGAACAAAGAAGGGACGAAGCTACAGCACACCAGATGTCTGACTTGGTTCAAATCTCCGATTGGGGTAAAAATAACCTTATTGTTTTTAATGCACCAATAACTCAGTTCTTACATCTATCAACCCGACAAAATCTTCCACAGGAATACCCTCTAATTTTTAACAACATCCAGCTCAATTCTGCATCATCTTTAAACATACTTGGGGTTTCATTCTCTCAGATTTATCTTGAAAAGAACAAATTACCACTCTTGTAAAATCTGTTTCCAAGAGATTGGGTGTGCTAAGCCGACTCTGTGCCTTCTTTACCCCTGCACAGCTGTTGACTTCATACACGGGTTTTATTCGCCCATGTAGAGTACAACTCTAACGTGTTGGGAGGCTCTCCACACACAGCTCTTCTCAACAGGGTGGAGTCAAAGGCTTTTTGTCTCATTTAACTCTCCTCCTGGTCACACTCATCTTCAATGTCAGGACCAACTTGCCTAACCCCGGACCCCTACGCTCCTCATGGGGCGGCATAGGATTGGATGATGGAATTCTCCTCCTCTTACTGGCACCCTTCAACCTCTGTCTCTTCGCTGCACTGCTGCATTTTTTTCTCCTTTCTACCGCTACTTCAATGGTCACTGCTCCTCTGAACTGTCTACTCACATCCCTCCACCACTAAGGTGGGCACAAAGCACCTGCCTAGCGCCAAACTCTCATCCCTTTTCTGTACTCTCTAATGCAGGAGTGAACTGCTACTCCTAGTCCTTCATGCATGCAACAAGTCAACTCTACAACTGTCTCCCTCTGTCTGTTTTTCCTGCTGCCTACAATCTCCAGTCTTTCAAACGCAGTGTGTCCAGGCATCTCGAAATGAATGGATCTTGAATATGGCTCTCAGTTATCTTGTTTTTTTTCTTGGAGGGGGGAATTTGCAGGCCCCTGGCCTTTGGTTCCTACTTCCTTGGAGAGAGAGAGAAGGGAAAAAAAAAAACCTAAACACACCAATCCAACAGGCACTTAAACACACTAAACCACCAGGCACTTAAACACACTAAACCACCAGGCATCTAAACACACTAAACCACCAGGCACTTAAACACACTTAACCACCAGGCACCTAAACACACTAATCCACCAGGCACCTAATTAGTCATAGGCAGAAGGAAAGTCAGGCACCGGCAGACAGGTGGAAACTGGCAGTCACAGGCAGATGGACACAGTTACAGTCAGAAGGAAAGAGTCAATGAGAGAAGGAAACAGTCACACACAAAAGGAAACACAAAACATGTCAGTCACAGGCAAAAGGAAACAGGCTGAGTCACTGTTAGGAGGGAAGGAAAGAAAGAGAAGGGGAAGGGGGGGCCCGGGGGGTAATCCCCTGAGCTAAGACCAATGGACCATACAGCTCTGTAGAGAAAGAAGAAACCTTTGGAAAGACTGCTACATCTCTTACCAGAAACATTATGCCCTGGTGGGCGCTCATACTGCCAACTATATGATAGTGAAGCGCGAGTGCTGCCACCAAGCTATTCTGGTCCCACAGGCAGCAAGAAATGGACTGAGTCACCAGGCAGCAAGAAACAGGCTGAGTCACAGGCAGCAAGAAACAGGCCAACTTACTGGCAGAGTTACAGACAGCTAAAAACAGGCGGAGCCACAGGTAGCAAGAAACAGGCCGAGTCACAGCCAGCAAAAATCAACTGAGCATAGTTCCAAGTTCATTAAATTCTTTTTCTATGAACCTACTTAAAATGGAGGAGCTGAAGATTCTTCAAGAGATGGCCTTGATTTAGCAGGCCAGCACAACTGTTCAATTATAGATACATTCCTCGACTACTGCCCTATTACTGAAGGGAGGATGGCAAATTGCAGGGGAGGGGCAATAAGCCTGTAGTCCACCTGGTTCACATCTGAACCTTAACAATGATAGCAATATTAAGCAAAATTAAAGTGAAGAGTTTGATAGTATGGCAGAAAAATTCCATTACACTGCAGACCAAGATCTACTATACCCAATTTTACCTAACTTCTTCATGACTAGCATAATATTAATTGTCTATTTTCACAGCTATATCTATAGCTACTGTTTTTACTAATATCCCATATTTCTGTCCTTTTGCAGCTTGTATCACACAGCTCAAGGGAAGAAAAGGATATAATACTGCTCTACATCCTTTGAATAGCATTTCTTCATGACCAGTAAGAAATTTTAATCTAAAGTTATAGGACCATTTATGCAGGTTAGGCTATGCATCTAAAGGGGCTAAATTAAGACTTCATTGCCTAACCTGCAAAAAAAGGAGAATGAACAGCAGGACATTTAGCCTGTAGTCCATCAAGTTCAAAATCAGATGACTCTTGGTTACTTTATGTCTTAATGACAGCCCGGAGGTATATTATTTTCACTATAACCTGGCCTAATATTGCCATATCTCCAACCTGAATACCAAGTTGTAACAAGATATTAACACTGAAATATGAAGCTAATCAAGAAGTGCAATGGAAAGTATTACAAGCCATAATATTATTTCATTCTACCACTGAGTTATATGAAATAAACTAATAAAAGAAAAATCTGGGCCACATTAGGAGTAGAATGGAATGTCTACATGGAAAGAGTTTGGTAAAGAATATTTTTTCAGTTACTCATCCTTTTTAACATACAGCTCAGTGCTCCTCCTCTGGAACTCATGTAACTGTGGAAGGCTAACCACCCTAATCTAAGCAGGGGTGACATTGAAACAAACATGTCGTAGTTCTCTTGTTAATCCAATCATTACATTGACAAGTTTCCTCTTGCCACCTCCATACTACTTAATTCAACTGTTAATCTATAATATAACAAATGGCATAAATTGAGAATATATCTAACCATTCCAGTTAAGATAGGATTCTTGAAGTATGCGTTAATTTACCTATCCTGTCCCCCCCTAAATGAAAATGGTTAAGTGCAGAAGGACTGGGTTCACATTCAGATGAGCCTGGGGACACTAAAATAAGTTAATGGTCTAAGGAATATAAATTTTTCACACAATATGCAAACCAAACGTTATTTTAATTAATGATAAAGCACGGGGGAGAGATGGTAGTAGAATGGATATGGAAGACTTGAAGGTTGGCCTCCGAGGAAGGTAGAGTCCAGAGGACTGGAAGTCAGGTGTAACTGTTCCCCTATACAAAGGAAAAGAGGAAAAAGAAGTGTGTGGTAATTATGGGTTAAGCAGAACTGCATCGGACAATTACCGTACACACCGCTGCTATTCCTATAAAGTGTACAGTACAGTAAGCCCCTAAGTTTTGCGTCCAATCAGTATCACAATGTTGGCACGAAACCTGAATTTCGCGAACTGAAAAGTATTAATTCAATGGTAAAAAATCCAATTGGCTCTAAAGCCTCCCCCAAACTCATTCTTTTTCTCACTTTTGAGATATAATTCTCATAAAACAGGATACCATAATAACTGACAACAATATGAATATGATAAAAATGTTAAGAAACATTAAATAAATGGATCACCAACCTGAAAAATAATGCTTCAGAGCACAGTGTACACTACAGCGTGGTTCCAAGACTGGAGTGGGTGTTTACTGAGCACTCGCATAGTCTTCCTCCCCCAGTTCCATGATCTCTGTCGATGCCTCCAATTCCTCCTCCACTGCTCTTTCGATATCTTCCACTATTTCAAAGCCTTCACACTGTTGAACATCATCATCACTGTTGCCAAAGTTTAATTCTTGAATCACATTATGAAATTGTCTGTTTTTATGTCGCTGACTGGTGAAGTAACAGGTGATAAGTGCCTGTTCATGACCTTTTATCTTCTCATTGTATTTCTCCTGGTATTCATGTTTAATCTCCTCTAATAAAGCTATAATTTTCTCCATTTTATCAACACATTCTTAAATGTCCATCAACTGTTCACGAAGGTTTTCACATGATCCCCAAAATATTGAAAGTTGACGCGTTGTTGCTTGATGTATTTCTGGCACTTCACTATCACATTCAGCTTTCTCATCTTCCAACATCTCCTTAATGCTCTGTTAATTTGTTTTCTCAGTGATTAATTCCTGTAACCACACCTCGTTGACTTAACAAAATCCTGAGGTCATGATACTCCTGGCTGCCTCCACAGTGTCCCTGAGCAACACCCCTAGTGTCACTCTTTCATTCCGTTTTTTTAACAAGTTGAGGGAGAAGTGGTGCCCAAGCATGGTGTATTGTACAGTAGCAGTTATCTGATTCCATGTGGACAAAAGATAATTGACAGCTTGACGAATCTTGAAACGCTTCCAGAAGATTTTAACACTGACAATCTCGGCTTGCATGCTGATATGGGGAGGTTGGTGGTGTTTGTGCAGCACGTGGAGTAGTGACTGGTGTAAGGGCTAGGTGGGCAGGAGAGGTAGGGGGTGGAGCATCTGGTTCACTCTCGAGTTCACTGACTTCATCTTGAATTTCTGTAAGTTCTTCCTGGCTGTCTGTTTCCACCCTTAGTTTATCATAAACTTGTTTGTAGATTATCAGTTTAACACTGGCAATTAATTCCTGGTCAAGAGGCTGGATTTTAGAGGTTGTGTTTGGTGGCAGGCAGCACACTTAAACATTAGGATGATGACCAACCAAATATTTAGTATGTCCTGGAGCATTATTGTGGAAAAGTTAAACTTCGAAAGCAAGGTTCTTGCTTTCACAGAAAACTGTGGCGTCCTCAACAAAATGTTCAACAAACCAGTCGACCGACACAGTAGCATCCATATATCCTTTCTTGTTACTTCTTCAGTAAACATTTAGTTTATTCATGTCACAGTTCCAGCAGGCCCTTGGCTTGGCAGCACAGTAGATAATAAGGTTTCATTTTATGGGAGTCTGATGCGCTGGCTGTCAGCAAAACACTAACTCTGACCTTTGACATCTTTACCTCTCGTGCCTGCTTCTCATCTTTGGAAATAAATATTCCCCTAGTTGATCTCTTCCAATAAAGTCCAGTTTCATCACAAGTATAGACTTCATGTAATGTGTATCCACCCTCTTCTATTATTTGCTGTGCGACTTCTGGATAAAATGAAGCAGCTATTTCACCGGCACAAGCAATCTTCCCCTAATACACAGCAAATTTAACTCCACATCAAGCCTTAAAATTAGCATGCCATCCTGTTGAAGCTAAGAATGTGGGTGTATTTTTTCTTTTTGCAAATGGCTTCATAGAAGAGTCATGCCTGATTTCTCAACGTAGGTCCACCAGCATTTCTGTCCACTTTGGTTACATGTGAAGTACAGGTAGACCACAAGAGAACAACAGCTGAACAAAAAAAAAGTGACCACAGCTGCAATCACTACCACAGCACCATACACACAGTCTGACAACCGGTAGGAACTGTGAAAAACAACATGGCCAACAACAGCTGATGATCACCCTAAAAACCAGCGCCACATATATTGACACGAGAGGTGAATTCTTGATCGTGAGATGTAACTTCTTGGAAAGTAATCCCTCCACTATCTGATGTAATAGAGCCAAAGGCATGTCCGGAAAGTGGTCCTGTCCGGATAGTGGGCATCAGCCTCCTGGACTGGTACTTATGGACCCTAACCAGCCTAACTTTGAAAGCCACCTAAATAACTCCCTACCGGACATGCATAGCACCTATTTAAACCTATTTAAGACCCTATTCACACCAAAAATGGACATAAAGCATGAAATAAATGAAAAGGAACCAAAGAATGAGGAATTAGAAGTGACTGTACCTCAGCCAGGGTACTTACATCACGTTTGTGGCTGCCTTTCTAAGGTTTTGGCAGTGGTGAAAATGCTCTTGAAGCACGTACAGTAATCCAGCATTGTGCTGCACTTAATTCTTTGCACTGTGAGTTATAATTAACACTGCACATTGTTCTTAACTGCACCACTGCAGTTCTAACCACCAGTTTAAACTGCCAATTTGCACTCCATAGTTGATCCTTTGCACTCTAAGTTCAAATTTTTAAACACTGCACAACACTGTAAATTCCCATGTGGTCTAGAAGCGAGGTATTGCAGTATATTCACTGTTTATTCACAAAAAATGAGCACGTGTGGCTTCCAGTGCGATAAGCATCTATTCACAATCGAAGTTAGGGAGTAACTGTTGATGTCGAAGAAACAGAGTTGCCAGATCGCAAAGGCCACATTACCAATCTCCTCAACTTTCATTACCAAATGTAACTTTTCATCACCAAATTCGTAAAGCGAGCATTTATTCTTCACTAATTATATATACAAGTGGAAATACATGTAATCACTCTCCTTATAATTAACAGCATGTTGATTATTTTCTATGTGCAGGAGTAGATGAGAATGAAAGGGCAAAGGAAGGAGTGTGTATAGTTGTGAGTAAAAGATGGAAGAAGAGCATAAGACAGTATGGATCAGTTGGGTCAAGGATTGTGTGGGTAAAGTTGAAAGTTGGAATACAAATGTGGGCGATTGTGTGTGTGTATGCGCCAACGCAAGATCGTGCTAGAAGAGTGAGAGAAGAGTTCTGGACAAATGTGGAAATGTGCATGGAAAAGTTTGGAAGGAATGAGAGAGTGTTTTTGATTGGTGATATGAATGGTAAAGTTGGTAATGTGAAGGTGGATGGAATAGTTGGTGAGTGGGGTGTGCCTGCCGAGATAGATGAGAATGGGAGTGCGTTAGTGGACATTTGTGCTGGGAGGGGGTTGGTGATAGCCAATACCCTCTTCAGGCATAAAATGATCCACAGGTATACATGGCGAGTGATGAGAAGGGTGGGTGGTGAACTGAATGAAAGGAAGGCAATGATTGATTATGTGTGTGTGGATGAAAGGATGCGAAGATGTGTAAAGGATGCAAGAGTGTATAGAGGTTGGGGGAGTGGACTTTCTGACCATTACTTGGTGGTGGCCAGAATTAGGATGCAAGTGAGATGGAGGAATAGAAGAAGGGAAAGACGAGAGGAAGGAGTAGTTGCAAGGAGAGTGGAAAGGTTACAAGAGGATGAGAAAAAGGCAGAGTATAAGAGAGAAGTGGAGGAACGATTGGGCAAATATGAATTGGAGCAGATGGGAGACGTGGAAGGTGTGTGTAAGATATTTACAGAAGAAATATGTGCAGCATGTGATGTGGTGTGTGGAAGGAAGAGAAGGCGGAGGGGGGTACAAGGAACAGCGTGGTGGACTGAAGAGGTGAAACAGGCTGTGGCACAAAAGAAGAAAGCATACAATGAATGGGTGAGAAATAGGGGCGTGGAAGAAGTTGAGAGGCGGAAGAGAGAGTTATATGTGGAAAGGAAGAGAGAGGTGAAGAGATTAGTAAGAGAGAGTAAGAAGAGAGTGGATGAGGAATTTGGAAGGAATCTGAGTGTAAAGTGGAGGGACTGTAAGAAAATGTTCTGGAGAGAAGTGAAAAGAGTAAGACAGGGTGGAAGTGAAGTTAGCAGGGGAGTGAAAGATAAAAATGGTAGATTACTAGTGGAGAAGGGAGAAAAAGTGAGCAGATGGAGAGAACACTTTAAGGAATTGTTGAACGTAGAGGATGGAAGTAATGCAAGTATAAGTGGCTGGGGAATGGCTGGGAGAAGGAGGGAGGTGAGAAGACAGGAAGAAATCAGTAGGATAGAAGTTGTGGAAGCAATGAAGAAAGTTAAATTGGGGAAAGCCCCAGGAATTGATGGAGTGTGTGGTGAAATGCTGAAGCATGGGGGAGAGATAGTAGTAAAATGAATGTGGAAGATGTGCAGATTGGCCTGGGAGGAAGGTAGAGTCCCGGAGGATTGGAAGTCAGGTATAATTATTCCCTTGTACAAAGGAAAAGGGGAAAAAGAAGTGTGTGGTAATCATAGGGGCATTTGTCTTCTTAGTATAATAGGAAAAGTGTATGGTAGGATACTTATAGACAGAGTTAGAGAAAGAACAGAGAAATTAGTTGGAGAAGAACAGGGAGGCTTTAGGAAGGGAAGAGGTTGTGTAGATCAGATATTCATTCTTAGATCTTTAGTGGAAAAGTTTCTACAGAAGGGAAAGAAGTTGTATGCGGCTTTCATGGATTTGGAGAAAGCATATGACAGGGTGGATAGACAAGGATTGTGGAAAGTGTTAAGAATATATGGAGTAGATGGGAAGTTGCTGAATGCTGTGAAGAGTATGTACGATGGTGCGAAGGCTGCAGTGAATGTGGATGGTGAACTAAGTGAATTTTTTTCTTTGAAAGTTGGTTTGAAAAAAGGATGTGTCATGTCTCCATGGTTGTTCAATCTGTACATGGATGGGGTAATAAAAGAGGTACAAGGTAGGGTAGTGGATGTTGGAGTGGCCCTGGTGAGAGAGGATAGTGTTTGGAAACTCCCTGTACTGTTGTTTGCAGATGATACTGTGTTGTTGAGTGAAGACGAAGGGGAGCTGCAAGGCTTGGTGGATGAGTTTGAGAGAGTGTGTAAGAAACAGAACCTAAAGGTGAATGTAGGGAAGAGTAAAGTGATGGTCTTTGAGAGAGGTGAAGTTAGTGAATGTACAGCGAGGTTAGATGGTGAGGAATTGGAAAATGTGAGTACGTTTAAGTATTTGGGTAGTGTGATGAGTAAGGATGGAGGTTTGGAGGGTGAAGTGCTTGAAAGGGTACAGCAGGGAAGAAAGGTTGCTGGTTCCTTGAAAGCAGTGATAAGAAACAGGGAAGTGAGCATGGAAGTGAAAAAGTTACTACATGACAGTATTGTGATACCAACTCTAACGTACGGAAGTGAAGCTTGGACATTGTTGGAAGGACACAAGTCAAGAGTGAGAGCAGTGGAAATGAGTTATTTAAGAGGAGCCTGTGGAGTCACGTGGAGAGACAGGCTGACGAATGAGGATATAAAGGAGCGTTGTGGTGTGGATGTGGATGTGATAGGAAGCGTTATGAGGAACACACTGAGGTGGTTTGGCCATGTGGAGAGGATGGAGGGTGAAAGACTGACGAAGAGAGTGTATGTGAGTGAGGTGGAGGGGGGAAGAGGGAGGGGGAGGCCGAGGATGAGATGGAGGGATGGGGTGGAGAGGTATATGAGAGAGGGGGGTGTGAGTTGGGAGCAGGGCAGTGAAATGGCGGGGGACAGGGCGACTTGGAGGCGATTTGTTTGTGGCCACCCCAAACGGGATTGAGGCGTCTGGCAATAGATAGATAGATAGATAGCTGATTATTTTCACGCTATGTAGGGTAGCAGATTAATCAGAGACAGCAAACAATCCACCATCTCTATCCTGTGTATCCTCAACCATGTGAAAAATCCATTTGGTAATGTATTATTCTGATTCATTACCAAACGAATTTTTCATTACCAAATTGGCCCACATTTGGTAATGAAAAATAACAAACGGCAACCCTGACTGGGAAGGGGAGAGGGGGAGGAAGGAATGGGTGAAGGGGCCATGGTGTAAGCAGCTGTTTGGCGTTGCGCGGCAATTTCAAATTACAGGTGGGAAAACGTTAGGATTTTGGGGGGATTTTTTTCTTTTTATGGCCATTTTTCGGTTCCGATGGTCCAGGCCCACAACGTCCGGTAAGTGGGGATGTCCAGAAAGTGGGCGTCCGGAAAGTACAGGGATTACTGTATTCGGCTTTTCTGCAAAAGGTAAATTTGCGAACCCAAATCACGTGAAACATAAGGGCTCACTGTACTTTCCTATCTCCATCACGTTAAAAATACACAGTATGTAAAAGATCCAATGACAAAATCTATCGAGTTTTAATCATCCTAACTTTCTGCACTTAAGGATGGGATGTGGTATGGTCCAAAGTAAGAAAACATGACAGAGGGAGATTTATCAGCCTCTTTGCCATGAACACATACCCTGTACGTCATTTCTATAGCAGGACTCGCCTAAGTTTGCGGCTGTGGTGTGGCCCGCACCTGTGTACAATGGTGCCACGTTTCCCCAACTTGCGATGTGAAACGGAAGCTATTTATGTACAAGGCAACACAAATACGATAAATTCAGATGAATAAAACTTACACTTGTGTATTTTGATGGATGAATCAACAGTAATCTTATTATGCATAAAATATTTATACAGTAACACAGAAACATGTCATACATATTGTACAGTGTTGCTAAAAGAAACTGTAGTCACTTTTAATGTTTTTTAGCGTAGTTTTAGGGTGGGTAATAAATAATATTACAGTTATGGATATAAGAGAATGAGCCTGAAAAAAGAAGAAATATGCCAATATCCAAAGTAAAAGAAATAATTCATATAATTCTTGTGAGTGGCAACACTGACACACCCAGTCTGGCCTAAGGTAAAGTACGTACCCCTTCGTAGACCCAAGCATAGGTTGTACAGGTGCTGCTACGGAAAAATGCTCACATTTACTGGCTTTTACCGTAATTTTAAGGGCAAGGACTAATCACATTTATAATCATAAGCTAATATGTAAGACAAAATAGTAGGCATATGACAATACTGAAGTAAAAAAAAAAAACATTATTCACTTGCGAGCGGCAACACTTCCACACCCAGTCGGTGGCCTTGATCTCAGGGGTGGTGTGGAAATGATGTCAAATTTACAATATTATGTAAAAGAAAATATCCAAAATGTTTCTTGCAATATAAGAGAGAGAGAGAGAGAGAGAGAGAGAGAGAGGCAGGAGAGGGGCAAGGTTGAATGTATTGTCGGCATGACGGGGGGTGGCGGTGGAGGCATTGTCAGGGTGAGAGAGAGATGGAGGAAGGGGAAAGAGAATGAATGAATGAAAATCAATCATGGTACTGCAATAACGGGTCATCTGTCGCCGTATACAAAAAATGATAAATATCACTAAATATAACAAAACCAAATTAACAAATGAAAGCACAATTATAAATAACTTATAAAAGAATCAAAAGTACTCAGGGTGGCTCACATCTCCCGCCAGGAGAGAGAGAGAGAGAGAGATAACGGTATAGAAAACGTGGCAAAACTGTACACAGGTGCGGGCCACACCACAGCCGCAAACTTAGGCGAGTCCTACTATAGACACCAGGAGCTTATGAGGATGTACCCAGGATATCAAGAACCAATTCTTTAATATGGGAATAGCAGAAGACTGTCAAAGTCTTCCTAGCTCCTCCAATTACAACTATGCTGATATGGTACTGATGGGAAGATATGCTCCTCCCATATTTTTGATCCATCAATAAAAATGCATATTCAGCGTCTGTCTGGCTATGATGAGGGAGACATTACTCTGGTGGATTACTATACCCACTTTGTAGAGGGCTATGGTTGAATCACAAATCAAGTGATGATTACCAGCCACTGATGGATGGCTCCGATAATGACAACTCATTAGATTAAGGCCCCTATAGTGATGAGTTAAGTAAGAATGAGGATGGAATGCAGAGTGGAGGGTGGGTGATGGTTACTTGGCAATTTTTCTGTGATGGAAGACCAAATATAAGGCCTGAATTCACCGGTGAAAATTCAGGTTGATTCTCTCTATCTATACCATATATATATCAATCATTCCTGCATACTATTCACAGTCGGGCGTTGCTTTTATGTGTTGTGTTACCCATCTTACTGTACAGTATAAATGTATACTGGAATACATATTTATTTTTCATGTCTCCATACTCTATCTCATATTAAGTGGCTACTACAAAATTTATGCAAATGATGATTCTTTATTTTGAAACTACTATTGCATGAATGCTTCAAATTGGGAAAATGGTCATTCGCCAAAAACATCATACTGACGGTGTTGATGGCTGAGAGCGTTGCTTATGGGGAAGCAGTCAAACAGCTTGCCTAATGAAATGGGCCACATGTACATGTAGTTTCTCTATTAATGCATTCATGGACAGTAGCTACAACTTACTTTATCTATCCCCCAAAATGGTAGGTGGTGATCATCATTCATTTAATGTAAAGCTACGTACTGCTGCCTTCACCTTTGTAATTCTGTTTGTGACTGCCTTCCTCTCTTATCCTATTTCTCCCATCCTTCTAGTCACTTTACTACTCTTCTTCCCATTTCAGGTGGCACTACACTAAGTAAAATGCATAATGGTTTCCTCTAACCTACGAAACCTTTTACAACCATATAACCAAATAATGGGATGATGCAGAGCCAACTATGGTGCCCCTATTAACTGGGTCAAGACTCAAAAGTGGCATCCACCCTGGAACCAAACCACACTCTTCCTTGCACCTTACTGTGGCAAGGTGCTGTCCACAAGGGATCAATGCTTCACTGCATGGGATGGCCCTGCAAGGGGTTACTGCTTTTCTGCAGCTGACAGGTGTGCTCAGCCTGACAGACTGGAGTTACTCCAATACCACTACAGTACTGTACTACTATCTCACCTAATATTACCATCTTTGATATAGTTGTAGCAAAGATATTAATATTACCATCTGTTATCCTTGACAGAACTGTAATATAGATATTAATACTAAGGTTACAATGCTGGCCACTATGTGATGTGGTATGGATGTAGTCTACAAAAAAGTAGCGTGCAGGCAGGACTTCATGATTATCTTGAATCTATTAAGTTCATAACCCTCTGAGGTGATTAAATTCTTATATGAAAGTGCATATGATAATGACTAGGACATGTCAAGCAAGGTATATCTATCTCTCTATCTATCTACATGTTACAGGGAATTTGTGTAACCAGTGGTTTCATGAAATCCCTTGGGAATTCGAGAAATGAGTTTAAATGTGTGAGTTACTTAAGATTAAGTTAATTTAGGCCACAGTTAGGTTACTATGGGATAATCTAGGTTAAGTTTTGGTTAGGTTAGGCTATGTTAGTTAGGTTAGGTTATGTTTGGTTAATTTAGATGAATGCTTAACATAACTTAGCACATATGTAAATTAAATTAACCTAACCTAACCTAAACTTAACCTAGATTAACCCAGCCTAACCTAACTGCAGCCTAAATTAACCTAACCTTAAATAACCCATCCTAATTTAAACTCACTTCATAAATTCCCTACGGATTTCATGAAATTACTGGTTACCTCACACACACACACACACACACACACACACAATGTACATACAGTATATATCGCATCTTTCAGATACCAAGTTTAGTGACATTAGTAAAATCATCTGGGATCTTGTAGCAGTCATTTTGTGGCGTCACTTTCATACAGAATGCTCCAATACTTTCATGATCAACAGCACAACAACAGATAAATAATTCTTCCATTAAACTATGCTTAATGTGCTTGTGGAACAAAATCTTGTCAAAGTTAAGGTGAAAAAACTAAACAAAAAAAAAATCCCTCTTCCAAAATGTATTAGAATTTTTTTTAACTGATTAGAAAGTAATTCACCAGACTGAACTGGCACTACCCACGGTACATTTACTAAATCATTGTAGGAAGAAATTACAAGTAGTTATGAAGCAGGAATGGCTAAGCAAATGTATGACGGTACTTATCTGAACAAACTTCTTCATCTGTCTGTACATTCCTCTTCCATCACTGCCTTCCAGCCAGTCCAGGCCTCTCCCATCACTCCAAACAGCCTCACTCTCACCGCCCCAGAAGTTTCGCACAGACCATCTTGCTTCAGATATTACGTTCAGTCCACATCAGCCTGGGAACACCATTACAATGGATAAAAACATAAAATGTACATAAGAGTCAAAATACAGTGGAAATAAATGAACAGCAGCAGAAATATACAAGTACAGGGGCAACAGACTAAAGCTCTTTCACCTTCAGTTTGTAAAAGTGTCATTTTCCAGTCATTTTCACAGTTCAGAGGCTAAAAAAGTCTACAGCTATTAACTTTCCCTCATATCATGACTAGTATCATTCTAGTATTCATCTATATTCCAGGATCTATCATTTATCTATTGCACCAACTCTGCATCCTAGTACTGTACTGAGATGGCAATTTTAGGCCAAGTGGAGATTATAGCACCTTAATCTACTTATTCAATATGGATAACTGTCACTTTTAGATCACACTACACAGAAAAGAATAACAGCATCATATTCTAGTGTTACTCTATTTATAGCACCTTAGTCTACTTTTTCAATATGGATATCTGTCACTTTTAGGTCACTATACAGAAAAAAGAATAATAGCTTCATATTCTAGTGTTACTCTATCCTTACAAGTCATTCAAGATAAAGGGCATTTTAGGTCAAGTTCAAGAAAAGAGTATGGCTGCTTGGATTGAAAGGAAGACATTTTGAAACAAGTCCTTCCTTAACCTGGCCTAAATTTGTGTCCTTTTGCAGCATACTTCATATGGCTCAATGGCAGAGACAATCATACAACTATACATTCTTTCCACAGTAATTTCATGACCAGCATAATTTTCTAGTGTTAATCTCTTGCCACTGCTAAGAAATAAAAATGGTGACAGGTTTGAGTAAAACAGGTATGCCATTATGACTTTTGCTTCATCACAGTCAATGGCTTGGCAAACATTTTAGTGCCTTGATTCCAGAATTCAGGAGACTTGAATGGTGACTGAAAGGGAAAACTTTGGGAAAAGTTTGTTTAGAATCCCATTCTATCATTTTTTCTGGCTCGCTGGACCCTTCCGCACCCTAAATTGGGGTGAGAAAACAGCTCTGAACAACAGCGATGATGGTGACGATAACTACGCCAGTAACACAGTTACATATTCTTGCTCTTATAACCGGTTTACTGGTGGAAATGGGTCATTCTCACAACCACAATACATAACTGTAACTGCATGGAATTTCACAAACCTCAGGTAGGATTTTGGAATGAGTCCTTGGTTACTATACTGCACCTACTCTAACTAGGGCTAAAATTTTTCTCTCTCCATGTTGAATGTGAAGCTGTAATGCTATACAGTATAAACACAATTCTGTGGAAAAGGAAATAAATTAAAGGATACCAAGGCAAGGACAGACAACTGATGCTTTCTTGGCAGGGTCAAGTAATATTAGTCTTGATTTGTATCCCATCTTGCAGATTTCATACTGTTATTATTATACTCTTTTTTCCTCTAACTTGGCACAGAGTTTCGTCCTTATGCAGCATCTTTTACACGGTTCAATGGCAGAATAAGAAAATACTACGGTTCTGCATCCTTTATACAGCACTTCTTTGTGACTACCATCACATTCTGGTATTAATCAACTATTACCACTCAGCAATCAAGATCGACATTATGACACTTTAAGGCCACGATTGGAGTATTAAAAAAGTCCAGTTTTATGCTTTCTTTTTTTTTCCTACTCTGCCAGATTTTATTATTTGTTGGTGAGTAAACTACGAGCGGGTCCAGTTATACGTGTGGGATATGTCAATGGAGGACTGCTTGGACATCAGAAACTCATTTAACAGATGGGAGAGAATGGAGGCAAAACTTGCTTAACAGAGTACAGTAATCTCTCAATATTCTGACGTACAGCCAAAGGCATGTCCGGTTAATGGCTCCGTCTGGATAATGTTTTCTCCCCTGGCTCCCCTTCAGACATAACCTAACCTTTGAAAGCCTGTGTAAAAGGCCACTACAGTACATCGTGCAACACCCACCCACTCATCTCATTCCTCTCTCTTTCTGTCTTCCCCACCACCCCCTGGAGAGAGAGGGGGAGGGAGGGAGGGAATAGAGAAGAAGAGAGAGAGAGAAGGGACCAATACTATGCCTATCTTCCTCACTTGTTCACTATAGAATGGACATCTTTTGTCATTCCTGTATTCATTCTCTCTCTCTCACCTTGGAGAGGGAGGGGGAGGGAATGGTGAAGGAGAGTGAGGAGGGACCGACTCTCTCTCTCTTGGGAGGAAGGCAGGGAATGGAGATGAGAGAGAGGAAGGACTGATATTACGCAGACCTCCACTGTTTGTTTACCACAGAAGGGATGTTGTTTATGTCATTCCTGTATTTATTCTCTCTCTCTCTCTCTTTCCCTCTCTCCCCCCACTGAGAGAAAAAGGGGGGGGGGCAGGAGGGAGGGAGGGAATGGAGAAGAGAATAGGGACCAATATTATGACTATCTCCCTTTGTTTACTATAGATGGAATGTCATTTATGTCATTCCTGTATTTATTCTCTCTCTCTCTCTCTCTCTCTCTCTCTCTCTCTCTCACACACACAAACATGAAAAAGGCTCATATGTACACATACACAATCTTTCCCTCAATTATAAACACACACACACACATACACACACAGTGAACACACTGGGAACGGCTGAGGGGGTCTCTGGTGGACGCTGGGTGAACTACCACTGAGCCAGACAATGTGGCGCCACTGGGCTATTCCTGCCGGATGCAAGCATTTTGACAGGATAAATTGGAAAAATGTACGAATAACGGTTTCAAACAGCCAGATCACAGCATCTGGGTAATGATTGTCCGGATAGTGGCTGTCCAGATAACAGAGGGTTTACTGTACATATTTAATGGGAAAAATTGGGTTAGGTTAACTGACCCAGCTTGCATCAGTGAATCTGGGTCAAAACCACCCATTCTTGTATCACTGGTTTCATGTACAGTACAGTACAGTCGATCCTCATTCAACAGGGTCTGCCTGTACCACAAAATACACATGTTTAAGATGTACCGTACGTTGAGATTATTTATCAAAAGCAATTGCTAAATCATATGAAAATAAACTTTAACATCTAGGATATGCAATTCGATCGACCGTACTGTGCGAAAATCTGTACTGCATATGGAGCTGATTTTTTTACTCTTACAGAAGTAAAAAGTGTTATGTCCAAGGTTTAGAGCTTGAATTTACACACCTCATGCTGCAAACCAGAGCATTTTAGACCAACTGGTTCATGAACTATAGCCCATCAAACTTGAAAAAAGTTTTCCTTCCAGGTGGGGCAACTCCAGTTTTCTATGCACCCCCACCCCATTTCTCCCTCATTCCTTCCCTCCCACGACCTTCCTCACCCACTCCTATCACCTCCCTCTTCCTCCCCTCCCCCTACCCCCTCCCCCCTTCAGAATTTTCCAGCTCATTTTTTTTCCAACTCTTTTTTTTTAACCCCTTAACCACGGGGCGTCACTTTCGTGATGCTTGGGAGCAAGGGATCATACCATGGGGCGTCACTTTTGTGATTCTGTGTTATTTTGAATTTGCCCTGGCTTTCAAGTGGTGGTTTGTATCACCTATCAGTACTGCCAATGTCCAACACTAGTCAGCACTCCTAATCTCACCTGTACTCCCATCCATTGTTGACAATTTAGCCATTTCTCCCCGTTCTTGACTCTCCTCCCTACCTCCCCTCCATTACCCTCTCCTCTCGCCTGCCCAGCCGTGCTGCGCTAAGTAAATCTTCCCTGGAACTTTCCACTGATTTCATCCATTGAAATAAGCCCTATGCCCTATTCTTATACCGAATAATATATACAAAAAAGAAATAAGGTAAGTGATAGTGCCATACACCTGGAATTGGCTAATTATCACCCGACAACACCTCATGGGCACTCGTTCGCTAATTTTCACTGTTTATTTCCCCTTGAAATATACCATATAATCTATTCTCGTAATAAAAATACAGTATATATATGAAAGGAAGGGAGAAGCCTAAGTGATATTTACATTCACCTGGAACTACCTAATTTATTATGTATTGTCTAGATTTCCTGCCAATCATTTCATGGCATATATATTAGCAGCTGTCACCACGCTGACATTGGCAGCATTGCACTCCTCCTAGGCCACCACACTGTATTCAGTTTACAGTCGTTTTTCAAGGTGAAACCACGTCGGATTCGCACCTGTCCAATTCCGCTGCTTTTTAGCCCCATGCAAAGGGCCCTGTGACCTCTACCCCCTACTAAACCTCGTGTGAAAAGGGGTACAGGGCTAAGTGACTGCTGTGGAATGTGAACTGGCTAATTTATCAATGAAAATGATGGACAGTAACTACGATCTTTCTGGTGAGTAAAACAGTGTAAGTGGAAATGTAAATAATGTGTAAACAGCAAGTGAAAGCAATGAATGTAAATATGTGAACGGTGGAAAATAGTTTTATAAGTTACTGCAAGTGACAGTGCATAACACAGTGTAAATAAAATGGAAATGTAAATAATGTAAATAAAATAGAGAATGTAAATAGAAATGTAAATGAGTAGTAATATAAGAATACGAGTATATATACTAGGGGTAATGAAAGTGAAAGTTTCACTCTAGCATGTATGAATAATATGAGTTATGAAAGTGAAAGTGACAGATTCGCTCTCAACGCTAGTATACAGGATGAGAAAGTGAGTGCTACGTATTTTACTGAAAGAGAAATTGAATGCCTACAGTGACAATAAACTACTATTACTGAAGGAAACTAATGGATAAAGACTGCAGATATATATAAGTGTTATATAGTAATAGAAATATAAAGTGTGAGTGTTTTTATGAATAATAAATGACTGAACACCAGCGGCGAACGATCGCAAGTGGGAAGGTCATATGCGGTCGTAATATTCATTGCTTTCACAGTTTTTTCTTTTTGGAGTATGGATTCCAAACTATTTGAAAATCATAGAATAGTGTCTCTAGTGATAATATTAGGCTGTGGTATTCATATTTCGGGTTGTCGGGAAGTGTAAAGTGGAGACTTTGTTACCCAACTTCTGAGGTCTCCACAAGTCCTACAGTACTCGACGAAGGCTCAACAAACATCCCAGGAGAAAGCTGAAGGTATGTGCCATATGCATATGCAATTTTTATATGCTAGGACTAATAACTGATTTTTGGAAAATATTTTTAGAGAGTGTCGGAGCGCGAATATGCCCGCGAGACACGCAAGTCAAGCTAAAACAACCCCGCAGTTTAGGGGTTAAGCATGCAAAATACTTATGTCGGTGCTCCTCACTCACTCCCAACACCCTTCCCCCTCAACACTTCTCCCCTCCCCACTTTCCCTCCCCCTGTCCCCTTTCCTTTCCCTCATAGCTGTGTAGCTGTCAAAAAAAAAAAAAAAAAAAAAAAAAAAAAGGCAAAAGCATGCAAAATCTTTTTCTTGGTGTTACACACTCCAGCACCCACTCCCCCTAACCCCTCACATCTGTCAAATCAAGTAGCTGTAAGAATTTCAAGAGGAAAAAAAAAGCTAAAGTGCAAAATAATGACAATGGTGTAAGAGAAAGAAAAAACACACAAATTATTACTATAAAAACAAACATTACTAACATTTACAGGAAACAATACGGTATATACTCGGAGATTCATTTAAAAAAAAAAAGAGAGAAAAAATGAAAAAACATACATTCTATGTAGTAGTAGTAGTAGTAGTTGGTCCTTAGGCAGTCTGGCCGAACAGCCCCGATTCCCTTAGGAAGGCCATGGCCGAGACCGGGCTTCCCCACAGAGCTCTCAAAGAGAATGTATGTTGTGTTGCTGGCGTAGGGTATTGTGTGCAATGCAGTCTTCCATAATGTGCTTAACAGTACAGGGTGCTGTGTTGCATCCTGGGCAGACATCAGCAAAGGAGTCATCCAGCCTCTTCTGGTAGCTTAAGAGGGCTGGATGGTGCCCACATCTCAGCCTGGCCAGGTGGACCCTGTCCTCATGAGGGAGATAGGATTCAGCAGGGTGGATGTCAGAAGGCCGTGCATGCAACTGTGTGTTGTCTTTAAGTGACTGAAAGGAGCAGCGAGTGATCTGAGTGTGGATATGCTTCTGGAAGCTGGCCTGAGGTGGGTGGGGGGAGGGTAGAGATGACAGTATTGTGTATGGTATTGCGTGCTGGGTGTTGTTTTGATGTTCTTTGGTGTGGGTGGATGTGCTGCCATGTAATACAGTAGCATGCGTCGGTGTATACAATTACACAAACAATAATCTGGTACTGTATGAAAACACGCGACATGAATTGTAACAATGACATATAATGCTTTAGGAGGGGGGGGGGGACCTGTAAGCCGATGGCGTACTACAGCGGGTAGGGGGTGGGGGAGAGGCCTGGAGGGGTGGTGTGGGGGTATAGAGGTTGGAGACAGACAGCACAAGACAACTTGCGGCAATTCTTTACCACAAACAGCCATGGCAATTCCACCAATATTATAACAAACTCACAATCTTAAGGTATGTAATTTTGGTATATATGGTAAGCAACACAGAGAGTTAACTGTTCCAGTGTGACTGCAAGAAGTGATTGGAAAGACAATACAGTACAGTATACCTATTTTGGGGTATTCAACCCGTGGATCGTGAGCCACACCTCAGACTGTGCTGCCCGTGCATCACTGTTAACCACTGCACCCCTACACAAACTTACGCATGGCGCTATGCAAAGACAGAGGGATTTTTTTTCTTTTCACCAGATGATGCCCTGGATGATCTTCAAGTTTATAATAAACTAAAACAAATTTTTTTTTTTTCATCTTTTTACTACACCCCTACATAAACTTACACACAGCCCTATGCAAAGACGGAGATTTTTTTTTTTTTTTTTTTCACCAGATGATGCCCTGGATGTTTATCTTCAAGTTTATAATAAACAAAACAAAAAAAAAACAAAATCTTCATTTTTTGCACACCATGGGGTGGGATAAAAAAAAGAAAAGAAAAAAAAGTAATTGCACAAGCCATGGGTTAAGGAAGTGGCCAGGTCGCTTGCGGCAATGTTTAGTGACAATCTCTCTGACTAGCCACGTTGTTTACTAACCATTGCTCCAACTGGATGCATCAGTGTATCCCGCGTCAAAGCAATGGGAAACCTAATGATTTAACCAAACCTAACCCTCCTCTTGTCTTCAAGAATTGTGCTTACACCCTGCCTAGGCAAACTCTTACGTCTTTGTCTATCAACTTGCACCTCTCCTTCTTGCTGGAAGTCTGCTCTCATTCAGCCTGTCCCAAAGAAGGGTGACCATTCCCAGCCCTCTAACTATCGTCCAACTGCTTTAACATACTGTACTTCAAAAGTTTTCAAGTCTATTCTTAACAAAAAATTTTAAAGCATCTATCGTATCACAACCTTCTTTCTGATCGTCAGTACCGGTTCCACCAGGGACGCTCCACTGGTGATCTTCTCACCCACCTTTCAGACTCCTGGTCATCCTCCTTTTGGGATTTGGAAAAAGCATTGCCATTGCACTTAAAACCTTAAAGGCTTTACATCGAATCTGGCAAAAAAATTTAATTTTCAAACTACCCTCCAATGCTTTCATTACTGTACAGGTACTTCTATCTGTGCCTTCTTTTCTAGTCATTCTACAGCTGCTGGTGTAGACAGCCGCTGTTCTTCTAGAGCTATCAATTGTGGTGTTCCTCAGGGCTCTGTCTTATCGCCAACTCTCTTCCTTTCATTTATCAATGACCTAAACTGTACATCTAACCCTATCTATTCATACGCTGATGACTCCACCCTTCACCGTTCCATTTGCTTCCCGCAGTGCCCATCTCAGCAGATGCTTCAACAAACAACGGATGAGGCTATGGCACACCTAATGTCTGACTTGGCTCATATCGCTGATTGGGGAAAAAATAACCATTTTAATGCATCAAAAACTCAGTTCTTACATCCACCAACCCGACAAAATCTTCCACAGGAGTACCCTCTAATTTTTAACAATATCTAGCTCAATCCTGCATCATGTTAAAACATACTTGGTGTTTCATTCTCTCAGAATTTTTCCTGGAAAGAACACATTATCTTACTTGTAAAATCTGCTCCCACCCAAGAAATTGGGTGGGCTAAGCCAACTCCTAAACTTCTTTATCCTTGCACAGTTGTTGACTTTATACACGGGTTTTATTCACTTGTGTAGAGTACAACTCTTGTGTGGGGAGGCTCCCCACATACAGCTCTTCTCAACCGGGTGAAGTCGAAGGCTTTTTATCTCATTAACTCTCCTCTTACTGGTTCCCTTCAACCTCTACCTCTTTGCCACACTATTGGATCTTTATCTCTTCTACTGCTACTTCAATGGTCAATGCTTCTCTGAACTGTCTCCTTGCATCACTCCACCACTACAATGGGCACATAGCACCCGTTTAGCAACAAACTCTCATCTCTTCTCTGTCCAACTCTCTAATGCAAGAGTTAACTGCAACTCCCAGTCCTTCATGTAAGCAACAGGTCAGCTCTGGAACTGTTTCCCTGTCTGTTTTTCCTACCGCCTAAGACCTCCAGTCTTTCAAACGTAGTGTGTGCAGGCATCTCAAAATGAATAGATCTTGAATTTGGCTTTATCTTGTTTTTGTTTCTTCTTGGATGGAGCAATTTGCAGGCTCCTGGCCTTTGGTTCCATTTTTGTTGGAGAAAAAAAAAAAAAAAAAAAAAAAAAACTAATCCAACCTAGCCTCACATGAATTTGACAGCCAGCTTTTAAATTTACAAATGCACATTAGGAATGTTAAACGTGGCTGGCTACTGGCAGACATCAGTGGAATATTTACCCATTCTAAATCCACATCTATAGCTTTCAAAAGTAAGTTTATAAAAATCCCCGGCAAATTTTTTGAAGTACCGTAGCCAACGTTTTTTCTTAAAATTTTTTTGTGTTCCAATGCAAAATTGTGTGCTTTAATTAATTTTGACCTTCATTTTGGAGGGAAAATCCCTCCTTTCAAAATATGAGTAAGAAATCCAAAAGTGGGTTAATCTGCCCAAATCAAGACCAAAATTAATTAAAAACACACTATTTTGCATTATACTAACCTAACCTAACCTGACCTGGCCTACATTAAAGGGTCTAGAAATGTTCTATTGTACCGCAATTGGAAAACGTGAATTTGCACTGGATCTTCCCCTTACTTTTCCGACTTTTCTTCCAACAGCCGCAGTACCACTGATGTCTATCTTCCTGATATTTGCAAGGTAAATTACACTCTTTACATGGAACTTGGCAAAACCCCGTTTTTTCTTAGTACCGGTAGTTCAACAGATGCTTCGTGTTTACTGTGGTAGTCCTTGATAATCTGCCAGTAATCCTTCCTACACCCGATACAAGCTTGGAACTCGATAAGACGTTCTTTACCACCGGAGGCCATGACTACGACTGACTTTCAGTTCTTGGGGCGTCCCTGCGTCACCCACAAATACTTTTAGGTGATTGGCTGGCTTCAAAAGTCCCTGTTGCTTGGGAATGCCTGATTGGTTGTTTTTAAAACTCACATACGTACGAAAGTACCAGCCGAGTACATTCAAGTCCAGCCAACAGAAACTGAGTGCACACGCCTGCTCCAGCCAATATGGCGCAACATTCATCTGCTGCTAAGTGTTAGCCTAACCTGTCACTACTTGACTACCCCTACAAAATTCACTCCCCCAACTCAAACTAGGCTTAAAAGGCAAGTCTTAGAATAGTTCAGGGACGTAATATAATGAAAATCGGTAACGTTGGTTACTTCTAAAGTAATACCAAATCCCTAGAAACTGTGGTAATCCAAGTACGGTAAGCTGTGAAAGACTCCATGTAAAATATTGAAAGACCATGCCTGTTAAAAAAACCTGCTTAGTAATTAAAGCCATATACAATAAAACATAATTACAATCTGGGATACTACAGTTAATTTTTCACCAGATAACTATTTCAGCTTGGTGCCCAGGAGCAATCAGACTGGAGTATAACTGACTACTAACCAAGAAGACTCATCCTTCAGACTACTAACCAACCTCACAACTATGGATCATCAAATTTCATTCAACCACGACTTTAGGTTGTAGAAGTTCTATCGGGTGAAAAGGGATTTAATCCCCGAGCTAGGCTTCTACGGCCGGTATTATTTTACAAGTGCACAGGGATTTGGAATCTCAATTTTACTCTTACAGATATCTAAATCTCACCATTGCGAACATTTTGAACCCTAGAAACAACTTCCGCAAATGAATATTAACGCAAAAAAAGATTTTTGAAAATTTTCCGAAAAATTACTCTCTACATAGGCGATACGCGAGACCCATCGCGGCTCATGCCTAATGCATTGTGGTCCTGTCTCGCGTGTGTCTACCATCACGTCACGGTTCACGTGACTTATGGGTGGGGCTAAAGCATGTGTCTACTGTTACGTCACGCACTATCTGCTCATGCGTGAAGTTCAAACTGATACAACCGGCGCGCAAATTTGAATTTCAGATACGCTAGGGTCCCGCAGGATTTGAAAGTCAGTTCGTCTCCAGCCACGACCTGTGAAGCCTGCAAAATTATAGTAAGTACTTCAGGAGCTGTAAACTGGTGAGTAAGGCATTATTTCGTATTTAAACCCGGTTAGGTTAGGTTAGATGAGGTTTGGTTAATGTCAGGGGGGGTCTGGGGGGCGAAGCCCCCCAGTTAGAAAGCACGGCCAGGGCTGGGGGGTCTGGGGGGCGAAGCCCCCCAATTAGCAAACACAGACTCCCTAAGAAGCTTAAAATTCCATTTTTCCGAAGGATTTTAGTGTTTTCGGTTTGAATTTAATAACAGTTTCAGTCAGAAATAAGTCGTTTTTGCGTGTTTTCCCCACCCAAAACCCCGCTTTCCCACAGGTCCCCCATTGTTCTTGGCACAGAAAAATAGAATTTTATGGCTTAGCTTAGTTTAGCTTAGGAGATAATGGTTTGCTGGTGACAGCGGGCAGGCGATTGTTGGTGCAAGGCGGTGAGGAGTAGGCCAGACGGCCCGGCGCGCAGCGGCCTGGCTGGTGAAACCAATGTATTTCTGATGGTTTTTGATGTGCTGTGAATTATTCTGACCTTCATTTCTATCGCAGATCAATATATTATGTGATTTCCCCCACCCAAAAACCCCGGGTTCGCCCATCTCCCCCATTCTTGTGGGGGAAAGGGGGGGGGATATCTTGAAATATACTGATTTGCGGCAGAAATGAAGGTCAGATTCGTTCAAAACACATCAAAAACTATCAGAAATACCTTGGTTTCACCAACAAAGACGTCCCTGTGCACCTGTAAAAAATTACCCTACGGCCATTTAGACCCGCTAGGTTATAGGAGCGCACTACCACTCCCAGCACGGCAGTCCTGAGCGGGGCGCGAACTCACAACCTCACGATCACGAACCCGACACTCTACCCCTGAGCTACCGCGCTCCCTATCGGGAGAAAACAAACAGGCTACATTACTGTAATGTTGACAAAAGGACGCTCCGTATGACAGTGCTAGTACAGGGTGAAAACCAATACTGAACCTAAATTCTATTAGGCCACCACGACCTGGGGGAAGTTCAGGTAAGAAAAATATAAACACTGAAGGGACCTACCCACTAGAAACCATGATGGATGCAGATAAATAAAACCGCCTCCCAGCAGCCACACGTTCACAGCCAGCCACCTTCCAAAAAGTCACATTATTAGAAAGTTCGTTCTCGACAACTCTCAACCCCTTTTAGTATTAATATATAAAATATATGTTTTATATTTAACCTGGTTTTTTACTAGATTAGAATTAATATTATGTGATTTGTAACAACACAGAATCACGGCAACGAACTGTTTTAGGTAACGAAATCTCCAAAACTGAAGAAGACGCTCGCCGACTGTCAGCTGAACTGAATAAAGCAGGCTTTTCAAAACATGGTCACAGCTTATAATAAAACATTTACCAAATACTCTTTTCATGTTTTGACTTTGTTATTCATTTAGCGTAGTGAGCATTTTTTTTTTTTTATCATGACGGTAGCGCTGATTCTCTCTCTCTCTCTCTCTCTCTCTCTCTCAAAAAGTGACCTGATGCCATTGATATCTGACAAATATACTTGTTAACTCCTTGTCTCATGACGTATTATCAGTTTAATTTTAATTTCTAGACGATTTCATTCACTTCAGCATAACTGGAGGGGTTAGACTTTCGGAATGGAGTTAATGAAGGCTCTAACTACACTGTGTTCAAACCGTTCGTTAACCCTTTCACCACAACAAGGTTTTCCTTTAATAAAGCCTGTCTATAGGTCATTCATTTTAACTAGGTGGATATTTTCGTTTTTTTGTGGCTAACTTCCCGTAGCTGAATACTACCAGCGCAAAGCTGCAGCCAGCACGTCATAATTGGGTCTTGTTATGCAGCTATTCTGAGTCCCGACTTCTCGGGCTCAGGTAACGTGAGACCTTGGGTTCTTTATTCTCGACCGGGTCAGCCACAGGCGAGGCAGGAAAGTCCAAACACAACTGGTCCAAGACACACTTATATATTAACAATAACCAATTACACACCACAATCCGTGGTCAAAACTACGTGATACAAAATAAAAAGATGGCTCAGAAGACTAGTTCTTACACTAAATGTTTGCACCTAGTTTTGCAGCGAGTTTGTCCAATACACAGAACTCTACCTATTCTCATACAGGGCTATTCCCACACAGTGATACACATATGACCCATACAATACACCAGGTGTGCTCTATCCTCAGGTATATGGCAAGTACAATCACATGCATCTCAGTATACCCAAACGCGTGACATAGACGGCAGTATATTCAGGTCCTTATTTATGCTCGCGTAACATGAACGGCCTCCTATGCTAGTTATATGCATCCGCGTGACACAGACAAACTGAGACGATATCCTAGCTACCCTCATGCTACGTACTGTACGTGCGTGTGACAGGACGGGGGAATATAACACTTACTGAATATTCGCGTGACATGGGCCGAAAAAGGGGGAGGGGGTCATTATAGCAGTGTAGATCTCAGGGAGGCTGATTACTGGGAGTGTACCTTACATACCACCTTCGGTTTACATTGACATGGACAGGTCCAAGGGGAGGAGGGGCTACATACGACAACTACGAGAACAAGAGGGGGGGGGGGAAAGGGAGAGAGACGACACTGGTACGGGGGGAAGGGGACGAGTCCGCTGTGTATAGCACTGGGGGGGGGGGTTCACATTTGAGGTCTGGCGCTTCACACTCCGCACGTGAGTTTCACTGTAATGGTGAGTTCACTATTCCATACAGGGGGAAGGGGGAAGGTAACAGGGGGGGGGCAGAGGGGAACACTGAGAGCACTGGGAAAAAGGGAGGGAGCTGATGCACTGGGGATCGTGTCTTACAGTCACTAGGGGACAAACAACCTCAGAGTCTTTTACTCACGGGGTAGGCGGTGAGAGGCACTCGGGTACACCAGGCAGGAGGCCCTTACGCCGGGAGCAGCAGGTGGCGTCCGGGCGTCAGGGGCGGGCTGTCCGGAGTGTAGTCCAGAGGTAGGTCACCTGTGAGGTTGCCTTGGGCCCTGCGTGTGTTGGTGGGTGGCATGGTGGGTGGCCCTCTTTCTACAGAGGCCCTGGGCGAGGCAGGGCCCTCTGGGCTAGGGCCGAATAGGGCCAGGAGGCCCGCAGCACGGTGCTGGTCCTTAGTCATGGTCGGGGTCCTAGGGGCGGACCTGGGGAGGCCCGGGCAGAGGGTTGGCTGCGGGGAGGGTGGCGACCTGACTGGGCCACGAACTCGTCTGGCAGGGGAGGCTGTCAGGAGGGGACTATGGCCGCTGGCACCAGGGGAGGTCCAGCGACTGCAGCAGGCGTCGGGGGTGTCCTGCTGGCTCCGGGGGCTGCGGCCTCTCCTGCGAGAGGAGGCCATCGGGGGTGGACTGTGGCCTCTTTCTCCGGGGGAGTCCAGCAGCGCCCGGGGGCGGCGAAGGAGGGGCTGCAGTGACAGGACACCTGGCCTCGGGGACGTCTTGCCCTGACTGGTCTCTGGCGGGGTACCTGCGGGGGAGCAGATCCCACCCTTTGAGAAGAGAGGCAAGGAGAGGGGTGCCTCGTTCTGCCATAGGAGGAGTGGGCTGAGCAAGAGGCACTGCCCTTGGTAGGAGCTCCGGGAGTCCCGGAGGGGGAGCGACCGGTGGCCCGCTCCCCAGCTTGGCAGGCCTGACAAACCCTGCCAAAACTCTGGTCTGGGGAACGAGAGGGAGACCCAGTGGGCACTCCTTTGGCCAGGCAGCCCTGTTGGGCACTGCCTGAGCTCCTACTCGGGACAGGGGCAGAGGAGGAACCTGAGGGAACTCCTCCGGGTGCTGCAGAGCCTGGCGATGGTGGGAAGAAGAGGCCCGATGGGCTCTCTTGGCGAAAGCCAAAGCTCAAGTGCAGTCTGCTCTTCTGCCGTCGGAACTAGGGTGCCTGTCCCGGGGACGACAAGAGGGGGAGGCCCGGTGGGCACTCCTAGCCTAGGCCGCAGCTCCAGTGGAGTCTGTCCTCCGTTCATCATGGTTGGGGCAGCCTTGGGGGATGAACGGTGGCCTGTCCCGAATGGTAGCTCCGGTGGAGTCTACCCCTGGGCCCGCCTCCGTCCGGGGAGTCCCGGCGAAGGTCGTCCATGGGACGTGCTCACATGCCAGCTCCCGAAAGTGGGTGGCAGAGGATGAAGAACCGGTGGTCACTCCATCCACAGTAGACCCGGTGGGCGCTACTGTGCCGCTGCTCCCTTGTGGTGTAGCAAGTCTAGAGGCTCCTCTTGAGTCCTCTCCTTTTATGGAGGCTGGTCCAGTGGATATGGCATCTGAGGGCTTGCTTGGGACTTTTCATATGCAAGTCCCACCCCTATTCTGGCGAGTGTTTCCTCCGCTGAAGTGTAGTGTACTTCCACTGTACACTGCCCGGTGGTCTGGCTGCGGGGAAGAGGAGCGTCGGGTCACGGGGGAGATATGTTGTTCCTGCCTGGATGGGTTGTTAAAGTAAAACGCCCTCCCCGTCATCTTCTTGTGGGGTGGGTGTCACCCTCCTGTACTCTCCCCCTGGGGTGGTGATGTCGGGCTCACCCCACCGCATGGGTATTTCAGGTCTGTCACCATATTCTTGCGTTAATTGTTTACTATAGCTCTGCATTCAAGTGTATTGGTAGTAAGAATAGTAGTACCATATTCTAATATTAATTACTTATTATAGCTCAGCATCAAATACATTATAGTCGGGGCGCACGACTATGAGGTGTCATTATCATACCCTGGCAACCTACCATTCAAACGTGCGTCTGATTTCGTATCATATTATACACGAATCGTATTATTATGCACGAATATATTATACACGAATATTATTATACACGAACATAGAGTATTATACACGAATCACATACGTCTCATATTATACACGAAATCAGATGCACTTTTGAATGGTAGGTTGCCAGGGCATGATAATAACAACTTCAGAGTCGCACGCCGCGACTATAGTAGTAAGAACAGCACCATATTCTAACGTTAATTACAGTACTTACTATAGCTCAGCATCAAATATATTACTAGTAAGAACAGCACCATATTCTAACGTTAATTACAGTACTTACTATAGCTCAGCATCAAATATATTACTAGTAAGAACAGCACCATATTCTAACGTTAATTACTTACTATAGCTCAGCATTCAAATATATTAGTAGTAAGAATACCACCATATTCTTGCATTTATTACTTACTGTAGCTCAACATGCAAGTATATTAATGGTAAGAATAGCATCATATTTCGTTTCGTTTAATTTCGTTTATAAAGACTCCAACATGCTTGCATGCATCAGCCTTGGCCGATGCATGCAAGCATATTGGTGGCTCTCCATGTAAGTCGATCTCTGGCAGCCTCCATATTCAGTCTCGTATCCCTGAGGTCACACCCTATGACCTCGTCCAAGGTCTTTTTCGGTCTGCATCTCTCACCCCCACGCCCAACGTTCACACTTCTCATTTTCTGCACCCAGTTGTCATCCCCTATCCACTCCACATGCTCAGACCATCTTAATCTACCACTCCTCATCAGGGCCGGATTAACCCTGCTGTGACCTGAGAGGCAATGCAGACAGTTGGCCTGCAACATATAGATATCTTTTTCCGTTCTTTCCAGCGAAATTTTAGCATGACCTATTATGGCTTTTTTTTAATGGCCTGATGGGTGATGGCCCTTATTTGGAAGCCCAAAACGTATATTTATTCCGCTCTGGAAGTCTGAATGGCCTGTGACAGGCCGTGGCCTGGTAGGCAGTTGCCTATTTTGTCTATACCCGGTAATCCGGCCCTGCTCCTCATCATAACACCAATACACTCTAGTCCCATCCTTCCTCTCAACTCTGCCATCGTAAATCTAGCCCCCCGCCCCCCCCAGGCCTCTCATTCAAGGACACACTGCACATCCACCTAATCACTGTTATTTCTTACGTTTGAGCCTACGAATATTCTCTAACTTTATTGCCCAAGTCTCACTAACATACAGCATTACACTCCTGACAAATGCCACATACAAAGATCCCCTAGCACGGAGGGACAGCCTACTCAGTGTCATGAGAGGCAACAGCTCTCTGAACTTCTTCCAACCACTCCCCACTGTAGCCACAGAGCTAGCCCCATTCCCACCTCCAGCACACTCAAGAGATTCACCAGTAAGATCAATCCTTTCATGCCTGACAACTTCCAAATGTTCTCCCCGACACACCGCACACATGAAATCAGCATTATCTTGCAGTCACTAATACCACTACATCTCTTATGCACCCATTTATCACAAACACTGCACAAGATGGATCTACTTCCCATGTCCTTGTGGCAAGCCATATTGTACCGTAATGTTAAGTACTTACTTTAGCTCAGCATTCAAGCATATTTGTAATAAGAATAGCATCATATTCTAATTACTTACTAAAATGCAGCAGGACATCGAAGCAGACAACAACAATCCACCAGAAGGAGCCCACAGAGGAGTGTACACGGCGCAAATGAGCTCCGGGAGGAAACGGCATAAGTCCACCCGGGCCGTACGTTCCTATGACACAGAACTCGCCCGCCACCACCATAGCAGGAATACAAGACGACCTGCCAGGCGAGCTGCCCATCTATCAGACCGGGGTGGAATTGTTTCTCCAGTTCCTAACAGCACCCCTGAGACGGCCGGTGTATCATTAAATAGTGAGGACCGTGAAAACCTGAGGATGAGGGCACCAGGCACACCCCAAAAATTCTCTTCTCGGTAATTTTCACCATTCATAAGTGTATTCATCGCCATAAAACCTACATCATCGTCTTTGTTGGTGTTTTTTCCAGCTGATAAGCATGAAAAAAAGGGGGGGAAATCAAATACTAGCACCTTAAGGTGAGGAAAATATATCCTCGCCTTAAGGTGCTAATATTTGATTTCCCCCCCTTTTTTTCATGCTTATCAGCTGGAAAAAACATCGACAAAGACGATGATGTAGGTTTTATGGCGATGAATACACTTATGAATGGTGAAATTTAGCCGAGAAGAGAATTTTTGGGGTGTGCCTGGTGCCCTCATCCTCAGGTTTTCACGGTCCTCACGATTTAATGATACACCGGTAGATGCTCGCCCTCCTACAGGAGACGGCCTGAAGCCACTCTGGAGGAAACAAGGAGATGGCCTGAAGCCGCTCCCGCCTTTGTCAGTAGACGGCCTGAAGCTGCTCAGAAGGTGCCCTACAATGAGATGGCCTGTAGCCACTTGCCCTCCTACAGGAGCCGGTCTGAAGCCGCTCTGGAGGAAAAGAGGAGATGGCCTGAAGCCACTCAGAAGGTGCCCCTTGGAGAGACAGCCTGCAGCCGCTCACCCTCCTACAGGAGACAGCCTGAAGCCGCTCCAGAGGCCAATCAGGAGACGGCTGGTAGCAGCTCCTACCTTTGTCAGGAAACGGCCGGAAGCTGCTCTGAAGGTGCCCCTGGAGAGATGGCCTGTAGCCACTCCCCCTCCTACAGGAGACGGCCTGAAGTCGTTCCAGAGGTCAATCAGGAGACGGCTGGAAGTTGCTCTGAAGGTACCCCCAGAGAGTCGGCCTGTAGCTGCTCTACACTCCTGCAGGAGGCAGCCGTTAGCTGCTCCGAAGGTGTCCCGAGACAGCCACGGCCAGTAGCCAGGCCCTACAGCCAGAGACGGCCTGAAGCTGCTCCTACATCAGGTGCTGAGCCCAGTCCACCTACCCACAACTTGGAGGGAGCCCCCAGCCTGGAGGCGTATTGGAGAGGCCCTGTGACCACCACCAGGCTCTTCTCCCTACAGCCAGTGGAGACGCCCCTGACAGACCCCGACGCCAGCCAACGCTGCAGCTCACTCCTGATGGCATCCCCGACCTTCGGGGACCACAGCCTCCCGACCACCCCTCAGACTCCTGGGCGGGACCTCCCTGCACCCAGACGCCGGAGATCCTCATCCTCCATCAGGCGCCTGACTCAGAAGTTCAGGCAACTGTCTGGACCCAGCCCAGAGGGCCAGACTCCAGCCCCAAGCCCAGAGGCCTCGGGCCCCTATGCCCCCAGCAGCCCTGGACGAGAGAGGATGCCCCTACACGCTGTCCCCTGCCCCCAGGACCTAGCCACCCCTGGCGGATCCCAGCCCCGTCAGTAGGGAGGCTGAGACTCTGCCGCCGCCCCTGTGCCTGACTGTGACACGTCCGACCTGACAGTGAGTGAAAGTGAACACACGCAGCATAAAGACAGTGTAGGAGTGACAGAGTAAAGTGAGCCGGTGGTTAAAGCATAAAAGAAAGTGGTGGAAAAAGATAGTACAATAGTAAGACAGTGAAGGACGGGCCTACTATAGTGGACAGTGCCACCGTATCACGTGAAGATCATACATAGGCCCCTGAGTTGAAATCCCAGTACCACCACTCCACCCAGGTACATAGTAAAGTAGTGTAATAGTGATCTACGGGCCAAGGTACAGTGAACACTCTGTACAACAGTGACGGCACAGCTCGGTAAGACCATGCTTAGGCCCAGTGTAAAATATTAACGCTACCCTGGGAAATCAGACAACCACCACCACCGGCCTGAGAAATCTAAACTTCCCCACCAACATATGTGGCTAGCTCAAGTGTCGTTCACCCTAACCAATCTGGTCCTGTACAGTATCCTGTGTGACACTATTATTCCGTATCTGCAGCCCAAGAATTATAATTGTCCAGCTTGTTTGTATTTGTGACATCTGCTTGTTCCTGTGTAAGATTTAGCAGTACACATGTAAGGTGTTGCCTTGAGTTTTTGTGCCCCGGCTCTCTCTTATTAGTCTAATATCCGGTCTAGAAAAAGAACCCAGCTATTCACTAGGTGCTCTAGGGACGGGAGGCCGACACTAAAACACCTAGCATTACACTTACTATAGCTCAATATTCAAGTATATTATTTGTAAGAATAAATTCCAAAAGAGAACAGTGTTTTTCTTATTTTGATCTAACCTAACTATCTCAACTATCCCAAATGGCTTCTCGTCTTACTAACTTTCATTCTCCTACTAGCTCCTTTCAACCTCTGTCTCTTTGCCGCACTGTTGCAATTTTATCTCTTTTCTATGACAACTTCAATGGTCACTGCTCCTCTGAGTTGTCTGCTTGCATCCCCCCACCAGTATGGAAAGCGCTTAGCACCCGTCTAGCATAAAACTCTGATCCATTTTCTGTCCAACTCTCTAACTGTTACTCCCAGTCCTTCATGTATGCAACAGGTCAACTCTGGAACTGTCTTCCTCTGTCTGCAATTCCTACTCCCTATGACCTCCAGCTTTTAATATGCAGTACAGGTAATAGCAAAAGCTGTGTGTGTGTGTGTGTGTGTGTGTGTGTGTGTGTGTGTGTGTGTGTGTTTCATTTTATGATTGTCTACGTCGTTTATGAGACATGCAGTGCTTGGTAATGGGAGGATATATATAGAAAATGGTTAGGTTGTATATCACTATCAAAAAACAGGCAACACTAGGCTGTTGCAACCCTCCGACCAAGCACATACTCCTCACCTCCCTGCACACCTAAGTCCATGACGGCTCTCACGTCCCCCACCCCCCTGTATATCACAGAGACATTAAAACTTAATACTCTGACTCTGCCAGGTGGAGGGTACTTGGACCCATCAGATTCCTTGTGCAGGTCGCATTTAAATCTCCGATATATATATATATATATATATATATATATATATATATATATATATATATATATATATATATATATATATATATATATATATATATATATATATTTTACTTTTTCATTATTAGAAAAATTAAAAAATGCAACTTCTGACAGCATTTTACCTATCAAAAGGTACCATTTCACTATAAGGCACAAAATTATGTGAAATTTCATGACTAGTGAATATTTTCTGAGTTCTGGCTCGAAAATGAAATCTCTACGCCACCTATTGTTGTTGATGCCAGTGATAACATTACCCTTCTCTGTTTTTGTCAGGCAGAGGGTAAAAATTAACCCGTACACTTATTTCTAACATTAATCCCCGTCGTGATATCGTCGTAACAGAGGGTAGGTATAACCAACGTTGTTTACGCTAGTACGTTTCACATAACATGAAAACACAAGAGGATTACGCATCCAACCCGTCGGCCCATGCTTAAGCAGTATTTATATGGTTGTGATCACACTACTGGCGTATGTTTAAGCAAAAATGTTCTTTGTGAAACTGTGCATTCTACATTTGAACCATATGCTTAGCCACATATGATGTGGCACGGGTGCGTCGATCTATTTATTTTTAGGCTCGCCCTCAGATTTTTTGTCCATATAATTTTCTATGATGTAAAGATTTTATTTGTTTGCCACGATGACTTTTGGGGTAAATATTAACGACCCAAAAGCAGTGGACAATGACATTCAATCTTTCGTCGTATTTAAAAAAAAAAAAAAAACACACTAAGATTCTCACAACTAGCTCATGTGTGGAATGCCACATTTGTGCGATTTTTAAATACCACTACTGGAGAAACATACGAGTTGCAGTCAAATTCTTGACAGTCTTTCGAAAACACAAATAATGTGAGCTATAGCTGAATTATGAAGCAGCTGTTATTGAATCATTAAGCTTACCAGTCAGATTCCGTGAAACAATGGTGGAGTTTTCAGCTGTGGCAAGACAGTTTATTTAAACATATTGTTATACCATGGGTTCGTAGATACGTCGAGAACAAACCCAAGATGTTAATCAAAGGCCACTGAATGCTTCAGGGTTTTATTCCTTCCAGGCGCAACTGAGGTACACTTGCAAAACATTTTGGCTTCTCTCTCTCACGCTACCTCACTCACTACTACTACTTGCTCACTGTCCATCCCCTGACTGACTGACTGACTACTCTGTCCTTCACTGACTAACTCTCACTATCTGACTCACGCTGTCACTGTCTGTTCGCCACGAACTGACTGACTCTGTTATTGACTGATTCTCTCTGCCTTACTGGCTTACTAACTGCCACTGGCTTGCTGACTGACTGGCACACACAGACTCTGTCTGTTACTGACTGACTCACTATCAGCAGACGGGGCAGTCCCTTTAAATACTCCCTCACTCTACCTCCACAATAGCATAGGATATTCCAATGCTTAGAAGAGAACTCATATTTTCCAATGCAATAATGCACTTAAATCAACAGTACTCAGTAACAATAATGACATCAACTAATTCCTGATGTAAGATTGAAAGGAAATAAAACAGACCTGCTGAAACCCCCAGAATGTTCCTCCCATCTCCAGATACAGACAATTAACCTAATCCTACAGGCATAACCTTAATTTCTAGTATGCTCCTCATATCTCCAGATATAAACAGTGACCTAATTCTACAGTACAACATTAAATTTCTAGAATGTTCTTCACATCTCCAGAGAAAAAGCACTAACCTAATCCCCCGGCATAATAGTATGACCATAAGTTAAAAGATTGCCGGGGATATCCTAAAGATTATATAACTGATATTATAAAGAAGTTTTTCAGGGATAAAATGTTAGCATTACAAGTAATATCTCTTAGAGCTGCAGGCCATCTGTCACTGAATCAACATCACCCCCGAACTCGCTGAGACCAACTCTCCGCCGTCAGCAGCCGAGGGGGGATGGGATTCTCCTGTCCCTCCTGCCGATCTGGACGTTGAAGGCCCCCCATCTCTCCCGCCAATCTGGACGTTGAGGAACCTCCGTCCTCTGCCAACCTGGATCAGGGCCCTTCTTCCTCGGTTCCTCCATCTGCTGCTAAGAGTTGGGCGATACCCTCACACTATCTCAGCTCTCTCAAGCTTAAAGCCCCTCTTCATTTTCAGCGTTTTCTCTGGTGGGCCCTTACTTGGCCCGGTCCTCCTACGGGAGGTAAATCTCACCAAACCAAGCCAATATCTATCATAAAATGCATATTTAAACTTACCGAGCACAAATGACTTGTCATTTGCCCACCAATTTTCCCAGTGGAATCTTATTACCTATTCCTTTCTTCTCTGAGGATTTCTGAGATATCTATGCATCATCTCCCCTTGTCCAGGTCGTGTAGAGCATCCCCAGGAAACACAGCGAGGTAGCTATATTTAGTGAAGAAATCCAACTGATCACAGTTAAAAGCAAAACACTTGCTGGATATTGAATCTGCCCTCCCCTGCTGCCTAAGTCACTGGGAGGGAACATGGCATCTGTGGGTCACGTGACTCAGATGGGCTGGAACCACTGAGCTCTATAACATGCAGGGGCTGTTTCGGCAGCGAGCATGTGGCCTACGGTCGCTATATTAAAACACCCCGCACTCGTCGCTTCCACCATACTAACACTGTTCTTAGTTTGCTTTCAGTTAGTGCTGCCTCTATGTATACATACATATATATATATATATATATATATATATATATATATATATATATATATATATATATATATATATAATCTTCTGGCCACGTACTGCATTAGCGGACATAAGGGGTGCTGTGGTTTAACCAGTGTTGCGTACTATAAAGTATGCTTTCACCCAGTTGGCTTGCGCGGGCTGATTACACTTGGTTCAAAGACTACACACACATCCAAAGCCACTCCAACACTACAGTTACACTTACAAGCACTTCTCACCCTACATACAATCTCAACCAGACAGCCTAAGCCACTTGGTAGAGATACCTTGGCTGTATCGTCCCCACTTCGGTCGGGATAGGGCGGTCCTACGAATTATACGATATACATTTAGTCAAGAGTAAGAAACAAAGTCATAGGTTTCTGCAATGTAGAACATACCGTTTTTTCTATTTTGTTTTTCTTCATGACCTTAACCTTATGTCTGTTTAATTACGATAATAAAGATAAAATTGAGATCGATGAAAAGAGTACACATACGAAAATAATGTAAATTTTGCCACCATAAATTAAAAGAAACACATTACATACAATAAAAAAGGTGTCATTACCTATCAGCTATTAACAGTACTACCTACACATATCGTTAAATACATAAACTCTCTCTCTCTCTCTCTTTAGTCGCTGAGCACCTATTTTCTGCACTTTGGAATTTCTTATGTACACTGAGAATATCCTGCCTGTTGCACGAATGCAGACAAATGTATTGTGTTTATCAGTGGCTACAAGATATACTTCTTACCTGTGAAATGTAATGCCATTTCTCCTCGATAAATTCTTGTGCCCATTTCTGCATCCGTAAGATACACAGTGGACCATGGCACTATGTTTTCCTGACTCACTGACTGATTTCAGAAGGCGCGGGTATCAGGTGGAGTGGTTAAACATGTCTGCCACTACACGTGCGCCGTCCTGGTGGGAGTGCAACCCATGAGATAGCCTTTCCATGTTACAGAGCTCAGTGGCTAGAACACAGTTGTCGCAACTCTCTAAAGAAGGCGCTGGGCTTATGTAGTCTTATACATCTAGGAGTAGATGACCTGGGGTGTATTTTCATGTGTATTTTATAATCAGTTCTCTGTCGCAACTGTGACTTCGTTTTCCCAGGAAGGACAAGGAAAGGAGAGTGCAAAGTCTTACTGCACTTCCTTTTACTCGTACAAAAATGCAAATCTTAGGGCTGGAAAATCGTCATAGGTTTCTGTATTTGTTTTATGCAGGAAGAAGAAAAACAGGAGAGTGCTGAGTCTTTCCGAGTCTCAGTTTTTCCCGCAAAAACAAAGCTGAATTACCTCAGGGAATCAATCGTAAATATACCTGAGCATCCCATCCCAGGTAACGTGAGTGTTGTGGTGGAGAGGGATGCCTTCTTGCGGTGGCACCGTCATAAATGGGAGGCCATCACTGTTCGTTTACACGAGTACAAACGTTTCTCAACTACCTGTCCACTCAGAAAGATGGTGGGCTGCGGGGAAAGAGCAACATCAGCCTGCAGTCCACCAGGCTCAAATTCAGACGAACGTAGGGCCACAACAATAACAACAACAACAAAGTAGGCCTCATAGCACTTCATCCTTATTTATTTATTTGTATATTCTCCTCAGTATATATCTTCTTATCAGGTACTGATGCAAAACTTTTTCATCATCATTATCACCATCACTATCATCAACACCATTAACATCATCATCTTCATTATTATCATCATCGCCATCATCATCATCATCATCACTACCATTATCATCATCATCATCACCATTATCATCATCATCATCATCATTTTCATCATCATCATCATCATCGCCATCATCAACATCACACCATCATCATCATCATCATCATAATTCATCTCTGTCTCCACCTAAGGATGGGGAGGGATGGGGTCCAGAGAGACAGAAAAATACCCAATAAAAAAAATAAACCAGCCCAAGTCTGGCTCGTTAAATGGGCCACACATTCACTCCCTCACCATTCCAGCCCCCAGCATCCTGACTCCACCGCACAGGCATAGACATTCACACTTTTATCTCCCTCAACATCTCACCCAAATAATTAATACCCTTCTCATGATCGGCAGCAGTTTATGGCCCGTATTAGCACGCGATGCGACGGTGCAAAATTGTCGTACATTACGACACGCGAAAATGTGCAAAAATATTTTTTTCGATTTTTAAATCAGAACTGGTCATTATGAGCTCAGTAACGGTATGGAAACAAAGACAATGGTATCTGCAAACATTTTTTGATGCAAGGGCTATTAGTTAGTCCCGTAAATTTTTGTTGGCAAGCACTAGTACTGTGTGTATATATATATATATATATATATATATATATATATATATATATATATATATATATATATATATATATATATATATATGTCATAGGTTAAGACGCTGAAACCAGATGGGGCCGGTGAAGGGACTGGTTGAGAATAACTGTGCACTTAATGCCATCCACGGAAGAACAAATGGTCATATTTGCCGTAAATGACTGATATGAGTGGCCTTGTCCCGAGTCCCAACGCCGGTGATAAGGCAATAAAGGAGTATATATATATATATATATATATATATATATATATATATATATATATATATATATATATATATATATATATATATATATATATGCCCTACCGCATGATCTGTCCCACACTTTCGCCTGACTTGCTAGGACAGGTCAGCTTGTAGAACAGATGACTGAAAGACAGAGGAAGGACAGGGCAGGGCAGGGCACGTCAGGAAAGACAGGGCAGGATAGGGTAGAACGGAGCCAGGCAGGGTACGGTAGGGTAGGGTGAGGTACGATAGGACAAGGTAGGGTAGGACAAGGCAATACTAACGTCTACTGAAAAGGTCATACACTATTTCTTTTAACTGCATCTCACTTTATCGCTTCTCGATCTTGAATGACTAGCTGTAAACAGAGCCTGATTATGAGTTGTGGGGGCCCTGGTTCACAACATCTTTAGCAAGCCCTCTAACAGGCTGAACACTGATGATGTGATGCAAAAAGCTAGGAATTCTGGAATATGTAAGGCCCCTCTCGTGTGGGGGCTCCTGGGTTATATCACCAGTAGTCCCCTGTTAAAAAGAAATAACATTAGAATACGGTGCTTGTCACGAAAAAGTGCCATGGAAAGACTGCAGAGCAGTTACATCGTTTTATTCTGCCGTTGAGCAACGGCGAAAAAGATGTAGAAGGAAGGAAATCTCTGATAAGTTAAGGTAAAAAGACTACAGTACACTTTGAAGGTGAAAGGTGAGATAGGCTACCAGAGAAGGCTGCAGACGCCGGGCCTCTTTTCGTTAGCGACTAGGCATTTGCAGAGGTTTTCAAAAGCCTTCGTGAATTTGACAACACTGACTACCAGCACATATTTACTTTAAACTGCATCTCGACATTGGATCATGGACGGAAAGTTGACTTGAAGCGTTACCAACATGATACATTAGGGAATTTCCTCAACACAGCAGCTTAAGGTTAGGTCAGACAAAGTTATCAGGACTACCTTAGTGGTAAACTGAATGTATCTTTTTCTGGGAAAAAAAAAAAAAAAACTAGCCCTGTCCTCTTTCCCCCAGGTTAGCAGCATTTCCTTTTCCGTGCCCGATTTGTGGGTGGGAAAGGTGTGTGAGAAGGGCCTTTATCATACTTTTCTCTCACGGATAGAGTGGAAACAAATTCATGATAGCTCTTCGATATAGGTCGCAAGACCTTCTGAGATACTGCTTGTCTTTGTAACTCTCTCTCTCTCTTTCTCTCCATATATATTTATCTCCCGCACCCCCCCCTTTCTCTGACACACACACACACACACACACACACACACACACACAGAAAATAATATCATGTAAATACTGTGCTGTTGGTGTGTGTGGCGGCTGATGGCAACTTATCTCACACTGCTGTCTGTAAACAGTTCCCAGAATCCGGCTCACCCCCAAAACGTTTCGCGGCCACCATGAACAAAGGCGTCGGCGAGGAATGTCACCACCGAAATGTACAGAACTCGAGGGAGGTATTTGATTTTTTAACTTTTTCAGGATGAGACCCCCCCCCCCAGAAATATGAGGTGGTTAGAAGCAGTCTCTCTCTCTCTCTCTCTCTCTCGTCAACACGATTTTTCTTTGCGTTATTATGCTCCCCCTCCCCCTTTTCTCTCTCTCACACTGTGATTCACCTTTCCTTTATTCTCCTCTGGCTTTTTTTTTTTTTTTTTTTTAATTCACACGTGGGAAGATAACCTCGGACTGGTAGGGTTACTGTTCCTTTGTACCTGAATTGAAGTAACAAGTGCTTAGCGGCCATATCGGGCCGCTAAGCGCTTGATTCTAACGAGGGCATTCAGGCTTCGCTCTCGATATTAACTCTTAAATAGTTATCACAAGGAAGGATGGCTTCCATTTACAACTCTAATATTGGTGTGATTGGTCAATATAGTCTAGTGGTTCAGAGTGGCCATAACAACAAGTAGCTTTTTTCATTCATTCATCTCGATACGATTTGCGCGTTTCACTTTCGCTGGTATCACCATTCTTATTCCAGAAGTTAAAAGAACCATTTTATTTTTAAGTAGTTAAGCACCAACCAAGAAAAATGGCTTCCATTTACCGATCGGTGTGTTTGTTTGGCCAATATAGGCGAGTGGTTCAGCGATGCCATAGCAACCGGCAGATTTGTTCATTCGTTCATTTCGATACGGATATTCAATCAATGTGCATGACGTGCTCGAAGACTAACGTTACATATGGGGATGGGTTAAACAACACTACTTGCCAAGCAGGCCCCGAGACTCGCACTGACACCAAACCTGACATGGACCTGCTCTAACATACTGGGCATGCCCATGCAAATTTCAGCACATTCCACGCAGCGCTATGACCTGTAAAAGGTTCCCAATGTCTGGCGAAAAATCGGGCACAGAAATACACGTGGCTCGCGCACAACTGACCGCAAGGAAATATAATTTACTTCATTGTCAGCTCGTCATTCCGCGTTTTCTGATGTATGGCACGTCGAAATCCGAGGGGGTCAAATGTAGATAGAAACACACACACACACACACACACACACAGACGACGCTTATTCACACAGTATTATTGATACTAATATGATATTGCAGTTAAAATGTAATACAGATCAGTGTCATCAATAAACGGAGCACTGGGGTATTACTCTACAGTATCCAGGTTTACATGAATTTAAGTTTTGATAAATCATGAGCAATTACTTATCCGTCCATCATCGAATCCTTTATTGCCTGTGAAATCAAGAGCTTTAGGGCCCGGAGCTAGGCTATTTAATCTAGATATTGAGGGCCGGTGTGATCCCTGAGTGGCATGATGTGAGTTACACGTCCTAACTATTCCTTGGACTGTAACCCTTAAGAGGCCACATCAGGTTGGAGCGACGTAACCCACTTGACCACCAGGGGTTCATTTACTGGCTATATGTTTATCATCCAACGTGGTAACAGTAACATGCAAATTAATGATAACATTACAATCTGCTCACCATATTTTTCAAACATTCTTATTAATTATCTGTATCACGGAGGCTACCACGTATGGCTTCGATTAACTGATAATTCATTAACCAACCCTGCTAATACCGAGCACACACAGTATAACTGTGAGTAACTGTGTGAAAAGGGTTGTGACAAAGGGTGCATCTGAGAGAGTATGAAGGTAGGTGGAGGTGTGATAGACCAAGAAGGTTTGACAGATATGGTAGATGAGTGTTTTAGAAGGTGAGGTATATGATGAGGCTACGAAACTAAGAAGTGAATCGAGCTGGTTGTAATAATTTTGCACTGGGGAGTATTTGACAAGTGATTGGCACCCATGTTTCTTCCCCGGTGATGTGATATTCGTCGGACTGATTCCAGTTGATACGTAGTTAATATGAAGATTGTAAGTGTACAGGGGGGTTAACAGTCTGAAGACTTGAATGGCGAGAGAATGTGGCCTATTTAATGAGGCAGACTTTGTTTATCCTGTTTTATCAGGTTTTGCCCAGCTCACTGGACCCTACCACACCCTACACTTAGGAGAAAGAGGTCTGGATGATGATGATAATAATAACAACAATAATAATAATAATAATAATAATAATAATAATAATAATAATTATTATTATTATTATTATTGTTATATGTGGTCGGTGGGGGCACCCATCATCCACTCACTCAGTGTAGAGAATAGGATACTCTGTTTCGGGGTAACTCTACACTGAGTGACAAACCAAATGATTTCCTGTAAACCAGGAAATCATTTAATACTCTGGGTGGTAACCTTATAACCAGCCAACATGTGTTCCCTACGTGTCAACAAGTGCATTTGCGGAGGGTTAGTGCCCCTCCCCGGAAAATAACCAACAGGTGACTACCATGGACAGGACTAAGGACATGGCATGGACTGCAACATGGAATGTAAGGGGTGCAAATAGTGAGGTGAAAGGGAGAGAGAGATTGCACAGGTGCTTGAGGGTGCAAAAGTGGACATATTTGGATTTACTGAGACTAAATGGAAAGGTGAGAGTGTGAAATAGTGGAAGCATGGATGGGGTATATACGTGGGAGTAGGTGAGAATGAGAGGACAAAAGAGGGAGTATGTATTGTTGTGTGCAAGAGATGGAAGGAGAATATAAGAGAGTATGGATCAGTTGGTTCAATGATTGTGTGGGTAAGATTGAAAGTAGGAATACAAATGTGGGTGATTGTGTGTGTGTATGCACCAATGGAATATCGTGCAAGCAGAGCAAAAGAAGAGTTCTGGGCAAATGTGGAAGTGTGCTTGAAAAAGTTTGAGAGGAACAAGAAAGTGTTTTTGACTGGAGATATGAATGGAAAAGTAGGGAATGTGAAGGTGGATGGAGTAGCTGGTGTGTGGGGTGTGCCCACGGAAGTGGATGAAAATGGCAGTGCTCCAGTGGACATTTGTGCAGGGAGGGGGATGGTGATAGCCATTGTCCTCATTAAGCACAAAATGATCCACAGGTATACATGGTGAGTGATGAGAAGGGCGGATGGTGAAATGAATGAACGGAAGACAATGATTGATTATGCGTGTGTGGGTGACAGAGTGAGAAGGTATGTAAAGGATGCAAGAGCATATAGAGGCTGGGGGAGTGGACCTTCTGACCACCACTTGGTGGTGGTGAAAGACAAGGTACAAGCTTAATGGAAGAATAAAAGGAGGGAAGAACAGTAGAAAGCAGTCCATACAAAGAGGGTAGAAAGGATGCAAGAGGATAGGAAAAACAGGCAGAATATATGAGAGAACTGGAGGAGTGATTGGGTAAATATGATCTGGAGATGATGGAGGTGGAAGGTGTGCGCAAGATACTCACAGAAAAAATCTGTGCAGCATGTGATGTGGTGTGTGGGGTGAAGGGAAGACGAAAGAGGATGCAAGGAACAGCATGGTGGAATGAAAAGGTGAGACAAGCTGTGGCACAAGAGAAGAAAGCATATAGTGAGTGGATAGGAAGCAAAGACATGGAGGAAATTGAGAGATGAAAGACAGAGTTATATGTAGAGAGGAAGAGAGAGGTGAAAAGATTAGTAAGAGACAGTAATAAGAGAGTGGATGAGGACCTTGGAAGGATTTTGAGTGTAAAATGGAGGGAATGTAAGAAAATGTTCTGGAAGGAAGTTAAGAGAGTTAGACAGGGTGATAAAGATGTTAGTAGGAGTGTGAAATATTAAAATGGCAGACTGATGGTGAAGGGAAAAAAGTGAGCAGATGGAGAGAACACTTAAAGGAACTGTTCAACATAGAGGAGGAAAGTAATACGAGTATAAGTGGCTGAAGAATGGATGGAAGAAGGAGGGAGGTGAAAAGAAAAGAAGAGCTCGGTAGGATGGGAGTAGTGGAAGCAATGAAGAAAGTCAAAATTGGGAAAGCCTCAGGAATTGCTGGAGTGTGTGGTGAAATGATGAAGCATGAGGGAGCGACAGCAGCAGAATGGATATGGAAGATGTGCAGATTGGCCTGGAAGGAAGATAGAGTCCTGGACGATTGAAAGTCAGGTATAATTATTCCCCTGTACAAAGGAAAAGGGGAAAAAGAAATATGTGGTAATCGTAAGGGCATTTGTCTACTTAGTACAATAGGAAAAGTATTAGGGTAGGATACTTATTGTCAGAGTTAGTGAAATAACACAGAAATTAGCTCGAGATGAACAGGGAGGTTTTAGGAAGGGAAGAGGTTGTATAGATCAGATATTCATCCTTGGGTCATTAGTAGAAAAGTTTCTAGAGATGGGGAAGAAGTTGTATGCGGCCTTCATGGATATGGAGAGAGCATATGACAGAGTAGACAGACAAGGAATGTGGAAAATATTAAGAATATATGGAGTAAATGGAAAGTTGTTGAATGCCGTGAAGAGTATGTATAAGCGTGCAGTGTGTGTGTGTGGATGGTGAACTAAGTGAAGTTTTGTAGATGAAAGTTGTATTGAAACAGGGATGTGTCATGTCTCCATGGATGTTCACTCTGTATATTGATAGGGCTATGAAGGAGATACAAGGTAGGACCGCTGATGTTGGAGAGGCCCTGATGAGAGAGGACAGCATTTGGAAACTTCCTCTATTGTTGTTTGCAGATGATACTGTTTTGTTAAGTGAGGACGAAGGGGAACTGCAAGGCTTGGTGAATGAGTTTGGGAGAATGTGTAGGAAATGGAATCTAAAGGTGAATATAAGGAAGAGTAAAGTTATGGTCTTCGAGAGAAATGAAGTCACTGAATGTACAGTGAGGTTGGATGATGAGGAAATGGAAAATGTGAGTGCATTTATGCATCTGCTTAGTTTTATAAGTAAGGATGGAAGTTTGGAGGGTGAAGTGCTTGAAAGCGTACAGCAGGGAAGAAAGGTGGCTGGTTCTTTGAAAGCAGTGATAAGAAATAGGAAAGTGAGCATGGAAATAAAAAAGACGCTGCATGACAGTGCTGCAATACAAACTCTGACTTATGGAAGTGAAGCTTGGACCTTGTTGGAAGGATACAAGTCAAAAGTGAGAGCAGTGGAAATGAGTTATTTGAGAGGAGAATGTGGAGTTACACAGAAAGACAGACTGACAAATGAGTAAGTGAAGGAGCGTTGTGGTGTGGAAACATTAGGAGAAATACACTGCGGTAGTTTGGTCATGTGGAGAGGATGGAGAGCAACAGACTAACGAGGAGTGTGTATGTGAGTGAGGTGGAGGGGTAGGCCGAGATGCGATGGAGGGATGGAGTGAAGAGGTATTAGAGAGGGGAGTGTGATATGGGGGGAGGGTAGTGGAATGGTGGGGAACAGGGTGACATGGAGGCGATTTGTCCGTGGCCACCCCTTACGGGATTAAGGCGTCTGACAATAGACAGTTCAAGAGTGCAAGATATGCCATGATGGCAGTGTGTGAAACGAAGATGAAAGGGTGTGAAGTGGAGGAGTGGGAGGGTGTGAAATGTGTAAGATCGGGAATGCATGGGTGAGGAAGATTCAAGGAAGGAGTTGCTTTGTTAATGAATGGGGTGTGGCAGAGAGGAATGAGAGACTACAAATGTGTCAGCTCGGGTGTACGTATGTCAAGTTCAAGTTTGAGAAGGTGAAAGTGGCGGTGATTGTAGCGTATGCACCGTGTGAGGACAGGAGTGAGAGAGAGAAAGGCAGATTTTGGGATGAGCTGGATGAAGGAGTGGGAGAAATGCCCAGGAGCTGTAAAATGATCGTACTGGGGGATATGAATGGAAGAGTAGGCACTGGTTCTGATGATGACATAATAGGTTGTAATGGAGTACCTGGAGAAAATGATAATGGGAAGCGAGTAAAGGATATCTGTCATGAAATGAGGTTGTGGATTTGTAACTCGTATTTCAAACACAAAGATGCACATAAATATACATGGTATAGAGGGAACGGGGACCGTGTTGATTGCGTGCTCTTAGAGAGGTTGATGATGGGAATGGATGCTGATACGACGTGAGAGAACGATGTGGAGGTCTATCAGATCATATGATTGTGGTATGCAAGATCATGCTGAGGGAAGTGAAGTGGATCAAGAGAGAGAGGAGCAGTCGGGGAGAAACACTGAAAGTTGAGAAGCTGAAGATCAAAAAATGGCAGATGATTACAGGATCAAAGTAGAGGAGGAGTTAGAATCAGTGAATTGGAATGATATGGATCTGGACAGCCTATGGAATGCATAGAGGGATTGCTTAGTTAGGAATGCCAAAGCGGTGTGTGGTGTGGCAAGAGTAACAACAAACAAGAAAGGTACGGCATGGATGGATGATGAGGTTAAGAGAGTGGGGGGGGAAAAGAGGAAAAAATGGCTAAAGTGGTTACAGGACAGGGGTTCAGTTGAAACTGGGACTGAATATACTGAGAGCAAGAAGCACGAAAAGAGACTAGTGAAGAGGAAAAAGGAGGTAAATGAGGATCTAGGAAGAAAAATGAATGCAAACTACTCTGAAAATAGGAAGTTATTCTGGAAAGAGGTGCGGAAATGTAGGAGTGAAAGCAGAAAGAAATGTGATGGTGTGAAGGATGTAGGTGGTAGATTATTAACCCATGGGGATGAAGTAAGGACCAGATGGAAAGACTATTTTGAAAGCCTGATGAATGGAAATAGAGAGAGCAGAGCGGCTGTAAACACGGTTGGTTTTGGGGGTGTGCAGAGAAGGAATGCAGTGCCAGGAGACGTGACATTTGCACAGGTGAAGAGTGCTGTGAAGTGGCTGAAAAATGGGAAAGCAGCTGGGGCTGATGAGATATATGCAGAGATGATTAAGTGTAGTGGAGAGAGTGGAATGAAGTGCTTGTTGGAGATGTGCAAGAAGGCGTGGATGAGTGAAACTGTACCAGCAGAGTGGAAAAAGGCTGTGATTGTACCCCTTTACAAAAATAAAGGTGAGCGAAGTGAGTACAAGAATTATCGTGGCATAAGTTTATAGAGTGTGGTAGGGAAGGTATATGGAAGAGTTATTATAAAGTAAGAGAGATATCAGAAGTCCTAGTGAGTGATGAACAGGGTGGCTTTAGGAGTGGAAGAGGATGTGTGGATCAAATATTTGAAGTGAGACAGATATATAGCAGAGAAGGCTTGTGAGAAGGACCATCAAGTGTTTATGGCATTCATGGATCTGGAAAAAGCATACGACAATGTGGACAGAGAAGGACTGTGGAAGTTTTGCACATGTACGGTGTAGATGGTATGCTACTAGGTGCTGCCATGAGTTTTTATGATGGTAGTGAAGCATGTGTAAGGGTAATGGGCATCTAAATGAATGGTTCACGATCGGTGTGGGCGTGCGACAAGGTTGTGTGATATCCCCATGGTTGTTCAATACATATATATATTGTTATGCTGTCCGCCTTTCCGTTCCCACGGGTGCAGCCGTTACAGCTGGGCTAGGGGATTATGCAGTATGTATCCGTGTCATTCGCGGAGTTTAAATTAGCGAGTGCTACAAGTTCTTTTGTTTCTTTCGTTCTCGCCACTGAGGGCAATTTTATTTCATACCATGCTGAGTATGCATTTGATTATTTTGATTGTCTTGTGTGAGCTACCAGTATATTTAATAATGTTTTGCTTGCATTAGAAGTACCAGTTTATTGTAGAGAGAGAGAGGGGCACGAATATAAGTTCTTATTAATTAATTTGATTATGCGTTCGCGCTTGGCCGTGCACGAGCCTTGATCAGAGGCAGTCTCTTCCCAGCTAGCTTCCGTATCGTGCGTGTGTGCACACTCTCTCTCTCCCGTCATTTTTATGCCGAGCTGGCGTTTTCATTTAAGTTTATTTTTATTCTTTTGTTGCTGACTGAGGGAAGTAGTTATTTTATCTGTTTTTGTAACCGTGTTGTCTTTGGAGGGCCAGTCTGGCTCACCGTGGTCCTCTCGCTGCCTTTGTTAACGTTCCCCAACACACGTACATACACACACACCCCTAACCCCTACACTGTTTAATCCCATCTCTTTGCACAAGGCTAGTGAGAACCATCGTGAGCTATTAACTGCGTTCCCCCTTGGACACGGGTTAAGTAGGAAGTCGTCACCACCGGAAGTAAGTGGGAGGTGTTCCTGTATACTGTCTCGGGCGGTATTACTTCCGGTAGTGACGATAGTAGGCTAGATCTATAGGTAGGCTGTTCCGTTTTATTATCAAAGTACAGAGTGTTGCGTTCTTAAGTAAGTACTTCCGTTGTGCAGTTTTTCTCTAGTTTGCGGAGTGTCAGTGCCGGGGTCTGCGTTATTTTGCAACGCAGTGGAGGCCGATCATCTAAGGCTGACTTGTTGTCCTTTTGTAATAGCCCCGGGCTGGCGCCACCGTAACAGTGGCGACCTCGCATCAGGATATCCTAACAGTGCCTTTTTCTTGCTAGGATATCGTTACCTTGGCGTTCTCTGTGCTTTGAGGTGAAGTTGATGTGTTTGTAGTTTCTCAGTCAGCATTAGTATTTCATTATTCAGTACTGCCATTGATTTGTCGCCATGGAGTCACGCGTGTCTACACCAGATCGCGTACGTGCTGAGTCACCTGTGGATATGGAAAATATGGAACAACGAGAGGCACATAGCAAAGGTACTCCCCGTGTGAGCCCTGAGTTTGACTATGGTGCTGAGTTGCCTCGTTTCGCTACCCCACTACCATCTATGATGCCGCCGAGCCAGTTTAGAGCAGTTCCCCCTGGTATGTCTGGTGCTTTCCCTGGAGCTGTTCATTCCACTCCCATATACCCTGGAGTCTTGTCACCGGAGGCTCAGTTGCAGTTGGAGTTAAAGACGGAGATGCAGCGTGCAAAAGAAGAGAGGGAGATGGAGATGCAGCGTGCAAGAGAGGAGATGGAGTTGCAGCGTGAAAAAATGCGATTTGAGCTGGAGAAGACTCGTTTGGAGGTGACTGCCAATAGACCAACTTCAGATACCCAAACCTCAGGCCGTGCAGAGGATAGGGAGAGTTGGTTCTCAAGGAGTCTAAAATTAGTGCCAGCATTTGATGAGTTGAAGGTGACAGAATGGTTTGTCAGGTTTGAGAAGAAGGCTAGGGAGTTTCAGTGGCCCAGGCAGCGCTGGGTGGGGTTGGTATCTAATGTGCTGAAGGGAAAAGCCTTGGAAGTGTTTAATAGGTTGAGCCCTGAGGATGTAGATGATTATGATGAATTTAAAACAGCCATCCTGAAGGCATATGAACTTAGACCAGAGGCTTATCGGTTGTTGTTCCGTGGTGCTCGGAAAAGGCCTGCTGACACCTATATGGCCTACGCCAGGTATCTGGAGGAGAGGTTAGACGAGTGGTTGCTGAGTGAGAGCGCCACTTCGTATAACGAGGTGCGTGAACTGCTTTTGATGGAACATTTTACCAACATGGCTGACAAAGAAATTGGTGTTAAAATTAGGGAGAAGAGATTCAAGACCGTGAAGGAAGCAGCGACGTGGGCTGATGGCCGGGTGTTTGCCTTGCGGAGTATGGGGGTCAAGTATGCTAATTTTCAGTATTCCAGGGAGAGGACTGTGAGTGGCCCTGCCTGGGATAAATCTCCCGTGAATCAGTCCAAGGGAAGTTCAGAGGAGAAAAAGAATTCAGGGAGAAAGAGCCCTGTATCCAGTTCGAAGCTAGTTTGTTACTTTTGCAAACAGAGTGGGCACATCAAGCCTAACTGCCCTAAGTGGAAGGCCTCCCAAAATGCCAAACCAGTGGCACTAATTGTAGGTTCGAGTCAGGTGAACGAGAGGAGTTGGGAGAGTGGTAACGGTGAGGGAGAAGTCTGTGGAAAGCTGGAGTGCAGCCGGCTGTGCTCGCTGCCAGCTCAGGCTGAAAAGGTTACCCAACATGCTACGCCACCTCCGGATGAACTGCCTCAGAAATCGTCTCTAGACTGGTGTAAACCTTTTATATGTCACGGCACAGTGAAAATTCATGGGATCAGTTATCCAGTTACTGTGGCTCGTGATACCTGTGCACAACAGTCTGTGTGCAGAAACGTGACTGTAGGGCCTGTAAACTCAGGGAAGTATGTGCTGTGTAGAGGCATGAACTCAGATGAATACTATGATTATGTTCATGTGGAACTCGATTGCCCCATTGTTCAGGCTGCAGCTCAAGTAGCTGTTGCTGATGTAATGCCAGTAGAGGGGATTGATTTTCTGCTGGGGAACGACCTGGCTGGGGAGGAAGTATTTCCATCTCTTCCCCCACCAGTTGTTGTGGCAGAGAAGTGTTTTGACGCCCCAGAAATTGGTATTGAAGTTGATGCAGAAGTGGAATCCATGTTCCCGGTCTGTGCAATTACACGATCTATGGCACAGGTTGCAGCCCGGGAGGAAGAACTGGTGAAGTCACAGGTTCTTGGGGTCGACTGTGGTGAGGCAGGGCCACCAATGGAGGAACCTAGTGAGCAGAGTGTTGCTGTAGTGGGTGAGGAGAGTGGGAATGCGTGCATGGGCGCCGCCCCACTTCCCACTCAGGACACTAGAGGTGGTGTTGAGTGTGTCTGTGTGGAGACTGAACCCAGCCCATCGACTGAATTAGGAGAATTTCAGGACGCTGGGGTCGACTGCGGGGATGCAGGACCACCGTCAAACGCGCCTGAGGAACAGAGTGTCACTGTTGAGGGTAGAAGTGATGATGATGTCAGTGTGGAGTCTGACATTCCTCCCCCTGTCGAGTGTACTAGAGGTGACGCTGAGATTGATCGCCCTTCGCAATCCAGTGTCCCGACCAGTCCCTTATCTCAGTCCTCAGTAGAGCTGGCAGGTGTTAGGCCAGCAGAATTGAGGGTGAAGCAATAAGAGGATGTAACATTAAAGCCCTTGTTTGCTCGAGTATGGGAAGAAAGAAGTATGGAGTGTGGTAAGGAGGAGTTCCTGATTAAAGACAATGTTTTACATCGCCGATGGACGCCCACTGGCGCCACGGTGGATGGAGGAGTGGGTGAGTTAGTGCAGGTGGTGGTTCCTGTGCAGTATAGGGTGCCGTTAATACAGCACATGAGGGACCTTTAGCGGATCACTTGGGAAACAGAAAGACAGTGCAGCGCTTAAGATATAACTTTTGGTGGCCAAGTATGCCGGGACAAGTTGCTGCGTACATCAAGAGCTGTCACACGTGTCAGATAGTGGGCAAGCCTAATCAAGTTCTTCCTGTGGCCCCTTTGACTCCCATTCCTGCAGTTGAACCTCCGTTTACCCGGGTAATCATTGATATCGTGGGCCCTTTACCTCCTACTTCTGCTGGAAACAAGTATTTGTTAACCATAATGGATGTTACCACGCGATACCCAGAGGCTATACCAATCAGAAGCATGCAGGCGAAGTCAGTAGTCAAGCAACTTATCCTGTTCTTTACTCATTTTGGCCTGTCCAAGGAGTTGCAGTCAGACCGTGGAGTAAATTTTACATCTAATTTGTTTAAGCAGACAATGACAGAGTTGGGCATCAAACACATTTTGTCCAGTGCCTACCATCCGCAGTCACAAGGTGCCCTGGAGAGGCATCATCAGACCTTAAAGACAATGCTGCGCACCTTCTGCTATGATAGTGGAAAGGATTGGGACCTAGCGGTACCCTTTGTTATGTTTGCAGTGAGAGAGGTACCAACTGAGTCGTTAGGGTTTTCACCCAATGAGTTAGTGTTTGGGCACAGAGTTCGTGGTCCCTTGGATGTGGTGCGAGAGGCCTGGAGTAACAACAAATCTGGCAACCAGGAATCCATGCTTGACTATGTCTGCCGCACTCGGGAGAGACTGCATTGCGCTTTAGAGCTTGCCCGTGACCATCTAATCGGGGCTCAAGCGAAAATGAAGGCTCATTACGATAAGAAGGTCAGAAGTCGTGAGTTTAAGCAAGGAGATGAAGTTTTGGCACTGCTGCCCATGCAAGGAAAACCTCTGGCGGCTAGATTCAGTGGTCCTTATATTGTGAAGAAGAGAGTTGGGGAACTTGACTATCTAATTGTTACCCCAGATAGGCGGAAGAGTACTCAGTTGTGCCACATTAATATGTTGAAGCCATACTACCGCCCAGTTGATTCTCATTGTGGGATGACTGCTGATGTCTCTCACCGGGGATGTGAAGGACGGGGAAAGGAGGACGTGGCATCAAAGGAACGTGCTGTGGAGGGAGCTGTTGGTGCCGGTAATGTGAGTAGTGGACCAGGGTTACAGCCACAGTCCCTGGAAGGTGACTTTGGAGTGGACGTTGAGGGAACCAGGGAGAGCGCTCCTGTAGTTTTGGTGGTTGGTAGTGAGTTGGAGGAGCAGGAGGAAGTGCTTAGTCGTGGTGAGATGTTACCAGCTGACCTATGGGAGGGCAATGGTTATGCAGCTCTGGTGGAGAAATTGCGACACCTTGATCCAGTAAAGCGAGAAGAGCTGTGCAACAGATTATGGAAACATCCGAAAGTTTTTGGAGATTCACCGGGATTGACAACTTGGGCTACTCATGACATTGACGTTGGGGATAGTAAGCCTGTAAAATTAGCTCCTTACCGCATCAACCCTATCAGACAGAAAGCTCTCGATAATGAGATCAAGTATATGTTGGACCATGGATTGATCAAGAGGAGTTTCAGTGAGTGGAGTTCACCAGTTACCTTGCAGCCGAAGCCAGATGGGAAGGTTAGGTTGTGTGTGGACTTCCGGAAAGTTAATTCACTGTCTAAGACCGATGCTTATCCTTTACCTCGGGTCGATGACTCCGTGGACAAGGTGGGAAATGCCACTTATATCACCAAACTTGACTTGGTAAAAGGATACTGGCAGGTCCCGCTGACGGAACGGGCTAAACAAGTGGCTAGCTTTGTTGTCAGTGGTGCAGTATATCAGTGCCAGGTGATGCCTTATGGATTGAAGAATGCTCCAGCCACTTTCCAGAGGCTTATGGATAAAGTGGTGGATGGCATACCCAATTGTGTCGTTTACATCGATGATGTCATTGTGTATGACACCAAGTGGGAGGAGCACCTTGATCATGTGGAAATGCTCATTAAGCGGTTGGAGGAAGCTGGCTTAGTAGTCAACTTAGACAAGTGCGAGTTCGTACGTGCTAAGGTCCAGTACCTTGGATTTGTTGTGGGACATGGGCAAGTGGCTCCACCTCGGGCTAAGGTGGATGCCATTTCTAACTTTGCAGCACCCCAGTGTCGCCGTGCCCTCCAGTGATTTTTGGGCATGATCGGCTATTACCGAAGATTCATTGGGAATTACTCCACAGTGCTTGCCCCTCTTACTGACTTATTGCGCAAGGATAAGAAGTGGCAGTGGACAGCCGAGTGTGAGCAAGCTTTTATTACGGTTAAGTCTCTGCTGTGCCACCACCCTATATTGCGTGCACCAGATTTTGACAAACCTTTTGTGCTGGCAGTTGATGCTAGCCGAGTAGGGGTAGGAGCAGTGTTGATGCAGCCAGATGAGGGCCAGGTTGAACATCCCATATCATACTTCTCAAAGAAGTTTAATAGAGCCCCGAAGAACTATTCCGTCATAGAGCAGGAGTTATTAGCGATTATCCTGGCCCTGCAACACTTTGCTGTCTACCTGCCCCCTTTTGGCCCTGTGATCAAGATTTATTCAGACCATCATCCCCTGCAGTTTTTGAACAAGTTTAAATTCAAGAACCAGCGTTTGACCCGCTGGAGTTTGCTTTTGCAAGAGTACAATTTAGAAGTTAAGCATATTAAGGGGATTGATAACGTAATTGCTGATTGTTTATCCAGGGAGGGGTCAGGGTCTTGATTCGAAAATTTTGATCCAGGGCTCAAAATTTTCCCTTGGGGAAGGGCGTGTTATGCTGTCCGCCTTTCCGTCCCCACGGGTGCAGCCGTTACAGCTGGGCTAGGGGATTATGCAGTATGTATCCGTGTCATTCGCGGAGTTTAAATTAGCGAGTGCTACAAGTTCTTTTGTTTCTTTCGTTCTCGCCACTGAGGGCAATTTTATTTCATACCATGCTGAGTATGCATTTGATTATTTTGATTGTCTTGTGTGAGCTACCAGTATATTTAATAATGTTTTGCTTGCATTAGAAGTACCAGTTTATTGTAGAGAGAGAGAGGGGCACGAATATAAGTTCTTATTAATTAATTTGATTATGCGTTCGCGCTTGGCCGTGCACGAGCCTTGATCAGAGGCAGTCTCTTCCCAGCTAGCTTCCGTATCGTGCGTGTGTGCACACTCTCTCTCTCCCCAGTCATTTTTATGCCGAGCTGGCGTTTTCATTTAAGTTTATTTTTATTCTTTTGTTGCTGACTGAGGGAAGTAGTTATTTTATCTGTTTTTGTAACCGTGTTGTCTTTGGAGGGCCAGTCTGGCTCACCGTGGTCCTCTCGCTGCCTTTGTTAACGTTCCCCAACACACGTACATACACACACACCCCTAACCCCTACACTGTTTAATCCCATCTCTTTTGCACAAGGCTAGTGAGAACCATCGTGAGCTATTAACTGCGTTCCCCCTTGGACACGGGTTAAGTTGGAAGTCGTCACCACCGGAAGTAAGTGGGAGGTGTTCCTGTATACTGTCTCGGGCGGTATTACTTCCGGTAGTGACGATAGTAGGCTAGATCTATAGGTAGGCTGTTCCGTTTTATTATCAAAGTACAGAGTGTTGCGTTCTTAAGTAAGTACTTCCGTTGTGCAGTTTTTCTCTAGTTTGCGGAGTGTCAGTGCCGGGGTCTGCGTTATTTTGCAACGCAGTGGAGGCCGATCATCTAAGGCTGACTTGTTGTCCTTTTGTAATAGCCCCGGGCTGGCGCCAACGTAACAATATATATATATATATATACTGTATATATATATGGGGTGATGAGAGAAGTAAAAACACGAGTATTGGAGAGAGGGATGACGTTGGTAATGAATGGTGATGGATGGAATATCTCAGATTTGTATGCTGATGATGCAGTACTGCTTGCAAATACCGGACAAGAACTTGGTAGGCTAGTGCAGAGTTTTGCTGATGTCTGCGAGCATCGTGTCTTGAGAGTAAATGTAGAAAAGGGTAAAGTGATGGTTATTGAATGAGAAGGTGGCTCCCAGTGCGATGTTACAGTGAATGGAGAGAGACTGGAATTGGTGAGAGAGTTCAAATACCTGGGTACAGTGACAGAAAGGAAAGGAAAATGTGCAAATGAAGTTGAAAGTAGAGTGACACAAGGAAGAAACGTAGCTGGTGCAATGACGGCCTTGATAAGAAACAGAGGGTTGAGTGTTGCAGCTGCACGAGGCTTACATGAAGGAGTGCTAGTGCCAACTTTAACATATGGATGTGAGACTATGGTGTGGTATGAAAATGAAAAGTCAGGAGTAAGAGGAGTGGATATGGGACTGCTGAGGAATGTATGTGGAGTACAGAAGGTGGACAGGACACGAAATAATGTGATTCGTGAAAGATGTGGAGTGAGGAAGTCGGTGGACACCAGGATCGAAGAAAGTGTACTGAGATGGTATGGTAATGTGGAAAGAATGGATAACAACAGAGTAGTGAAAAGGTATATCTGAGCGAACTTGAAGGAGGGAGGAGGCGAGGTAGGCCAAGGAGAAGGTGGAGAGATATGGTGGATGAGTGTGTGAGGAAGAGAGGTTTGGAAGTCGGTGAGGCTAGGGAACTAACAAGAGATCGAGCTGGCTGGATGCATGTTGTGAGGAAGAGTGCATGATCATGGATTTGGCATCCTTTTTTAACGTGGCAGCGTCCGGATTGACTCTATTGGATACGTTTATGTGAAGCTACAAAACGTGGTGAATTTTTTTTACATATCCAATACAGCCAGGATTCCGGGGTCTTGAATGATGAGTGAATGGAAGCGTGGTCCATTGGATTGGGCGAATTTGGGTTGTCTGGACATTGCTACTCTTCACCCTCCATAGGGTGGGAAAGGAGGTCCGGATGATGAAGATGATGATGATGATTAATAATAATAATATTATTATTATTACTATTATTATTATTATTATTTTATTATTATTATTATGAAATTTCTTGATCCTACCCATGCCATTAATTTGCAGAAAAAAAAAAAAACTATCGAAAGAAAAATACCAATCGTAGCGTGCTACCTTGCATTGGTGAGCATGTTACTGCATTTTTTATTGAGGCGAAGATGCACTTGATACGTTGGTGACGATTGGCTGAATGCAACATGTCCGGAAAACATTTACTAACCCAAATTTCCCCCTCAGATATATGTTGTCAATTAATAATAAAGAGATTATCAAGTAATGTTGCATTCAGCCAATCATCACCAATCTGTCAAGTGCATCTTCGCCTCGATAAAAAAAAACTGAGTAGTAGACATACCAGGTAGGTACGACCATCCTATGAGGGCCTACTAGCAGTAATCAGAGTAAGAGCACTCCTCTGCATCTCAAGAAAACCTCTTGAGTCAAAGCTCCAACCAGAAAGAGTGGTGGCTGTTCAGAGGTGATAAGGAGGCACAGAGGAGGATGGCAAGACCACCTTATCCCTCACCTCTCCCAAGACCCTCTTGAACCCGAATCCCAGCCAGAACAGGTGGTGGTGGCCTTTCGAAATTGGGACAAGGAGGGCACGGAGGAGGTCGGCCAGATCACCTTATCCCTCCGCCTCTCCTGAGACCCTCTTAAGCTCCAGCTCCAGCTGGAAAAGGAGATTCTTCAAGGACTGTGACTGGCCTGCTCGTGGAGTGTTACCTTACAGTGGTGAGCTGGCTCGAGTACTACTTTGACAAGTGGGGCCAGACTAAAAAGGTCCATTGACAGCAGTCAGAATAAAAGCAATACCCCAGCCACTGGGGGGACAAGAACGGCCATCTCAGTGTCGGTCCCAAGCTTGGATAACTAGAGATGGTTGCCATCAGGAAGGACATCCAGCTGTAAAAACCAACCAAGACCAACACCAAAACTAAGATGTATGGCGAAAATTGGTCAGAATCATCGACCCCATAAAGAAATAGCAAAGTTGAAAGAAAAAAATAATAATAAACAAATATAATAATAATAATAATAATAATAATAATTTATTACTATTATTATTTATATTACTATTAGTAGTAGTAATAGTAGAAGTTAGTAGTAAAACTACTTACGGTATATTAGCAGGCTCCTCTTTTGATCATGTTACTCTGTATACAGTACGTTTAGTATTCAGCGTAAGTACGGTAATAATCGAATTTTATATTTTGTCGCAAAATGAATCACTCGGAAAGAGGTATCAGAAACCCTAATCCTACAAGAATACGGTCAAAAAGACAACTATCTTGTCACCATACTTGACGCTGTCACGTAGGCAGGAAAGAATAACACGTGAACCAAGAGTCTGTGAGCACGTAATTGATCACTATTTGCTTATTTTTAGATGATATATTCATTATTTTTTTCATATAGCGTGCAAAACCAGCTTTGTAACACTCTTACTGTAACCCCTATAGTAGACCTACGTTCTTTTATTCTTACTATCGTCAAACGATTTTTGAGATGACCAATCGTAATGAAAGGAACAGAAACAATCTCCATCAACATCATTAAATCAACAAAAAAATTTATTGAGTTTAAGAGAGACCCTTCGTAGAGAAAATGTGGATATTCTGGGACATGACACTCGGTAAATTTTTCAAGGTACCCAGAGAGCCTGGCTCTGGATTCAGTTTCGAGGAAATGTTGGCTGTGATTTCTCATTAAAGGCCACTCAAGGATGAGTGTCTGACCACTCTAGCCTAAAATGTCTGGACTAAAGTAGCCCAGCCTTCAGTCCCTACACTCTTGATGTGATAATACTGTATTGGATGACTGGTGTATGAACTACATGAGAGATCATCTTATAATATTACTCAGGCAAATTGGAAGCAAAGAGAGAGCGTGTTATATGAAGATAAAATTATGCATTATTTACATACTGGGCGAGAAATGCTCACTCCTCCACTATGAGAGATCCTTCCGCAGAAAAATGAAATTGTCTAATGTTAGTAAGAATATGATAAATAAAAAATGCCTGATGTGCAGCACGGGTTTGTGAGATCCTGGAACTGCTGCACCGAGAAAGATCCCACAATGACTTAATATTATTCATAGAAACAAAATGTAAAAATAAATAATACAAAGTTACTATCCTGTAGTAATTCATGAACCCTTTCTAACCACTTCAAGAATTCGTCTTAAGAATTGTAGTTACTTAAGAATTCGCCTTAAGAATTGTAGTTACTTACGAATCCGTCTTAAGAATTGTAATTACCGAGAAACTTACCCTTGGCTGACTGTCCCTTCTGATTCACGGGGCTTCAATTCCCTAATTTACCAACGACATAAACTTATGCTTGATTGGCCCTTCTTATTCTGAAGGCTTCCAGTCGTCTGCTATCCGCTTGAACATTCACTCTAGGCTGATTCGTCCTTCTGACTACGAAGGCATCCATTCCTAATTATGCAACCTCCACAAACAACCAATCAATTATATACTCGTAATGTTAGATGATGGAAGGGAAGTGGAGGTCACAGACTTCCCCATCTCAACTCTTAAACGTACAGTAGGAATCTGCTTTAATGACTTGTGTAGTATATATATATATATATATATATATATATATATATATATATATATATATATATATATATATATATATATATATATACAGGGTATAGAGAGAGAGAGAGAGAGAGTCCATTCGCTTAATACGTGAGAATTTGGGTGGTAGAAGACCTAGCTCCCTTGAAATTTCGTGCTCGACAAATAACATACCCTACGGGGAAATTTCTAATTGTTGGAGTGGCCGTCTCAAAAGTCACCCCTTTGGCCCCAGTTCTGTCATTTTGTCTATGTATTGGTACATTCAGCACATGCACACAGTAAGTATAACCCACACAATAGCCCCTTACCTTAAAATCTATGCAAAACAAACTATGGCTTCGTCTAAACAGGGGGACCGTATACACTGCATGAGGTTGCCTAAACGCAGCTGAGAGAAGCTGCGCAAGCACCCGCTATATCACACGGCGCGCTATGTCATCACCTGTGTCACTTCCCTTGCGTGCTCTACAAGAATTGGTATGTGGCACCAGATTCGGTTCACTTTGCAGCCCCGACTTCGCGCTTTCAAAGCCAACTCGTGCATTACCTGCCGATTATTTAATTTTTTTCATCCCCCACGTTTCACTCTAGGCATTTTGTGTTGTAGAAACTTGCGTATTAAGCGAATGGACAGTTTAAATTACACGTTACTGGAGTAACACAATGTAAAAAAATCTTTTTGTTTACAATACACGTTTTTCTTAAAATAACGCGATTTAAGAAGAAACGAAACTCACGCCATGGGGCATTTCAACCACGACCACCAGAGATCTCATACTGTCTTCCCATGCTGGGGGATGAAAAATGCCGCCATACACGCACTGTGTTTTACCAGCTTTGTGCCAACATCACTGTGCAGCCTGTGCCTCTCCTCACTCTTTGTGTAGTGTGTGTACATAATTCACGTGTAATTAAAGGTATGGAATTATATTATAACTATTTTATTTACCATATAGTACTCTAGAAAGTTCACAGAACCCAACTCCTTCTTTTAACATGTATTATGGGAAAACTAAGCTTAAATGCCACAAAATTCAAATTACACGATATCTTCTGGAACACAATACTCACGTAAGTCGAGAGGTACCTGTATATATATATATATATATATATATATATATATATATATATATATATATATATATATATATATATATATATATATATATATATATATATATATATATATATATAATATATATATATATATATATATATATAATATATATATATATATATATATATATATATATAATATATATATATATATATATATATATATGTATGTATATATATATATGCTGTATCTGTCTATCAGTCTATATTATATTATGAACATTAGTCCTTAAGCTATGATACACTCCAAAAAAAATGTGTAAGGAAAAACAAGCCAACAGTATATGTTTGAAAACAATGGGTATACATAACAGTATATGTTTGAATACAATAGACATATATCTTTTCTTTGCATATCCACAATGATTCAAGCGCACTCTTAAGAAAGTACACAATACTCACGTACATCGAGAGGTATCCGTACGCACACACACACACACATTTTATTATATATATATATATATATATATATATATATATATATATATATATATATATATATATATATATATATACATACAGTATACTTTTGAAAATAATGGGTATACATCTATTCATTGCACATCCACAATGATTCAAGTGCATTGTTAAGACAGTACAATAAAGCAACAAAAATAACAGCAACCTTGTCATGGCAAATATATTTCAGCTTTCTCAGTTTTACTTTGGTGCTCAGCACGGCCATTCTCAGTAATCTGTATTATTGTTCACATTTATTTTTAAAGTTGTTTACTCAAATTAATCCCACAGCACCAGCGTGTCTCTGCTCTAGTTTGCTGGGAGTTTTTACTGATCATGTATATGAAGCACTGAAAGCATGTTATAATAATATTGTCAGCATCTGATGAAAAGTTTGTCTACTGCTTTCATTACACTCTGGCTCAAATCCCTCAGGATTATAATCTAACAAGTGCTTTGCTCCAGGGTGACACTCAGATAAGTTAAGCTCTCATCACATCATTAATGAAATTATAATATTTACCCTGCGTGGCACACTCCAAGAATGTTAGATAGTTCGTAAAGTAAATAGGATATCCTGGAATGGATAGCCGTTGTCCAGCCTCATCTACACGTTGTTTCGTGTGCTTAAGGAGTTCCATTGGATAATCCACTTCCTGCTTAGGATGATGGTAGTGTATATCACAATCACAGTCATTACACTTCTGTTTCAAACCATACAACCTGCTTTTTACCCAGATTAGCTTATGATCCTTGTTACACAGCCTACAAAATGCGAGAGTGTAAGTATTTTTTGGAGTTATCTCCTTGTCTGGAGCCTCATTTGACTGGGCCTGCCGATACAAAGGTTCCAAACTCTTGAGTATTTCTATGCCAGATATTACTAGGCTTCTCGAAGGGGCAAGTGAAAGCAATCTTATATACCATCCTGCATCATGACCATTACTTTTACAAATCTCCTTTGTGAATTCTACGAGAGTACTGTTTACTTTCTCCGCACTGGTAGACTCAGAAGATCCGAGGCAAGTAAGAGCTGCTGCCAAATTCCACACGGATTCACAGGCCTTGACAGCCTTCTTGTTAGTGAACCAAGAGTAGTCTTTAGCGTGACTAATGAAATTCTCTAGCTCCAATGTCAAGTTTCTTTTTGTATATTCAGTCAGTCGTGTAGATTTGGCCTCATGCTGCAAGGATTTCATGGTGTTTACTGTGAGTGCAGACATCTCCAGGACTGTCTTTACACATCTGTTCCAGTTCTTATACCCAATGCGCCAATATGCACGATCTAAGTCGCCGATTTCATCCGTTCGTTTGCAGCTTAGAGTGGAGTTGTTAAATTTCAAGTATCTGCAAGTCACACCACACATTTTCATGGCTTCTACAACCGGAGGTTTCTCTTGGCCATCAGAAAATGTAACAAGGGTGATCATGTGGTTCATGTATCCCTCAGCAAACAATGTAGATATGTAATTTATGACCAAGCGCTCAGAAGAAGTTAGTCGCACGAGGTGAGCTGGGGCTACAAACCCAATGGCATGAATTTCAAACTTTTCTGAGTCACAGTTAGCTAAGAATGTCTCTAGTGAAAGGACATGGCCTTTCACCTTCTCTCCAGAAGAATCATTTAGTCCTGGAGTGTCAATGACGGTGATGGGGGAGTCATTCTGGGAGGCGCAGAACGTATAGGCAGTGATGGTCCTTGTGAGTGTCTGGTTTTTATTGCCGCCATCTGTAACCTGGATCAGTGGACGATCAACTGACGTATTCTCTCTGAAGTTATTTGCAATGAAGTTAACCAACGTTGTCTTTCCACTTCCAGAAGCACCAAGAAGCAGGATGACCTTTCCCCTTTTGTTTGACTTGACCCCATAATACTTCCTTTTTATTCCACATATATGATCTTCATCCTCACTAGGGAGGTAAGATAGGGGGAAAGCAGTTTTACTGCCAGTATTTTCTGGCTGCTCCTCAGAGACTGGATCATTACCACTGGCTGCTGACATATTATTTTCTGCTGGTGGTTTGAGTTTCTCTGCTTCCTTTAGTGGCTGAGTAGCATTACAGTCAGGTTGCACACCAGTTTCCTTGAGGTCTGGACATGTGATGGGATCATCGTTCACTGCTGGTGAAGAAATGTCTGATGTCCCCGTAGAAGTTTCACCATTACCCTTCTCACTGTTAGGGTCCATCAGCCTGTGCAAAAATTCTCTCAGCCCCACTGCAGCGCTGTGTATCTGCTCGTCATTCTGGCCCATAATTACAGCATATTTCCATGAAATTTCGACAAAACACGGTATGGACAAACGAGAAGCAGGGGAAATTTTATCTTCTAAATACTCTATTAACTTGGCTCCATCTACATAGCTCATACAACTTTGAAAATATATCAGCATATCAACACATCGACTTACACGATATGGATGCCTCTCTCTTTTTCTAACTAATTGCCTACCTTGAAGAACAACTGTTCCTTCATCATTACATTTACTATATTCCTTTGCCCAAGTCAGGTTTTCTTCTGCGTTTGAAGTTTCAATTTTTTTCTGAAGAATATCACTCCTCCAAATATCAAACTCTAATTTGGCTTCTGTGGCACCGAGTGGGTCGAGAGGAAGTGAAGGCTTCATACTCTCTTCCATGCCTGGATTTGTGACTGGGCCTGTTGATGATCTGGAAAAATACGAAATACCGGTGTTTACACACAGCATTAAACTGTGAGTACGACAAGAGTTCTTATTATGTAATTAAAATACAGAAAAAGTCATAGTACCTTTGCATTCAGTAGTTCTTTTGCAGTGTCTGAAACCTCTTTACCAACCTGTTGAACTAATTAGCAATAAGGAAATCAGTTGGAATCTCACTTCAGTAAATCAGAACCCTGAAAGTTTGAAAGTACCATCAACTAAAACTCTAAATACTGCCTGCTTAATGTTTATTAACCCAGAAATAAATTTAAAATACTGTAATTAACATAAGCTTACCGTCCACTTGCTACACCGAAACATGTGAAGGATCCGAAGAACTATAGTAGTCAGTGACGAATTAGATTTGACCCATCTACCAACTGTCGAATACCAATGTGACCTATATCCTGGTGACTGTTTCTATGGAATCTGATACTGCACCAAACTGAACCTTTCTGACCCATTTACTAAAATAATGCTTCCACAAGATGTGATGCATTTACATGTGGGGAGGTGAGAGACGCTTAAAGAGGGAGGGGCTTAGAATCCTGAAAATTAATCGGCCTGAGCTTCATGGTGGGCCTGCAAGGTGTGTGTAAAGTAGGAAAAGCAAAAGTGGAATGGTTCCTGAGATTTCCCATTCACAAGCTGTAATATGTGGAGAGAGGCAGCAGGTGGGAGGTATCAGGATCTTTAATAATAATGTTTATTTCTTCCACAACCCTAATTTGGGTACAAGGCTGCATGCTTAAAGATGATCCAGCTACTGGGACACATTATCTATAGACAGTGGTGTACCGGGAGAAATGGGGGTGGGAGACACTGAATCTTGAAGGGCAATGGACTTGGTTTTTACCACAGACTTATTGCAGCGTACAGTATAGTCACAACTAGCCCAGTTTTAGAGACACTGAGGTCCACCGACTGTTGTGCTGCATGGACGAAGTAAGAGGAAATAAAAAGAACGGTGATACGTGGAAGTGTCAGATATGTACATTATTTTCTTTATTACAACGTTTTCGAGATATGTTTATCTGTTGGGCTCTTATCTTTGACCTATTGTACAGTATGTGTCGTCACACAATAGGTAACCTGGATACAGATACACTGGGGAGGGATGAATCTAGGAAAACGGAAAGTAATAGACAATCTGTAAAGTGTAACCACAGCTAGAGCTGAGTATATTGGAGAATGTCGGCAATAACTCAGGCTGGGCCCCCAGTAAATGCACGACAAAATTTTAGCGCCATAGTCTAGAAAAACGCACTTTCATCTCATAACAAAGGCCTTCCTCTCGTCACAGCTCCAACCACCATTGTCCCAGTTTAGCCCGTCACCATGAAGGGTGGCAATACATCATTTTAGTCCGATGTTGTCTAATAATGTTACGTCTATTCACTTCCACAGCTGTAATCATGCTGCTACACCAAAACGAAGACTAATAACTTTTTTTTTTTTTTTTTTCACTGTCAAATGCCCTGCATTTATAGCTATCACTTTAGTTATACAAAACTTAAATGGAAGTTCATTTTTGGTTACTTTTTACGCACTTGGGAGATATCGCACATTAAATGGGTTAACACTTGTCATCGATCTACTATCAATGTAAAGTAGCACATCTACGGGTGATTCACCTACAACCAAAGTGTTCAGAAACTTATGCATAGGAGGTAAGGATGGAGGAGGGAGATGTGGAGGCAGAGAAAGCGTAGAACCTTGAACATCAATTAGCTTGATCTTCAAAACAGCCCTCTTGTATTTAAAGTTTCACGGGAAAAAAAAATGGCTTGCTTACTGAAATACAGCATCTGCATTCTGTGATGCCGCGGAAGCAACTGGGAGAATGGGGGATTGGAACTTGCCAAACACCATTTTTTTTTTTTTTTGTTCATGAAACAGACATACGTACATGGGATAGACGGTTATAGAATATGAAGTTTGGCTTCCCCAGCACATTTCTCCGATGCACTCTTTTCTTGATATGGCTGTCTATTACTCTTTTAACAAAAGCCTATTATGTGATTATAAGATTAAATCACGAAATCCACAAACTGATACGGGGTTGGAGCTGGTAGGCATGGAGAGAACTATCAACCTTAATAATCAATGGTCTTGCCCTTTGCGTTGGGTCCACTATCTGTGTATAACTGGTGCAACTAAAGATGACTTGGTTATTGAGCTGGGGAGTCAATAACTGTACTGCATCAAGGACGCAGGTGGAAGTGGGGGGATACCTTGAAAACTTATATGCTGTGCCTATAGTACAGGTATTCTGTGTGAGCAAAATTGTACAAGAAAAAATTCCTTTGGTTACTGTGATACGGCATCATAAAATGCGATGCTAGGGGAGGAGGGAGGGAGACCTAGAACACGGAAAATTGGTAGGTATTGGTAAGGTAGGATACGAGCAGGTTTGGAGGGCCGAGAGGAAGTGGATGGGTATGGTACATAAATTTGTTATTTAATTAGGTACGGAAGTTAAGAAAAAATAAACAAATTAATAAAAGATAGATATGGACTGGATAATGATCACGATGAAGTAACCTACAGTATGTATGAAAATGTCCACGATTTATTATTATTTTTTTTTCAAGTTAATTAAGGGACATGGTCCAAAAGCATTATGAAACATATTTTTTTGTGTGGATCTTAATGCCTCTGAGGAAGAGCTCAGAATTTTGAAGGCTTCATTGGCTAATGAATGGAATGTGTGACTCATTTTACTGGCACTCGGTCAACTGTTCTCTGACAGGCATAAATGGAAGTCATGTCTCCAGAAACATGCCTCATTCACCTTACTGACATTATAACATCAAACACGTCTAGAGGTGAATATACAGGTATGGTTCTGTTATATCTTCAAAATGAACTTGACACAGTTGACCATGGCATACTCTGTGACAAACTACAAGCCATGGGCATAGGATCTGTTGATTGGTTTAGATCATACCTCAGCAACAGAAAACAAAGAGTAAAAGTTGATGAAGTAGAATCAGAATCGATGAATATAACTTGCGGGGTACTATAGGGATGCATTCTTGATCCACTACTATTTTTATGCTATGTAAAAGACATGATTTTGCGTGTCAACTGTAAACTTATGTTATATACGAATGACAGTGTACTTCTTGTATCTGGAAAGAATCCTAAAGTAATATCAAACACTTTATCCAAAAACCCTAAATCCTGTCAAAAATGGCTTGTAGACAGTTCATAATCACTACATCTGGGGAAAACAGAATCCGTATTAGCTATTTGATTCAAAAAGGAAATTACAAGCAGCAGAGAATTTCCAAATAAAGTGTAACTGAATCAGTATTTCGGCAGTACCTGTTGTGAAATAGTTAGGACTCAGACTGAATGCTACTATGGCTGGGGATGAAATAATGGAATCAGTTGTAAACAAATCTATCGTAGATTAAAATTCCTTTACAGACATACAGGAAGCTTGCTAACAGCAACAAAAATGACCCTATGTTAGGAGCTTGTACAATATCACACAGAGTATGCGATATCAGCATGGTGCTCTGCCCTCAGCAAAAAATCAAAGCAGAAGCTCCAAGTCCTTCAGAACAAAGTAATAAGGTAGGCTATAGACTAAGTCTAGAACCTAGGTCACATGTAGGCTGTCACGAACTAAATGAACCTGGAATGTTAAAGGTAGTAGATAGGGCTAAACTACCGAGACTACACAATACGTATAAAATCTATTACAATGATGCACCTGAATATCTAAAGGAAAAATTTATAAAATCTAGGGCCTGTGCTTGCCATAATACGTGAGGAAGAATGTTAAATTTTAATGCACCAAACATTAGAGATCAGGAAATGTGTATATTCTTCTATGCAGGAACCAAAAACTGGAACAGTTTGCCTCACAGTATAAAAGCAGCAGAAGCCTTCGTTCTTTCAAGAAAAATCTGAATAATACCTTCAACAGGAAGCCTCTATCAGAGATGCTGACGGATTTTTGTACTGCTAGACACTTCAAAGTCAGTGTAAGTTTTAAGTATGTTACCAACAAACTAATATTCTTTATTTATTATATTCTGGTGCCTGCAGATTAATGTAACTCAGGCTAAGATTACCTTTAGAATAAGACTAACTACTTCCCCTTGCCTCCAGCTAATCATGATCTCATAAGAAGGACCCCAATAGAAATACGCCGCAGAGGCCTTATAGGGTTATCCTTGGTTGGTTTCAAGCACGGCTGGTACATATTAAAGCTTGTTCAATGTTTAATGTGCCACTCTCATTGTATATGCCATACCAGATAAACATTATTATTATTATTATTATTATGTCGTCAACCCTGAGCTACACCTCCACCTCAAAACACCTAACCCACTACACTCTCGGGCCTTACTGACCTACAGTAGAGTCATAGTTACATTGCTATCAGAGAAATACGTTTCGTCCACTGTTTCACTTGAAATGTCTTACACTGATGGGATTGACGGGAAGTCAGAACTGGGGAGACAACTATTAACTCATTGGCTCCCAGAGTTCGTGGGCGAGGGGTTGTGCTGGCAGGGCACTATGCGTACCGCCCTCCGCCTGTCGGCTCCTAGTTGTGAAGCTCATAGGTCCCTACCGGGAGATTCCCTACTTTATTAGCTCTTAAAATTTCCAGTTCCGTCCAGTATTGAGGACACTGGGCTCACATGGGTTAAAGATGACTCTACTTTCGCGTTTTCGAATTCCTGTCTCGAGATCCCCCATTCCTTACATTTGTGAGAAAAAGGGTCAAGATTTTTTTTTCCTTGCGGGGGTTGGGGTGGGGGAAGGTATAAAAGCAGGATTAAGCAGGATGACCTGGAAGAGATTTGGTTGATGTAGCACAGATGGAGCATAACTTGTGGAAATGGATATTGTTGGTAGGGGTATGACAAAGACTTCTGCTCACTCTTAAAAACATATGCAAACACAATAGATGAAAAACTTGAAGTGAGGAGGTCGAGATGTAGAAAGTTCTGGAGAATATCGTGAGAGGTGTTGTGGAGGAGGAATTAGTTGTGAAAGTGGTGGGTGGAAGTAGAAAACGACATTCCATGGTGGACAGAAGTACAGATGGCAGTCAAACATAAAAATCGAAGAAACTGAGAAGATGGCTGAAGGATAAAAGTCCAGAAACAAAAATAGAATATATAGCGACAAGAAATTAGGCTGAAAATGTAACTAGGGCGCGAAAAACAATGTATGGAGAGAATTAGGAGACTCTGGAAGAGGATATGAGAGGAAACAAGAAAATTTTTGGTCTAGCGAAATCTTACCGTAACAAACGATGATATATAATGTGACAGACGAGGAGGGGAATGTAACTGTAGAGGAAGATAGGATAAATGAAAGGTGACAGAATTACTTTAAAAATGTACTAAATAGAGAAGTTGAAGATTTGAATGACGATATAGCAGAGGTGGAGAAAAGAAGCGAAGCAGAAAATGATTTAATAACAGGAACTGGGCTGCAGGAAGCAATGCGAAGAATGAAAAATGATAAATCACCGGGTTGTGATGGAATACTATAGAGTTGATTCAGAGTGAAAACAATAGATTAAAGGAGACTGTACTAAGTGTCATCAATGAAGCCTGGAAAAATGGAAAAATTCCGGATGATTTGGGTAAGACAACCATATTACCAATATGTAAAGGGAAGGGAGATTCAGGTCAGTGCGGTAATAATGGGGGTGTTTCACTCACTAATCACATGGCTAAACTTTAAGAACTAGTCAAAAGAGAGCACGATCAATAATACAGGATAAGTTAGGCGAGGAGCAGTTTGAATATGGAAAAGACTGAGGTACATCGGATCCTATTTTTATACTGAGAATAGTTATGAAAAATGCTGGGAATTCGACAAACACTTATATGTAGCATTTATAGATCTGCAAAAGGCTTTTGATTAACTTCCCAGAAATTGGACATAAACCTACGCAGGCTCAATCCGCCTGGAACGCCTTAATTACCCTTTAACCACCAGGCGCCATAGTTTGGTTATATGGTTACCACCCAACGCAGTAAACGGTTTCCTGGTGTACAGGAAACCAACCTGCTTGTTACTCAGTGTAGAGTCACCCACAGACAGAAGAGGAAAGAAAGAAGGAAGGGAGGAAAGGACAGTTACTCGAGAGCAGCACTACATTGAGTGGATGGTGAGAACGTCCCCACCTGGAGAATTAAAACAAGCAATAAAAAGTACGTATGACCCATGTCAGTGCATGATTAGGACAGGATATGAAAAAGATGAGTGGTTTGAAGTAACAACTGGAGTGAAGCAAAGAACTGTGCATTTTCCACTGCTTTTTATATTATATATGGATGTGATCACTGATCAGTAGGAGGTATAAAGAAAGGTTTGGAGATCACGAGGAAGGAGATATATTGATCTATGGGGATGACATAGCCTGTTGGAGCAACAGTAGACTCCAGCTGGCAAGAGCACTGATGTGTTGGAGGGATGTTTCGAAGAAGCAGGACTTAATGCAGGAAAGACAGAAATACAATAAGAAAACAAAATGAAGATGTTGATGAGATTGAAATAGAAAATGAACGGGTGAAGGAAGCAGAGTTTGTTAAGTAGGCCTACCTGGGATGCATATTCACCAGAGATGGCGATAAGAACAAGAGAAAGATAACGAATAACCAATACAGCGGATGTGCGTGTTCTTCACCAGTGGCGTAGCGTGGGTTACCAGCGCCCGGGGCAAGGCAAATGCTGCGCCCCCTAACCCGTGGACCGGTAGCATTCCCTGAGTCCCTTCCAGTCTTCCACCAGTCCAGTATTGAACCTCTTACCCCCCAAGCACATGTACTGTATTTTAAGAAAATACTTCATTGTATAACCATTTCTTCACTTTCGTAAATGTTTAAACCATTAAAAAAGTGTGTGTATATATATATACATATATATATATATATATATATATATATATATATATATATATATATATATACAGTATATATATATATATATATATATATATATATATACAGTATATATATATATATATATACAGTATATATATATATATATATATATATATATATATATATATATATATATATATATATATATATATATATATATATATATATATATATATATATATATATATATATATATATATATATATATATATATATATATATATATATATATATATATATACAGTATATATATATATATATATATATATATATATATACATATATATATATATATATATATATATATATATATATATATATATATATATATATTGTGGTAGGTGGGGGCGATCACCATCCACTCACTCAATGTAGTGCTGCTGTCAGGTGTCTGCCCTTTCCTCTCCTCTCTCCATTCCTTCCATCCTCTTCCGTCTTCCTTTACTTCATTCTTTTCTTTTCCTTCTGTCTACCGATAACTTTACACTTCCTATTCTGTCTTTATTTCCTTCATTCTTTCCTCTTCCTTCTGCCTGTGGGTGACTCTACACTGAGTGACAAGCCAAATGGTTTCCTGTACACCAGGAAACCATTTACTACGCTGGGTGGTAACCATATAACCAAATTTTGGCGCCTGGTGGTTTAGTGAGTAATTATTGCGCTCCAATCGGATTGAGCCGGTGAAGGTTTATATCCAAGGGATGGTTGGGGTTGATTGCTCATGTAATGCCACTCAGGGATGAGTGAGGCTGGTCACTCTCATCTTAAATGTCGGGACCAAGTACTTAGCCTCGGGCTCCTACGCTCCTCATGGGGCAATGTAGGATTGGATGATGGATATATATATATATATATATATATATATATTGCATAATTCAAACAAGAACGAAGAATAGGAAATGATTACCGCGTCAGCAAAAACAATTATCACAGGAAAAAAAAAAAAAAAACACAAACCTGTCGACACGCCAGAACAACAAAATTAACCAATCGATCGAACTCTTATCGGTACACCACACACCGGCCACAGCGTCATGTTTTACTGTGTTGGTACTGCAACACTATATTGGCGGGAACATTACTTGGCGACGGTATTTCGAGATTTCGATAGATCTTAATTTAGCGATCGGATTGTCGTCACATGCACAAATAACGGAGGCCACAGCATGTGTCATAAATATAACGTGTAACACGAGTTTCCGCAAATATTTGTAGAGGTGAAAGAATATGTCATTCTGAGTAGATAATCTTCTATACACATATGCATTTTTTGGAGTTCTTTAGGCTTGAGGTGGATTTTAAAAATTACGCAACGTATCAGTGTCACACATGATAACGCAGACGAGACGATAGGGGAGGAGGAGCGAGGCTATCTAGGCGCCCTTGCAACTCGGTGAAATTATGATTTTTTATGCAAGTTATGGAACATTACAGTACCGGTATCTTCAAACGGGAAATCACGCTATTAATAGGCATTTTGTAATCCACTGATAAGGATTACAGGAGGACAGTATGGCTGTAATTAGCGAGAAATAAAATGTAATTGTTAGTGGCAACGTTTATTTGCTCCGTCATGTTGAAAAAATGTGTAGAATGTTCGAACATTGGGAGATTTTCTGTATGAGGCGGAAGGCGCGCTATTTTTTGTTTATTATGACTGTTATTTCTTTTTAATTTTGCGCCCCTAAGAATTTTGCGACCAAGGCAACCGCTCCTGTGCCCCCCCCCCCCACGCTACGCCACTGTTCTTCACATCCAGTTTTAAAAGACAAATACTCGTATATCCCCATAGAATCAAAAAGAACAATCTTCCTCTCAGTCTTAAAACCCATTTTAATTTATGCATCCGAAAGTTCGATCTTAACGTCTAAAGACTGGAACAGAATTCAAGCGACGGAAATGAGAAACTTGAGAGCTATTGTGGGCAAGACCAGAGGGGACATAATTAGAAATGAGAACATAAGAGAAATGGTTTGAGTAATATCTGAGAAGTAAAACTGAAATATATATCGCAGTTCAGATGGTTGGAACACATAGAGAGAATGGATGAAGAATAGTAAAGAGGAGATGGACTTGGATGCCTGACGGTCGAAGATCGATAGGAAGAAGTAGCTACTGGTGAGGCATGGAATGAATAACATCGATGAAATGAGAAATCAAGAGGCCTTCTAAAGGGCGAACTGGAGACTGCTGATCCACCTGGCAGGCTAGACCTGTCTGAGAGTGGAAGTGAAGTGAAGTGTGATTATAAAAAGTTAGGAGTCAAGACATGGATAGGCGGGTGAAGAAGAGTGGGAGCCATGGGTTGGTGTGGTGGTGGACAGGTGGGAAGAGCAAACATTATACACTGAATGGTAAAGATTCTAAACAGTGATCAAGGGGCGGGTATGACGGTGTGATATGCTGGAATGTGGTGGGGCAGGGTGGGAAAAGCACAGCCCGTGAAGGCTTGCAGTTATGTGTGGGATGAGTCTAGTGTATATGGGATTCACATATTTCAATTAGGTATGTGGTCTAGGACAGAAAAACCGGTAGAATGAGCAGGAAGGATTGGAATAAGTGAGGCAAGTCGGGGGCAGCAGACCTAGTGATGATGGAGTTGTAGGCTTGGCTCTATAGACGTGGTAATACCTGAAATGAAGCTCTCCTCCCCGAGCAACAACAACAACAAGGCTATTACACGCATTCATATACTGTGCTCCATGGGTGAAAACTTGAGACTATTTTCGTTACTGCTTCAAAAGGTGGAGAATTTTTATTCCCGCACTGCATTAGCTCTCATACATGGTAGGTGTTTGTGTTCAAATTGCTACAGATGCCAATCACTAGCTTTCAGAAGATATTGACGCCACCGTCAACCTTACGTCTACATAATTTTTTTGTTCATCATAATACTGTATATACAATATTAGCTTCATCTATTTGCTGCGTGTAAGCACGTCACCAGAAAATGGTAATATGGAAAAATAAATACTCCATAACAGCAGTGCACTTCAATACTTCTCTTTGTGTTATTTTCATGGGCAGAAGTGTTCTTATTGAAATGTACTGGATATACTCGTACAATCAACCATATCGTGGATTTAGTTCTGTGCAACAGTCCTTACCAAGATTCCAAAGAATATAAGAAGTAATTAAAGAAATTACAAGTGGAATTATACTAACCGTTTAATACCATAAATAAATTTTAGTGAAATATAATGAATAATAAGGAAAACTGTATCTCGCTTTACCCTAAAACCAGGGGTTATGGCCTCTTTAGTTTACTTTGGCTAGTAACATTATTTTACTAGCTGCTGGAAACTTTTCATAGGTCTAAGAGTTAACTTTTATATATATATATATATATATATATATATATATATATATATATATTTATATATATATATAAAAGTGGATCTTTTTAAATGTGCAACAGCAGCTTTGAGGGAGCTCTGAGTACTTACTCTGCCATGATGAAGGAAGAAGCAGTCCTACTGGATGTGCACAGAGTCAGCTTGGTTCACGTCGTACACTCTGTTCAGCTCCCTGCGACACAGCTTGATATTCCTGCTGTGTAACCCCAGTCTGGAAGTGTATAATCAGGAGCAAATACTCAGCCATACGTGTTGTTTTCGCACCTTGCACATATATTGAGCACAGTATTAACAACAATATTAGAAGCATTCTTCTTCTATAACCATCAGCTGGACAGAGTAAACATTTTTCAACCAAAGTGTTCAGCATTTTGTAACGCAGAATCTCAATGCCCTGAGTGCCATGTAAAACGTTCTGTTGGTAGCAGCAATATTACAGAATATCGCTGCAGTGGTGAAGTTATTAAGAAAAACCTTTTAATTAACGCAGAAAGGTTCTTCTGGGACTAAATAAGACCGTGCTGAAACATCTATCTATCTATCTATCTATAGCCCGACGCCCTAATCCCGCAAAGGGTGGCCACAGACAAAACGCCTCCAAGTCACTCTGTCACCCACCAGTTGACTACCCTCCCCCCAACTCACCCCCCCCTCCCTCATATACCTCTCAACTCCATCCCTCCACCTCATCCTCGGTCTACCTCTCCCTCTCCCTCCCTCCACCTCACCTACATACACCCTCTTAGTCAGTCTTTCATTCTCCATTCTCTCCACATGTCCAAACCACCTCAGTGTATTTCTCCTAATCTTTTCAACCACATCCACATCTACCCCACAACGTTCCTTCACTTCTTCATTCGTCAACCTGTCTCTCCACGTCACTCCACATGCTCCTCTCAAGTAACTCATTTCCACTGCTCTCACTCTTGACTTGTTCCTCTCTTGCAAGGTCCACGCCTCGCTTCCATACGTCAGGGTAGGGATCACAATACCATCATGCAGTGACTTCTTAACTTCCATACTCACCTCCCTATTTCTCATCACGGCTTTCAGTGTACCAACAACCTTTCTTCCCTGCTGTACCCTTTCACGTACTTCATCCCCCAAAGTTCCATCCTTACTCATCACACTACCCAAGTACTTGAATGCACTCACATTCTCCATATCCTCACCATCCAACCTCACTGCACACTCTGTGACTTCATTCCTCTCAAACACCATAACTTTACTTTTGTTTACATTAACTTTCAGCTTCCTCCTCCTACACACTGTCCCAAATTCATTCACCAAACCTTGCAACTCCCATTCATCTTCACTCAACAATACTGTATCATCAGCAAACAGCAACACCAGAAGCTTCCAAATCTCACCCTCATTCATTAGGGCCAGCCCCTAGACATAACTAGACATAAAAAACTGCCATACTCACCACAATGAAGTCGGTCATGCTACATGTCGTTTTCTGTAGAGGTGAAACTAATAATCAGAATAAAACAAAAACATGACATTAGTCCTGAAGAACATGAACCACTTCTCATGATCCTGACCCAACTTACTTGGTTTAGACCAGTGGGTGAAATCAAGGCAAAGTTCAGTAACACCAAGCACTATGATGATGTTTTTTCCATTTCTTTGTGTTATTTCAAGACAGTGTTGTTCAGCTGAAGAGACTCTACAAACTGGAGTGATGTGATGCAACTTTCACTGATCTGTTCCTAACTGGGAAATAAAATTACGTTCTCTTAGTCTTGCCTCATTTAACCCAGCTGTACATTTATGCTATGCAATAGTGTGCATACTTCACCCAGACCTCCCGCCTTGTACGCTTATGATGATATAAGCTGCCAAAGGATGAACATCTGGGCCAGGTTAAGGTGAAAGGACTACAGTTTTTGCAAACGAATAATGCTAACTTGTAGCAACTGAATTACATTAGGATGTGTTGCTAGCCACGAAAAAGTATTCTAGAGTGGGTGTTGAACTATAGCACTGTCTTTTCTGCCACTGAGCTATATGACATACACAAGCAAGCAGGCAGGCATTTAATGGGGAAGGGGGGCATAAAGAGTTTACCCTAAAAATGCCCTAATCTCGAAATAATTACTACTAAATATGCGTAGCTCGCGAATATGAGTATGTATAAAAGATTACTCATGTGTAAGTAATTTATGTTATAATCTCAAGATCAGATTTCTGTTTACGTGAAAACTGACACTGCACAATATGTGTCAGAACAAACAGAAAACAATTAAATCAGTTTACCCTCACACATTAAAGAGGGTACTTTCTTAATACTGAAAGGAGTCATATCTCTTTAACCATAATTCCTTTCAAAGGTTCCAGTACACCATCAGATAAATCTGCCCTGAAAATCAGCTTTTGTCCTGAAAAAGACAAATTTTCGTAGTTATGGGGGGAAGGGAGCTTCTGCCCCCCGAACCCCAACCTCGTACACCTAGGTATGGCATTATAAAACACAAGGTAGGAGGGGCAATGGATGCTGGACTGTCCTTAATGTGAGAGAGTGGAGTGTGGAAATTCCCTGTGCTGTCGTTTGCCGATGATATTGTTAAGTGAAGATGCTCGGAAGTTGCCAGACTTCGTGAATGCGTCTGAAAGTGTGTCAGAAACGAAATCTGCAAGTGAGTGCAACGAGTGTAAAGTTTTTTTTGAGAGAACTGGAGTCGGGGAGTAAACATTCGAAAGCTGCATTTAGAATCATGTGAACAGAGTCAGAGGAGGAAGTTAAGTAGCACTGTGGTGTTGATGTGGATGTGCTGAAGAGTGTTAAGAGAAATATCGTGCGGTGGTTTGGCCACGTGATGAGAATGGAGACTAAAAGATTGACTATGAGAGTGTATGTGAGTAAGGATTGGGGATGGGGGAGGTCGAAGGTGAGCTGCAGGGATGGGTTGGAAAGGCATATGATATGAGTGAGGATGGTGAGAACTGGAGCCAGGGCAGCCTTACGGCAGAGAAAAGAATAACATGGAGAAGATTTGTTTTTGACCACCCCTTCCAGGAGTATGGCATCTGGTTATATACTGTAGACAGAGAAATGTCACATCATTTCTGATAATGTACAACTGAATCTTGGTTTATCTAAGGATGGTATTCAGTTTGTTGTTACAAACTTCAGCTCCCTTCCAAATGCCAAGTGATGTGTCATAAAACCATCCTTGCTTTTGCCAGTATAGAATACTGCACGAAATTTCCCAGTCTCAAGAAATGCTGTGGACAATTAACCAGTACTTAAGCTGGTGGCACGATTGTGAGTCAGGTTGTGTTCAGAAACACTCTCTTGGCGAACAGACGAAGACATGGGTGTAAGACCTCAGGAATGAACTGATTAGTTTCTCAGAATCTGTAAAAAAAAAAAGGGGGGGGGAGGGGGAGTTCAAGGGAGCCTCCAGCACCCACGGGAATAAGGCCCATTATGTTACTAGCCCGGTGACTGTTTTTTTCTCCTGACCACCTAGTAACTGATGGAAGGATAGTAGTGTTCAGAACAGAGTTTCAAATCACACTTCTTATCTGCCATGATCATACGGCCACAATCACTGCGATGTGTAAGTCGCACTGATGTGTAGCGACAAGTATTTAGTGAATTTATTAATGTACAGACAAATTAAATGCTGCTGGAATAAGACTTACTGATTTACCATCATTTCCCTGTGTTAGTCGTTTTTTTTTTTTTTTTTTTTTCCCCGAAACACAAATGGGAAATGTTTACCAACTACTGCCTAGCCCTTCCTGTGAAATATGATTATATGGATATAACAAGGAACTGTTTATGTGTTTATGACTGACTCCCGATTTAAAGCAGAATATCGGTTAAACACTATAATCTGAGTTGCGTACACTAACATACTGTAGTGCATTTTTAAGCATTACTGTTTGATGATGATATTATTTTACTTTTAAAATTTCTGACTTACAGGCGAATTTATGTTGCTTAGTGTGACAGTAGCATTTGAGAGAGAGAGAGAGAGAGAGGAGGGGGGAGATTAGTGCCGTTAAACAGGCCAGGGCTAGAGATCCAGGCCAAACCCAGTAGAGTAGTAGAAGAATGATCTTGCACCAGTTAATGAAGGCTATATCTAACCCCTCCAATGTCACAAGTCTCTTCTAAGCTGGAGATTGTGACAGTGGCAAGAAATAATAACACACGTCATCAGATTGAAAAGTTTAATATTATAATAAAGTCCATGAGAGTATCTACATTATATTTTGCTGTATTCATAAAACCAGTAGAACAGTATACGACACATAGCATATAATTTATACAGGTAGCAACTTCCCTTCACCCTTACTTTGTTATGCAAGGTACAGATTCACTATCAATCTTAAAATCAAATCACTGGGATTTTTTTTTTTTTTTTTTGCAAGATAAACAAGGGAAATATGGATTCTCATTGCTACAAGAAGGACTACAGCCATGATAAGATTCTATCAGTTCCTTTCCTTATCCTACAAAATCAAGGATAACGTACAACAGGGAATTGATTGTAAAGGCGATATCCCAGCGGATAAGTTTGGCAAACATGTTAATCGTTTTTCGTATGTCAGCCAAAATGACCAACCAGCAGAGGGATTCTGCCTGCAATGATAAACTGCTAGCAGTCTGGAACAGGTTTAGGCTATAGTTGCACTGCGTATACGGCGTTTACACTGACGTCATGAACTTGGATACGCCGCCATGTTGGAGGAAATTAATGTGGACACTGAATTCACGATGCACTGAGTTTCCGACAAAATTCTGTTTTTTATCATGTCACAGGTTAAGATTTCGTGTAAGAGTTGGACCGCAGTTGGTGGTATGTACAAAGACGAATTTCAACGAAAAGAGAAAGAGCGTTATACAGGAAAATTTAAAATAACTGGTGAAAAGGTGAATGATATGTGCACCCTCGGATATATAATACTATGTTACCAAACATCTTTCTGAATTTCTCATCAAGGCCTTAAACAGCAGATGATCTCAAAAGTTATAGGAGTCTTGAAGCTTACAATCATATGGTTTTCTGATGTGTTAGAGACATGCCGTTAACCAGTTACCGAGAAATGTATAGTAAGTGCAAAGACTTCATTATCAGTTGTTAAAATAACGGCCGTATGCTTAAACGACACAGTAGGGACTCCATAAATGTGGGAAACAATGCACAGTACGAAGAAAGTAGCCTATTTACTAATCGAGAAATAAAATTCAAATTCACAAGGTGTCTTACGTTAGCTTACATTTTGGTTCAGTAGAGCAATCCGTAAGCATCTCTTCTCACTCAGTTTTAGAGCTTTCTCCATCATTTCAAACATCTTCGGCACCCTGTAGTTCTCATGTTTCTCTCGACTAGTTGCAATAACAGCCGTTGACATTGCAAAAACTTGCTATTTTGCTAGATTTGTTGTGTCTTTTGTTTCATTCACCAAGATGAAGGATTTCAAATTTGATCACGTTACGTGAAAACCCTCTATTCAGATGAACTCAATGTTGATTTTTGTAAATGAACAAAATACTGTATACCATTACTGGAAGAAGTAAATAAAAACAAGATAAACTGTAATAAAACGAAATTATCAGGATTATTATTATTATTATTATTATTATTATTATTCGGGCTCGAATGGCCAGCCAGGGAGAGCATTTGTAAACAAACTACTAAGGCCTGGTCACCATCATGCTGCCATAATATTTTCATTTTTTCCCTCAGCTTCTGCTGCTGAATCACGTGTCTAAACATTTTCAGAACTACAAGCATCTGTCAAAGCTTCTCTCACTTCAGAATCCTTGATGAAATCCATCTGCCTTTGCTTGTTGTTGTTTAGGCATCCCTCCTACAAAACATGCCAGTGTGACAATCACTCGACTTTGCTAGGCTTTTCAGCCACCAAATGAGGCTAAAAAGTTAATCGAAAACACCCTAAGTAACGCCACCTTAAGTCACCGACAATAGGACCAAATATAATAACAATAAAGGTAACAACGAATCACATATTACCCACTTAAACATGTGGAGGTGTAGGAGGACTACTGGGCCTTGGGATAGGCAACTGCCCCCAAGAAATAGGCCCTGAGCCTTTGCCCAGAGTCAGATACATTAAAAAAAAATATATATAAAAAAAAATAAGAACCAGTGGCTCCACTACACAACTCAAAAACATGATAAGCAGATGCTGCTAATGATATTGCATAGTTAAAAACACCCAGACCCGTCTTGTAAATGCGACCCTTTGTTCAGACACATGATAGTAGCTCCAGTTGGAGCTTTGCAACCTGCCTCTTGGGGAAAATACATCATGCACCTGTTCTGCATGAAATAAGGAAAGAAAAAAAATCATTATACAAACTGATTTTTAGTTGTGATGCCTCAAAGAGACTGATGAAGCACTGAATGTATGAATAAAGCTTTTAGATCAGTATGGTTTGTGCCAAAGTTTTGCTATTACAGTATAACTCACTGAGTTTAGGCATACATATTATATATATATATATATATATATATATATAATCAGCCATTCCAAGTCCACTGCAAAACAAAGGCCTTCCCCAATCTTTCCACGAATTCCTTGACAGCCAATTTCTGCCATGTTTTGCCTGCAAACTTCTCAGTCTCATATCTCCACCTCCTGTCTGACCTTTTTCTGCTATGCTTACAATCTCTTGGAGTCCTGTCAGCCAGCATCTTGTTCCATAGGTTATCCCTAATTCTTGCTACCTGACCTGCTCACCTCCATTTATGTTCATTTATAACTTCTATAATGTCTCGTTCTCTCACCCAAGTTGATATTTTCCTGTCTCTTAAAGATATTCCCAACACTGACCCTTCCATTGCCCTTTGAGAATCGATTAGTTGATTCTCCATCGATTTTGTCAGTTTCCAGGTCTCAAACCGTACGTCATAGCTGGGATTATACATTCGTTATATGCTTATAGTTTCATACATACTGGCATGTGACTTCATGATATCATGGTGTTTACCAAAAGCTTACCATTCAATTGATATGCGTCTTTTTATTTCGATATATGTAAACTTACGAAATAACATCATGTGAACAGATTCCAATAAAATAACTTCTCCATCATTCAAACATTACTGTACCCTGCCTCAGTGTATGGGTCGTGACCCAAACTTTGGTCACGAGGGGAATTTTGATTGGTCGCTGAGACATAAAATAGTCCCAATGCTTTCACTGTAAGTTATTTACTTCATTGTAGTTATTACCATTACTATATTGTTCGCATATTCATAATAACTATGATATGATGCATACTCGTCACTCACTATATATATAAAACGTTATATATATGTATATATATACAGCACGTGCAGAACGTTATTGGAGCTGTTATCTTTACGTTGGGCATCATAACTGAAAAAATTTCAGAGTAACGCTCCCCGAGTTTTTCTCCTACTTCCTACCTACGCCTCTTACCATCTGGCGAGTACACATGACAAGGCTGGCGCTGTCAGCATTAACCATTTCACAGAAATCTCATACTTTTCAACTATACTCTGATTTTGTTAGATGCTTGATAGTACAGTACTTCATCTCATTACCAGTATTTGTGCTTTGATGTGTATGGTAACTGTGTTCAGGTGGCACCTGCCCACAATATCGCAGCTCGGCAAGAAGTGTGCATCTACAGTAACAATTAAGTTGCATGGTGTGTGTGTGTGTGTGTGTGTGTGTGTGTGTGTGTGTGTAAGATTCGGTGATGTGTGAGGGTGGTGAGGCTCTACCAAAACTATCTGGTGGGTCACGGCCAAAAAATTTGAGAATCATTGCCCTTCCTAACCAGCCCTCAGTATGAAAACTGTAAGTGGTAATATGTACAAATACAGATTTCTACATACTACTACTTACACTGTTCATACTGGAGACTGGTTAGGTAGGGCACAAGTATGCTTGAATGATGGGGAAGTTATTTTATTAGACTCGCTTTCTCTCTCTCTCTCTCTGTATCAGTCTGTCAATCAATTAATCAATATCTATCTATCTATCTATATATATATATATATATATATATATATATATATATATATATATATATATATATATATATATATATATATATATATCATCTCATCAGCCGTTTGAGTATCCACTGTAGGACCGACCTATCCCGACCGAAGTGGGGACGGTATAGCCAATGTATCTCTACCAAGTGGCTTAGACTGTCTGGTAGAGATTGTATGTAGGGTGAGATGTGCTTGTAAGTGTAATTGTTGTGTTGGAGTGGCTTTGGATGTGTGTGTAGTCTGTGAACCAAGTGTAATCGGCCCGCACAAGCCGACTGGGTGCAAACATACTTCACAGTATGCGACACTGGTTCAACCACAGCACTCCTTGTGTCCGCCAATGCAGTACGTGACCTGAAGAATGCTCTCAAAGTTTATTACCCTGGCGGGGCGCGAACCCTCGTTCTTCAGTGTACGAAAATGCATACTTTACCACAGAGGCTTATATATATATATATATATATATATATATATATATATATATATATATAAAAATATATATATATATATATAATATATATATATATATATATAAAATATATATATAATATATATAATATATATATATAATATATATATATATATATATATATATATATATAATATATATATAATATATATATATATATATATATATATATATATATATATATATATATATACAGTATATAATATATATATATATATATATATATATATATATATATATATATATATATATATATATATATATATGTTTATCTATCTATCTATATATATATATATACATATATATATAATATATATATATATATATATATATATATATATATGTTTATCTATCTATCTATATATATATATATATATATATATATATATATATATATATATATACATAATATATATAATATATATATATATATATATATATATATATATATATATATTATATATATATATATTATATATATATATATATATATATATATATATATATATATATATATCAGACTGTCAGTCAATCAATTAATCAATCTCTCTCTCTCTCTCTCTCTCTCTCTCAACTATATATATATATATATATATATATATATATATATATATATATATATATAATAACCTCCTATACACACACACATACCCTGTATGGGTATGATATTGAAAAGAGCATGGTGAAGCTGAGGTATGTAAATTTCCTGGACATTATCTACCACAGTTTAGCCACAACAAGCACGACAAGCTCAGTTTCAACTGCTCTTAACTGAGGTACATTGCAGGTACAGCCACGTCCTTTATTGTGTGACATTTCTTTTTACCAGTTAAACCAATAAAATACTGAAGTCCATGCTAAGTATCAGTTCACAGAAGTAACAATCTTTAAATTCTGAAGCACAATGAAATTACCGATCCTGACTTCAATGTACAAAACAGAATACAAGTAACTGAATGTTTTATACTTACTGTACAGTTATGGAAAAAAAAAAATGTGGCCAGTAGTTCCTTTATGGTTGTATTGTTTTGATATCATGTCAGCACCAAGTACTGTATTAAGATCTTGCTAGTCAGCATTAGTAAAATTGTCATGAACTTCACTATTTCACAAGACGTGTAGTAACAGCCTGGTTTCCTTACATTATCTAGAAATAATTAAAAGTATATTGAAACATTCCTGATAAGTAATGTCTAAATAAATTCAAATTTTACTCTTATATCGAAGCCTCATGAGCGCACAAAAGTCAATCACTGTTCAAGACTGACTCAGTCAACACTTAGGTTACGGAAGTGTTCCAATATGGTTTCACCCGAGCTGCTGGGGTAGTTCTTGCGCACTGCCTGGAAGAGCACCACCTTCTGTTTCAAGTTCTGCAGCATTTCAACTCTCCTTTGGTAGTCTGGAAGTTTCTGAATCTTTTCAGACTCGATCATTAAATCGATATACTCTTTAGTGGACAGTGGGTTTGGCTTGAGGGCAATTTCCTCTAGCCGTTCCACACACCTCTGAGCTTCCTCTATCTGGCTGATGAGACGGCGAACATGTTGATTGATTTCGTCCTCAATGCTTTTGACTACATTTTCTTTATCCTTAATTCCTTGCATAGCAATATTATATCTCGTCTGAACCTCTTTAAGTGTGCGCCTTTCTTTCTTGGTTTTCCATTCAATCTTAAAGTCTGTGTTATTATGCACCTCCCACCAGCACTTGCCTGTGCAAACCCGACAATACTTATTTGTCATAGCATAACAGCGTACCTTGTCTTTATCATCCTTATAAATACATGGATAGTGACATGTAAAATTGCATTTACTGCAATTTGTCACAAACTTTCCTTTCTCCAAGTTATGTTTCACAAAGTATGCAACATCCACTTCAACAGTGTGGTCTTCATTTGCCTTCATGTCGTCACCAAAACGAGCCAGCATTTGTCTCTCTTTTGTAAGAGCATCAAGCTTGTGAAGTCCGATATGAATCTGGTCTTGCAAACCACCTATTGTAATCTGAAGCAGAATTCTTTCATCTAATACTTGCTTTGTTAAAGTCAAACTGACAGGGTCGGCACAACCAGTCATGTTGAAAAAATTCTTCATGTTTTTGTGGCCTATATCCCAGTACAATTTTTGAATACTGACTGAATCATTATCATCTTCATCATCATCATCATCATCATCTGCATTGATGTCTTGTCCATCACCTTTATTTTCATTACAGATACCTAATGCACTGTTGTTGAATTTATGTAATTTAACAAAATGTAGTCCAGCCCTGGTAATGGCATCAAGGACTGGAGGACGTGAAGCATCTGCAAATGTGGCCATCACATGGATTTTATTCTTGATGTCTTTGCCAAACATTGAGCATAGGCCATCATATACATACCGCTGTGTGTGTGTGAGTCGTGAAGCGGAGGCTGGGGTTACAAAGCCAACTCCATTAATTTGATCAATTCCATTATCTTGTTCAAAGAAGGCCTTCAGTTGGATCATCATTTCCTGATCCCGCTCGATACCTCTAGTGTCTCCGAATCCTGGAGTGTCAATCAGTATGTAATTGTACTGGAAAGGCATTCCTGGCATATGGCAAAATGTATAGGCTGTGATGAAATCAGTCTGACTGTCAGCTTCAGAGCGTTTTGGAGCATCCTCGTTATCAAGGAGAATCAGCCTAAAGTCATCATTAAAACCTACATTATAAATATGATTAACCATAGCATTGATAAGGGTGGTCTTACCAGAGCCTGTAGCTCCAACAACAAGAATTATTATAGTAGGATTTTGAGTTTTGCACCCTACAGTCTTCACCTGAACTCTCTGTTCTTTATTCTGATGCTGGACCTGCATTATTAACTTCCGTATCTGTAGATCCTTGACAGTTCTGTAATGTGTGCTGAAGTCACGCTTTATCAACATCTTGAGACTCTCCTGCTGTGTGGATGCAGCACAAGCGGTGGCCATGGCTTCTCCCAGTTCCTCTTCTGGAAGCATGGAAGAAAATGCTCTCACTGTTTCATTTCCACATGAATTAACGTTTTAGCGTAAAATATGTTTTCAGACACAATGTCAATGACTCCTTGCAATTTCTTAGTATCAAAGAAATACGCCTGAAAAATACTTGGCTCCTGTTTTGGGCGCATTTTAGATTTAAAACCTTTTACTCGAGTTTATAAATCATCGATCATTTTTTTTTTTTCCTTTAACCGAGGGGAACAAAATTAGCCCTATAATTACAAACATCAAGACGAAAAAGTACACCGAGACAAAGGCATTACAGAAAATTATCAGGGAGCTCTATGCAGTCATTAACGATATGACAGTTCACGTCCCTACATACCCATCCGACAGAATAAGGTCGATGCACTTCCTTCAGATAGTCAAACTTTAATGTGCTTAAAATCAGTCCTATTAGAAAAATTCCACATTTACTTCTTCGGTTTCTTTTTCTCCTTGTGCATTTATCATACTCTCTCTCTCTCTCCCCTGTTCTAGATGCTAGATATTCTTACAGCTGTCAACAGTGGGGTTCCTCAGGATTCTAGCCTTTCGCTAACTCTCTCCATTCTATTCATCAATAACCAGAATTTTACATCAAGCCCTATCCACTCATTCAGAGAAGGTTCTCTTCACTCTACTTCTCACAGCTTCAGTCGGTCATTACAACTGCTACAGAATGAAGCCTTGATACAGCTGACTCCTGGCTCGTCTATTTCTGATTTAAAAAAAAAAAAAAAAAAAAAAAAAAAATCTTGCTTTCAGTGGCCTCAAAATCAATCCTTCTATCTTTCAACTCGCCATAATCTTCTGCATGACTAACCTATTATCTTCAACAACACACAGGCTGTCAGTTCACCATCACTCAACATCCATGGTGTTTCTTTTCGTAAGTTCATTTTTTTTTTTTTACCAGAAGATGAACAGAGGAAGGAAAAAAATAATAAAAAGAGTCCATACACCAGATTACAGATATCCCTCCACTCATAAAAAATCTGTAACAGTTGGACCTGAACCGATGTAGGTTGAAGTCTGGGGGGAAACTACTCTGGGGAAGGAGTTCCGAAGAGATGCATTTCGGGGAATAAAAGAATTCTGATTGGCAGCAGTTCTGCAATATGGCTGTGTGACAGTCCAGTCATGAGTGCTAACAGATGCCCGTGTAGTTTGGGGGAAGGCTTGGAGAGGTGGCACGTACAATGGATACAACTTCGTCTGAGCATTTACTATAAAAATATCTGTAAAATATTGCAAGGGAGGCAACATTCCTTCTCACTTGTAGGGGAGGTAGTTCATTTGTTATTGCAGGGTTATTGATAATTCTTACAGCTTTGTTCTGAAATTGTCCATTTGTTTTCGTGCAACCTCTCGACATCAACCCCACAAGGGTGATCAATATTCCAGCTGAAAGCGTACATCTATCCTTCTATCTATCTATTGCCAAACGCCTTAATTCCGTAATGGATGGCCACAAACAAATCGCCTCCTTGTTGCCCTGTCCCCCACCATTTCACTGCCCTGCTCCCAGCATACACCCCTCCCCCCGTCATATATCTCTCCACTTAATCCACCCATCTCATCCTTGGCCTCCCCCTCCCTCTCCCCCCTCCACCTCCCTCACAATCACTCTCCTCGTCAGTCTCTCGCTATCCATACTCTCCACATGGCCAAACCACTTCAGTGTGTTTTTCCTAACGCTTCCTATCACATCCACATCCACATCACAACGCTCCTTCACTTCCTCATTTGTCAGTCTGTCTCTCCATGTGACTCCACATGCTCCTCTCAAATAACTCACTTCCACTGCTCTCAATCGTGATTTGTGTCCCTCCAACAAAGTCCAAGCTTCACTTCCATACGTTACAGTTGGTATCACAATATTGTCATGCAGCAACTTTTTCACTACCATGCTCACTTGCCTGTTTCATATCATTGCTTTCAAAGAACCAGCAACCTTTCTTCCTTGCTGTACCCTTTCAAGCACTTCACCCTCTGAACATCCATCCTTACTCATCACACTACCCAAGTACTTAAACGCACTCACATTTTCCATTTCCTCCTCATCCAGCCTCACAGTACATTCAGTGACTTCAGTTCTTTCGAAGACCAAAACTTTACTCTTCCTTACATTCACCTTTAGATTCCGTTTCTTACACACTCTCCCACACACACACTCACATTTTCCATTTCCTCCTCACCCAGCCTCACAGTACATTCAGTGACTTCAGTTCTCTCGAAGACCATTCACCTTTAGATTTCGTTTCTTACACACTCTCGCACACTCATTCCCCAAGCCTTGCAGTTCCCTTTCGTCTTCACTTAACAACACAGTATCATCTGCAAACAACAGGACAGGAAGTTTCCACACAGTGCCCTCTCTCATTAGGGCCTCTCCAACATCCACTGCCCTTCCTTGTATCTCTTTTATAACCCCATCCATATACAGACTGAACGGATGATACGAGTCAAGACACTGAGTATATCAACAGTGTATCTGTTGTGGCGAAAACAATACTGTCTGTCACAAATTACGTTGCTGGATTCAAGATGTTTAACAATGTGCTTATTAATTACAGTTTCAAATACTTTACCAAAAGAAGCTGTGATGGCTATTGGTGTGTAATCAGAAGGGTCATGGGAATTTCCTTTCTTCAGAATTGGGTGGATATTGACTTCTTTCGAAGAATTAGGGAATGAAAAAGTACGTATGCATAGTCTGAATAATTTAGCTAGAACAGGGGCAAGTTCTTGGGAACACTTTTCAAAACGATTGGAGGAATTTCATCTGGACCTGGAGCTTTGTTGGTTGGTAAATTGTCTAGGATGGATTTCCGTATCTAGTTTGTATCTTAAGTGGAGCAATTTCGGAAGAGCCAAGTTCTAGTACAGGGATGTACTGACCAACTTCCTCTAAGGCAGAATTTAAGGCAAACGTACCGGCAAGGATGTTTGCTTTTCTATGCGGGTCATTTATAGTGTTGCCATCTGAAGTGTTTAGTAAGGGAATGGGTGATGACTTTTTGAAGTTATTATACAGTTTACCACAATATTCTATTGTCATTAGGATTATTTAATGGTCTGGATGCTTGGTTGCGAAGAAAGTCTGATTTAGCAAGATTTATTACTGCTTTTGAATGGTTTCTAGCAATTTTAAATTGACTGAGGGATTCAGAGTTTTTTAAAGTAAAAGTTATATGCTAAGGACTTTTGGGTCGTTGCTCTGGAAAAAATGCTGTAAAACCATTTTGGAGAGTCCGATCTTTTAGTAAACTGTTGACTGGGTATGAACAATTCCATACCAGCTTGTATTAAGTCATTAATGTGGGATTGTGTAGAACTGATGTCAGTGGAGAAGAAAGACTGCCATGGAATATCAACAAAATAATTTCTAAATCCAACCCACTCTGCCCTATCAAAAGTGCCATCGACTCACCCTGACTGGTTCAGAACGAGGAGGTTTGAGGCAAATGACTAATGAGGCTTTGATGAGACTGTGATCAGAGGATCCAAGTGGTGACAGTACCTCAGTCCTGTTTTGATTTGGGTTATTGGTCAGGAATAGATCCAAGAGATAGGCGATACAGTCTGATTTATCTGGTATTCTGGTTGATTGTTTTACCAATTGCGTAAGATCAAACGATTCTGCAAACAGCTTGCATTCTAGACCAGTATCGTCAGTCCTGGAAGAATGCAATAACGATTCTACATTATCGACGTTAAAATAGCCCAAAAAGGTCATCTTACAAAGACTACATCATTTCTCTTGCAAAATTAGCTTCACAGAGGCTAGTGGACTGAAAATCTCCATGCAAACTGAGATTATAATACGTGCTAATAATCCCCGTGTATGGTATAAGATCTCACGTGTGGGTGGAATCACTAAATCATGAGAAACTTCTTAAAGGGGAATCAGATACACTTTGTCTCGGCAGCTCCCTTCCTCTCACTGACTCCCTTCAGCGTATCTGCCTTATCCTCAGCGATGCATCTCTCTCTCTCTCTCTCTCTCTCTCTCTCTCTCTCTCTCTCTCTCTCTCTCTCTCTCCACTGCTACTGTGTCCCGTGTTCATCTCTACTGTATACTTCCATCTCTCCCTTTATCATGGTAGGTACGCAGCACCTATCTTGCTACCAACTCAACTCCGTCCAACTTTCAAATGCAAAAGTTAGTCAGTACTATTCACTTTTTCATGCACTGTACCTACAACAGCTGGTTAACTATGGAGCTTTCTTTCCATGTTTTTCTTTCCCACTGCAAATGACCTCCAGTTTCAGGAAAATACTGCTTATAGATATCTCAAAAAAAAAAGCTTATATGTTGTTTTTCGGTTTCTTTCTTATTAGCATGAAGGAAACTTTTAAGTACATTGATTAAGGTCCATCATCCGATTGCTGTTGCATTTGTGTAAATTCAAAACCTTTTGCCGATACTACTTGAGAGAGAGAGAGAGAGAGAGAGAGAGAGAGAGAGAGAGAGAGAGTTAAGGATACCCCCAATAGCTCTCTCACAAGTATGCAAAGAGAAACACTGCACTGCCTATTGGTAAGGGTAATTCCACATTTCTAAAGAATCTCAGTCATTAAATCTGAATTACCATGTTAGCAGAGTGATCATCATCAACACAGGATAAACCTGTTTCCTGCTTATAATTTATAAACTAGGAGGGATCCAGAGACACGAATAGGAAAGTAAAAAAGTGTAACTACAAAGACCACAGAAAAGGGTATGCAATAATTCAATTCAAATACAAGCCTTAGAATTCTTGGCTCTAACTCTGAGAACAAACGATCTCTTAACAAGCTAAATGCCGGCAGGACGGAGACCATTACGCATACTGCCGACTACATTAAAACAGGGTTGCAATCCTCATGTGCGTCTCCCTGCAAAAGTAATCCACCCATTCCGATTTTTCTTCAGTTCTACTTCCTCAGCTTCATACCTCACATATTCACACTCATTTACTAAGAAAAGACATCCAAATTTTAACCATGTTCTTTCATTCAACATTTCACCAAAAGAATCAGTTCAACAGCAGATACACCCTGTTTGACCAACATTATTGTGACAGTGCAAATTGTTTATATATATATATATATATATATATATATATATATATATATATATATATATATATATATATATAATTTTAATGCAAATATCTTGTCTTCACATACTGCTAAGAACTGTATTTTTAGCTATCACTCTCTTTTTTTAAAGTATACCTAATAATTTAATTACCATTACGTGGCTGTTTAGCTTACGTAAAGAAAAAACATATTTGCACAGACTATGGTAGCACAGTTGTAGCACTTCACAGTTCATGTAAGTTACGATGGAAATAATGTGTAATAAGTACGAACATTATTTATGGCAGTCACTCTTATACCATATCAGGAAGGATCAGTAGAACCCAGTAAATTGCTGCTCTCTCTCTCTCTCTCTCTCTCTCTCTCTCTCTCTCGTGTGTCGCTTTCACGATTCGCAAAAAGAGGAAAAAAGGCGAGAACGGTGATAACCAAGTAATGAAAAAATTTGCTACTGATTTTTATCGGTTCCGGATTTTTCTTTTACCAACCTATTACGTAACTCAGCAGTAAGAGACACAACATAAATGGCGCAGATGGGGGCGCCCACCACCCACTCACTCGATGCAGGGCTTCCCTTAGGTGAATCTACACTGAGTGACAAGCCGAATGGCTTTTTGCAAGCCAGGAAAACATTTACAACCTAAGGTGGTAACCACACAACTAAACCTACTTGTGATGCAAAAGATATGGGCGAAGAGACAAAGAAAGACAGAAAGAAGCAGATGCAACAGAGTAGAAGGGCTACAAGAAGATGGAAAAAGGCAGAATACAAGAGTAATGAACAAGTGATGGGGTACCCATGATTTGTAGCAGATAGAGGAAATGGAAAGCATGTACAGATATTCACAGAAGAAATCTGTGCAGCATGTGAGGTAGTGTCTGGGATGATGAAAAGACATAAGGGTGAAAAGAAGAGCAGGGTGGAAGGAAGAGGTGAAACGAGCTGTGGAAGGGGAAAAGAAAGCATACAGTGACTAAATGAAAAGAAGCGGATCGAAGCATGTGGAGAGACCGAGCAGAATGTGATATGTTGAAAAGCGAATAGAGGTGAAACGACTAGTAAGAGAGAGTATGAAACGGGTGGTGGATGCGTAATTTAGAAGAAATCTGAGTGTAAAATGAAGGGAATATAAGAAACTGTTTGGGAAGTCAGCAAAATAAGACAATGTGATATGGGGAAAATCAGAGGGGTGAAAGATGAAAAGGGTTGAATGTAGGTGAAGAAGACAGAATGTGAACAGATGGAGAGACACTGCTGAAGAGAATTAAAGTATTGGAAATATAAATAATTCAAGGATGGCTCGGAGAAGAAGAGAGGTGAGAAGGAAGACATCAGTAGGATGGAAGTATCCGGATAAATGAAGAGAGTCAAAATGGGATAAGCCCTAGGAATTGATGGAACGTGTGGCGAAATGTTGCAATATTGGGTGACAGAGAGTGATATTATGGAAGATGCGCTTACTGGCCTGGGAGGATGGAAGAATCCTAGAGGACTGGAAGGCGCTTATAATAGGTCTTCAACACAATGGAAAGGTGGAAAGAGAACTGTATAGCAATCATAAGGGTATCTTCCCAGTGTAAGAGGAGAGTCAAACGGTAGGAGACTTGACGCAATTAAGGATACAACCGCCATAAAATCCTAACTCAATATGTTTCCCAGCAGAACGGTTTCCCTCTTTAATATATATATATATATATATATAAAATAAACTTTGGTAGTTCATCCGGCCACGTACTTCACTGGCGGACACAAAGGGTTCTGTGGTTGAACCAGTGTCGCTTATAAAGTATGCTTGCACCCAGTCGGCTTGCGCGAGCCGATTACACTTGGTTCACAGACTACACACACATCCAAAGCCACTCTAACACTACATTTACAAGCACTTCTCACCCTGACCCTACATACAATCTCTACCAGACAGCCTAAGCCACTTGGTAAAAATACATTGGCTGTATCGTCCCGACTTCGATCAGAATAGGCCGGTCCTGCAGTGGATACTCAAACTGATGTTGATGATATATATATATATATATATATATATATATATATATATATATATATATATATATTTATCCATCCATCCATCATCCAATCCTACATTGCCCCATGAGGAGCATAGGAGCCCGGGGCTAGGCAGTTGGTCCCGACATTTAAGATGAGAGTGACCAGCCTCACCCATCCCTGCGTGGTATTACATGAGCAATCAACCCCAATCACCCCATGGATATAAACCTTCACCGGCTCAATCCGACTGGAGCGCAATAATTACCCACTAAACCACCAGGCATATATATATATATATATATATATATATATGCATATATATTAAAATGCGTGAGCTACAGCATAGTGTCCCCAGAAACTCCCCGACAGGTAACACGCGGACTACAGCACAGTGCCCCCGGAAACTCACCGACACCCCCACCCGGACCCCATAGACTAGCCGCAGCCAAACCACAGGATGCAGTGCGACAACGGCATGTCAGCCTGGGCCGTGCGCCCCTATAACACTCAGCCTCCTCACCGTCGCTCTAACAGGAAGTCAATACTACCTTCGGGGAGAGGGACCACCAGATCAGATCAGGGTGGAGCTGTCTGTCCAGCTCCAAACAGCGCCCCTCAGGAGACGGCTGATAGCCGCTCCCGCGTTCTACAGGAGTGTGCCCGTAGCCGCTCCAAAGGTGCCTTCTCTTTAGGGATGGCCGATAGCCGCCCGCCCCTCATAAGGGAATCGGTGTCTCACCGACCTTAGGGTCATCAGGATACGGCCGATAGCCGCTCCCGCCTTCGTCAGAAGGTGTCCTTCCTGGGATGGCCGATAGCTGCCCTACACCCCCTCCTGCAGGAGACGGCCAATAGCCGCTCCTCCCTCCAGCAGAAGGAGACGGCAAGAGGCCGCTCCTGCCTTCGCCAGATGGCCGATAGCCACTCTGAAGGTGCTGCCCCCAAGTCGGCTGATAGCCGCTCCTCCCTCCGGCAGAAGGAGACGGCAAGAGGCCGCTCCCGCCTTCATCAGATGGCTGATAACCACTTCGAAGGTGTTGCCCCCGAGTTGGCCTATAGCCGCTCCCCCTCCCTCCTGCAGGAGACAGCCTGGGGCCGCTCCCACCTTCGTCAGACAGCCGATAGCCGCTCTGAAGGTGTCCAGAGGCGCACTGATTCCCCCACTCAGGCCACGCCCAATAGCCGGGCCTTGGCGCCTCATAGTTGTGCCCTTGGGCAGCCACGGCCAATAGCCGGGCCCCATGGCCAGAAAGAGGTGAGAGCAGTGTCATCGCCCTCGATTTAGACAAGTGTCCAGACCTCCAATGCAGAAGGACCCCAGAGAGGCCCTACAGCCTCCCCTGGCCTCTGCTCCTTACGCCTGGCCCTGGAGAAGGCCCACCTGACAGACCCTACTTCCGGTCAGTGCCACAGCCCCTCCCTGATGGTGCCCATCAACCCTGGGGTCCGCAGTCCTAGGGTACTCCAGGCCCTCCCCCGGACGCCCAGGTGCGATCTCCCCACGCCCCAACGGCAAAAGACCTCCACCTCTGGCCGAACCCTGAGCCAGAGATTCCTGGACCTGTATGGCCCCAGTCCTGAGGGCCACACCCCTGTACCCAGCCCGGAGAATACGGGCCCCTTCGCCACCTGCAGCCCTGGACAAGAGAGTCCGCCCCTGCGAGTCGTCCCATGCCCTCTCGGCACGCCCTCCCCTGGCGGTGCCCCTGTTCCAGCAGAGTTGTCGCCAGCGTGTCTCCCAGCTGCCCCCACCATATGAGTGACTTATGTTAAGTGTGATGTTGCCTCAAAATTAGTGTAACAGTGATATAGTGACTTAGTATATGTTGAATAACAGGGCAAGTGTTCAGGAGAAAATAACAGGAGAATACGTGATATCACGGGGCAGATTAATAAGGACAAGTGCAGAGACTAAGTTTTGGTGGATCAGACTCACGAGTGACGCCCTCGTATAAAATCAGTAAGACTCCTAGCATGAGAGATTCTCCTTAGTGAAATATCCAAACGTACCTTGCTACCAGGAAATAATGAAGAAAAAGTGTTAGTAATATCCTCCCGCTCGTATTACCATAAACGTAACGAAACGCTCAGTGTCTGCTACCTTCCCTTAATAAATCCCCTCTCAGCAGCAGCCAGCGTGTATGTAAGAACCTGGACTAGCCATATAATCAATTATCAAAATCCCCTTGCTACCAGAAAATATTACATCAGAATCCGTAACATCAATTCCCTCCCAATATTACTATAACTTTGATCTGACCTTCCGTGCGCCACCCCTCGACCCCCCCCCCGTGTAAGACCCACGCCTACTCTTCCATGCGCACTGCGACCCTGTGTTCCAAGTACACCTGTGCACTAAACCCAGAGTGTTAGCATCAGCGTCTGTTAAGCTAGTATCCTGCGAGACACTAATTATCTAGTTAAGGTTTTATTCTCTACCATATACTGTGTTGTATTATCTGCTGTTTTTGTCCTGTGTCTGACTGTGGTAATATACGTGTAGAGGTTATTGCCTGGAGTTTTTGTGTCCTACCTCTCTTTATTGCACTAAGCCACAGTCTCGAAAGAGGACCCTGCTACATGTTAGGTGTTCTAGGACCGAGGAGTCGGGCCTTTTTCACCTAGCATTACATATATATATTAAAATACACACCTCTGCCGCCGCCAGACCACCCACCCCGCCACCTCCCACCCCGCTGCCGAGCCGCAGCCCCACCACCACCCCCAGGAGGACACCACGGCAGGCCGGGTCAGGATGAGACTGACCCAGAGCAAGAAGGGCGCCGGGGCTCCCCTACCTTAAGTCCCTCTTCTGCCCAAGCAACCCAACAACAGCCACACAGGAAGAGGATATGACTCTGTAGGCGGAGCAACCTTCACCTGGCCCGGGGTGGGACTGCTCCAGATTCAGTCCCAAACAACACCGCGGTAACGCCCACTGTACGTGCCGGGGAGGGAGTGGCCACTGTATGCCCCTCAGTTGTTTCCCCTTGCAGCACCGCCACAAAGGCCACTGTATGTGTGGGGGAAGGAGCGGCCACTGCACACTCTTCAGCTACAGCCACATCTGGAGATGGCCTCAGAGTGTTAGCTATTGAGCGCGCTCCGAATGGCAAAGGAAGGAGAAGTGGAGCCGTGATAACGGCCACTGTACGTGTCGGGGAGGGAGCGGCCACTGTACACCCCTCATCCACTTCCTCCTCCTACAGGAGTAACACCACGGGAACGGCCACTGTACGTGCCGGGGAAGGAGTGGCCACGGTACGCCCTTCAGTTACTTCCTGCTGGGCAAGCAGAGTCGCGGTAACGGCCACTGTACGTGCCTGGGAGGTAGCGGCCACTGTATGTCCCTCATCTGCCTCTTCCTCCTTTGGGAGCAGCGCCGCCACAACGGCCACTGTACATGTGGGGGAAGGAGCGGCCACTGTATGCCCTTCAGCTGCTGCCCTTAGGAATTGCAGAACCGCCACAATGGCCACTGTACGTGTGGGGGAAGGAGCGGCCACTGTACACCCTTCATCCACGATTCTTGGGGTTCTCCTGGAGGAGAAGGTCCCTTGCGCAGCTGGCTCTCCACCTCTCGCCTGTGTGGGACGCCCTTTTCTCTCTCCTTTCAGGTGTGGTTCCCTGGAGGTGCTGCCATTCCAAGAGTGGTGGCGTGGTCCTGTCCCGGTCCTGCAGCCTACTCCTCTACGATCCCGGCCCCTGACGGACGCCCGACAGAGGAGGTGCCGCAATCTACTGATGGCACCCCGCCCAGTAGGCGACCGCAGCACCCGGGCTCCCTGGTTCGGCCAGCAGGCCCCAGAGCAGGGCCGCCTGGGCCCCACTCCCCCACGGCCCTCCGCCCGGAGTAAGAGGCGGCAGGCCTGTCTCCTGGAGTTGTTTGGCCCCAGCCCCAAGGGCCACCTATCAGGTCGAGGCCCCCAGACCAGAGGGCCTCCCTGCACCCCACTAACGAGGCCCCAGCACGAGGGCCACCTATCAGGTCGAGGCCCCCAGACAGGAGAGCCTCCCTGCACCCCCCTGACGAAGAAGTCCCGGGCAACGACGCCCCTGCGGGTGATTCACTGCCTCCTGCAGGAGGGTCCCCAGTAGGGCCCCCTCCCACGCCCGGGCGCCACCTCTGTTTAGTCCAGGAACCAAGGGCGTAGTAGTGACCTCAACGCCTCTCTTATGTCTTAGCTACAGAGACGGGAGTGAACAGTGACAGTGGAACAGTGAAGACAATAATAATAAGTGACACACAGTTATATGAATGTCCAGGCAGAAAATAAGGATTAATCAGTACGGGCATAAAGACGATCAGAAACATTGGGTCTATACTAGTGGCGTGCCGAGAATAGACAGAAACCAGTGAAACAGTCGCCGCGACTGACAATCCGGAGTGTCGCGACTCGCACCCTGACAAGTTTATAGTAACATTCACCATCTTGACCCTTTGTCCCTTCCACCCCTAGTGCATCCGGTCTAGAATATTAAATGACAATTATGCCCAAACTGTAATACTGGTGTTGTGTATTAGTGACTCACAATCTGTGTATGTCTGAATATCACCATGCTCTGCCCTTGATGTATGTGTGTACGTTTGTATTGGGAAGTCAGCTCTGTTATCCTGTCTAAACCATATCCAGTGTCTCTCTCTTCCTGTATTGTAAGGTGTACTGAACTAAGACAATAGATGTGTTAAGGTGTACTGCCGAGTTTTTATGCCCTGTTCCTTTGTGGGTGCTTTACTTCCGGTCCGGAAAGAGGACCCCGCTCAGTCGCGGGCGTTTTTAGGACGAGAGGTCGGCCTAAAAACACCCCGCATAATATATATATATATATATATACACACACCCTTTGCTATTACCGGTTTTGTTTTCAAACTGTTTTTCTAGAGTCCACGAGTTCCAGTTTATTCTCAAATAACTAAATTTTGATCCATTTTCAAAGGAAACTAAAAAAAAAAAAATCCATACCGAACTGCACTATGATAGGGTACTATTTTCTCGTAACAGTAATACTGTTCAAAAGCAACCGGGTTACATGACTCAAAGTTAAGGGTGCAGGTACTGTACTGTACAGTACAAAGAACATGACCTGCATTATGGCATTCTCTTCTGTCAAGAGACAAAGAGAATCTTAAGAAGGCGTTTGTGAACCAACCTGTTGCAACAATGTGAAGAACGCGTCAGTTTGTGAGGTGGTGGAGTGGGCAATAATGAGCGTGCGTGGCTTGCGGTCCGTATCAACCCTAGCCTTCGCTGCTCTGCCACCGAGTGACCGAGGCCACCCAGGCTCGGGTGTATCATCCCTCTGGTAGTATGCTACACCTCGCCAATTTTTCTTTAATTCTGAGCCTGTATTCACAAGCAGTATCACGATCAGTTCTCTCTTGTACTTAACTTTTGGTTTTCATGACGAACAAGAGATATGGGAAAATTCTGAATATTCTTCTTTCCCTGTTTGTCCTTCTAATAAAAATGTAAGTTATGGCAGATCGTACTGTATGTTTATGAGATGCACAGTTTGAGTTGCCGTGTCGCTGTTGCTAGGTCTTGCAAACTGAACAATGGCCTGAAAGAATGCAAGATTATCCTCGGTATCGAACAAATATTGATAATAGCTCTAAAATTGCTAGGTTGTGTACTGCCAGCCGCTAATATTAGATGCCAAAATAGACGTCAGACTCAATATTAGTGAGAAAGGCGCTAATTGGGAACTCAATTCTTCGAGGTATAGAAACGTTTTGGTGGGTGCGTGTGCGTAGCTGTCATTATCGCTCAACTTCATCTCAAAGACGTCCTACATTTTATTTATGCTGTCTCTGTTTATTTAGCTCTGGAGGGAGTCAGCGAACTGGAAATATTAGGAACAACCTTCATTACAATGTATGGCGGTTCCTTTAGTAGAAGTGGTGTCCTTAGTGGACGCTAGAAATTAATCAAATGTAGTCGTCGTGGCGAAGAAATTAAAAATTTCCTACTCGCGAACGCGGAAGGGGTATTTTCTATATTTTATTATTATTATAACCAGCCCAATGACGTCTTGATCATTTTTAATTAGCCATAAATTATTGTATTACCTTGAGTTCGTCGTAGTGAAGGAGTTGCTGGAAATTACTATTAAACTGCAGATTTCAACGTAGCTGAATCCCAGTCATTACAACAACAATCACCATACCACAACCAACTACATGTTATCATAACCTCACATCATAAAGTCACCACTAGGCTACAACCATCACAACCACAGCCAACACCACCACAAGCACCAAAATCGCAAAATTTACCACTACAACCACAACCATTAGTCACAACCATCAAAATAGCAACCTTTAAAGCCACAACCACTGCAAGCACAACCATCACCTCAGCCATCAACCACAACCACGACAATCACAGCCAACAAGAAAAATCATTAAAACAGTAGCCCTTACAACCACAACCATCACAACCTTTACAACCACAACCTCACAACCACAACCTTTACAACCACAACCATTACAACCACAACCTTTACAATCACAACCATCACAACCTTTACAACCACAACTATCACAACCTTTACAACCACATCCATCAGAACCACAATTATTACACCCACAACCATCACAACTACAACCATCAAAACCAGTCATTACAACCACAACCATCACAACCACAACAATCACACCCTTTACAACCACAACTATCACAACCACAATCATTACAACCACAACCATCACAACCAGTCATCACAACCAGTCATCACAAACACAACCATCAAAACCACAGTCATTACAACCACAACCATCACAACCACAACAATCACACCCTTTACAACCACAACTATCACAACCACAATCATTACAACCACAACCATCACAACCACAGCCATCACAATCACAGTCATCACAACCACAACCATCACAACCACAGTCATTACAACCATAACCACCACAACCAGTCATTACAACCACAACCATCACACCCACAACCATCACAACTTTTACAACCACATGCATCACAATCACAACCATCACAGCCAAACCATCACAACCAGACAATAAGCAACACAACCACAACCATAACCATTACAGCCACAACAATCACATCTACAATCATCATAACTACAACCCTCGTAGTAACTGCAACCACAAATACCACAATTATTTTCATTTCTTACCGTAAAAACAACCATTATCATATCCATTACCATCAAAACCACCACAACCACAGCATCACAACTACAGATATCGCAATCACTTCCCTCTCTCACAGCAGTCACAACCCTGAATCACAACACCCACAATTACCACAACCATCATAACCACAAAAAATCACAACGTTGACAACCAAAACCACGAGAGGAGACGTGGCTGAGTACCGTCAACACAGTTACGTGAACTCTGATAACGGAGATTAAAATACCACTGTCAAGTGGAGATAAAATGGGATTTTGTGATGTTATTAGTTTCAGTAATCTTTCCCAGAGTCTGCCGACACACTATTATAGTACCCTTGCTGTCAGCAACACGCCGAACTGCAAATCATCGGGGCAGAAGGGTGGGATGGGGGTCCCGAGGGGCCTGGACCCCTTGTCTAGCAGAATAAGCTGCATGGGTAGGCGGTCATTTAGTCATTACTTATATTTTTATATATTCATTCAGGTATTAGTGACTGTTTCCTAAGTCGTTTCCAGACTATTTAACACTAAATACTTTTTCTGTTGATCTAGATATACTATAATAATACTTTGAAAGTAGCTCTGCCTCAAGAATTATTACAAAAAAAAATTCGTCCGCCCCCCACCCATAACAAAATCCTGGCTGCGCCCCTGCGGGAGGTTCCTCAATCCCAACACGTGCCGCCCGAATGCAGTAGTCTACCTGTGGCTTGGGACGATGCTGATACTTCTGTGTTAGTGCACCCAGTAAACACACGACTGAGCCTCAGACAACAGCCTGACTAGTTTATCCCAGGCTTGATGCAAAGGAAAACAGGCAAAACATTACTCCAGATCTCACACCAATGTAACTATAACCACTACTATAACATCCTTCATAACCAACACCTTTATAACTATACTCGCAACTTCTGCTCCCAAAACAGTATAATTATAACAACAACTATAACACCATAACATACACCAGCGACACTTAACAGAACCACAACTAGAGGCCCAACAACTAAATTTTTTAGTTGTGTATATATGTATATATCATAATTATATATCCTGTCGAAATATTTTGTATCAATATAATATGGGAAAACATTTGTTAGTTACTACAGTACAGGAAGATATTTACTATAGGTGTCATATACAAATAAATAACTGAGGTGGTGGCATTACGAATTCTTCCAAGCCAGCAAGAACACGGCCCATAGTCCCACTGAATACGAGTACAGTGCAGTTTCTTGCGACAAACTTTCTGCCTTGTGTTACCAGGGTTGACTGCAGCAGAAGGGACTCTATTCCACTGTTATTATGAAACAGTGACAGACTTATGGTATTCAGTTTATCTCCGTGGGCCACTAGAGGAGATAAGGCCACACACTGAGTATGAAGAACTTTAAGAGGAGTGAAATCGCCAAATGCTTGTTAAGACAGAAACACGCCATTGTATAAAAGGAGTTAATGGAGCACATAGTAAGGGGGGAAGAATATATCCTAACCACTGAGCTCTATAGTATGGAGGGGTTTTCTCACGGGTAGCACCGCGTAAATTGTGTCCGCCGCCAGTAAGACGCTGGTGTAGCAGCAGCCATGTTACACTACGCCTGATGCCCGCGGTTTTTGTACTGAGCTGCTCTGTGGGTTTTTGAAAGCAGCCGATGATTCCGGAAAATATAGTGCCATGGTCCACTGTGCGGCTTATGGATGCAAAAATGGGCACAGGAATTCATCGAAGAGAGATGGAATTACATTTCAGAAGTAAGAAATATATCTTGTTGCTAATTCTATAAGATTACTGCCCCCTGGGGGGAAGGGGGCGAGAAGATTCGTCCCCAGTATCCCTGCATGTATGAGGAGACTAAAAGGGGTCCATTTATCTCCAGTCTTTCCCTCCATGTCTTCTCTTCTGTTCCCATGCATTCTCTTGTAGATATTTCCATGTTTCTTCCGGCCTCTATCAATTTGGACATTCGGTTTCATGGCATGGATAGTGTAAGGACTTCCCACACCAACTCAACACCACCACTTCGATGTAATACAGCTTCAACATCACTATCACTTCAGCGTTAAGATCACGCTGTCTTTTCTCTACCTGCCATTCCCTTTCTCTGCCTAGTGCCATAAAAGGGTAAGTTCTGCACTGCAGCAACCTATGACGTTGAATACTCTTGACTAAAGGTAACCCAATAAAATTCGTTGAGCTAGGCAGAAAAAATATCATAATTCATTTATGTTTTTGTATTACATGCGACGAGTGCGGGTGTTTCAATATGGCGGCTAAAGTCACACGCTCGCGGCGGATATAGTCCCTCTATACTATAGAACTCAGTGATCCTAACCCAACGATTGTTAGGCAGCATGCAACGTGGAATTCGGGTTAGGTACTTGTGTTTTTTACTGTCACTGGTGTCCTAATATTCATTATCAAATCTTGGGGGCTTGTCTGTAATCCCACGTTATCAACTTTAATTTTACGGCTGGGACACAAATATGGGATTCTTATGCCGCAGGTTCTAATGCCATTGTATCAAGGGAGGTATTATGGGTTTTACTTTGTACCATTGATTGGATTCTCGTACTTATTAAATCTTTTTTCCTAGGTTGGATGACAGTCGAGAAACATACGGTTAATTTATTTTTTAAAAATGTATACACATATTAAACGAGTAAGACAACAACTGGCATAAGGCATCACAACCAAGGGCGGGTTAACCACTGAATTTTGTAGTATGGAGGGGCCATCTCCGCAGCGAGCATGTGACTTTGGCCGTACATGTCTCCCCCCCCCCCACCTCCATCATTGTAATGCAATTGGGACACAGATTTTAGCTTGCTGTTTCTGTTTCGCTGTTGCTTACATAAGCTGAGCAGTGGGTCATGGCACTATATTTTAGCTGCGGAGTGGACCATGACACTGCATTTTCCGAATTCATCGGCTGATTTCAAAAGAAGCGGGTGTCGGGTGTAGAGCATAAACATCATCAGAGCCGCCGTGGGCCCCTGGCGGCGGGTACACATAAGAAAGCCCCTCCTCAGGATTGAGCTCTGTAGGGTTAACTGATGGGATATGTGACTCAAAGTATACTTTGGTGTGACTGGTCTTGCTTAATTTCCATATCTAAACTAGCCACCGGCCTTTGCACTCTTAGTAATTTCACGACCAGTATGGGATCGGTTGATGGACTGCTGGATAATTTCTCATGGACTAAATCTAGAGTAATATCTCTACAGCTCTAGTAACGGTAGTGTAAGTAACAGTCTGTTTACTGATGATGCTGAAGTATAGACTTGGCCAAAATGTATATGAAATAATTTAGGCTTAATTGTACCATTTTCACATTTCATCACTATTATTATAATAATTATTATTATTATTATTATCCATCATCCATCCATCATCCAATCCTCTTGTATTTTGTTTTTCTCTTGGAAGGAACAGTTTTGCGGGCTCGTTGCCTTTGGTTCCTTCTTCCTCACACAAAAAAAAAAGTTGCCCCATGGAGGAGCGTAGATTATTATTATTATTATTATTATTATTATTAATCATCATTATCATCATCATCATCAATAACAAAATTATATTATACCAATATGACCCATTACAGGTACAGAGGAACACCAACCCTGTCAGTCTGAAACTTCAGAGAGAGAAAAAAAAAAAAAAAAAAAAGTGAAAACATCCGTCAAGCTCCTGAAAGAGTTAGTGGAGACGAGCTGCTGCTAATCGCCTTCTCTCAGACGAATTTCTCTTGCTTTGACCAGAAACCTCAGACCATAGCAATGATTATGATTAAAGGTTAAGATAAACAAGGACGGCGTTGGAGTTTTATACGTTCTTGGGCTGACATTTCTCACCCTCGCTCTGTTGCTATAAAGTGTCCCTGAACGTTCTGGGGCGGATATTCCTCACTCTTATCTTTGTTACTGTCAGGACCCATATACCTAATTACTAGTGCCCCTGAACGTTTCGGGCCGAGGCGATTCCGGGAATAGAGATAAGAGTCGCGCGGGTTGCAACGTTGCCATCAGCCGCCACACACAGTAACCTGTGTAGTATAGTGCATGACTTATTTTCCTTACGAGGGGGGGGGGGAGGGAAGATGAAAATGGAAAAGAAATGCGAGCGCAGGAAAAGACAGAAATAAGCCTAATGTGTGTGTGTGTGTGTGTGTGTGTGTGTGTGTGTGTGTGTGTGTGAGAGAGAGAGAGAGAGAGAGGGGGGGGGACGGAGGGAGGGAGAGAGCCAGATGGGGGTGGGGGGAAAGGGCGAGAGTAGAAACGGAAGAGTAAAATAGAAAGAAAAGGCGAGTGCAAGGGCAAAGAAAGGGAGAAGACGAGAAGACAAATGAGCCTGATGTGAGAGAGAGAGAGAGAGAGAGAGAGGGGGGGGAAGGGAGGGAGGGAGGGAGGGAGAGAGAGAGCGAGTTGGGGGTGGGGGGGAAGGGCGAGGGTAGAAACGGAAGAGTAAAATGGAAAGGAAAGGCGAGTGCAAGGGCAAAGAAAGGGAGAAAACAAATGAATCTGATGAGAGAGAGAGAGAGAGAGAGAGAGAGAGAGAGAGAGAGAGAGAGAGTTAGTTGGGGGTGGGGGGAAAGGCGAGGGTAGAAACGAAAGAATATAATGGAAAGGAAAGGCGAGTGCAAGGCCAAAGAAAGGGAGAAAACAAATGAATCTGATGAGAGAGAGAGAGAGAAAGAGAGAGAGAGAGATTGTGAAAGGGTTGTGCGGTGGTGAGCTTTGGCATCTGTACTCACTCACTCATTTGGGTGGTGGATACGTATTCTCCGCAGATCCTTCGACATCAACAGCTTGCCCCGCACATCCACCCAGACCTTCCACCACTCCCTTTAAGGTTAGTTCTTCTCTCTTAAAAGCTGCACACTCCCTTAAGGTTAGTCATTCTCACTTAAGACTGTGCACTCTCCCTTAAGGTTAGTCACTCTCACTTAAGACTCTGCATTCTCCCTTTAAGGTTAGCCATTCTCACTTGTGCACTCTCCCTTAAGGTTAGTCACTCTCACTTAAGACCCTGCACTTGGAGGAGTGGCTGGTTAGGGTGGTTATGGCCATGTATGTGGGTGCTCACACCCAGGTGAGAGTGAATGGAGATTTGAGTGATGAGTTTTCCGTGAATGTTGGTGTGCATCAGGGGTCAGTCTTGAGTCCCATGTTGTTTATCATGGTACTTGAAGCCCTTTCACGTGACTTTAGAAACGGACTCCCGTGGGAGTTGTTGTATGCTGATGATTTGGTGTTGATTGCAGAGAATGAAAGGGAGGCGGAGGAAAGGTTTAGGAAGTGGAGAGACGGTATGGGGCAAAAGGGTTTAAGGGTAAATGCAGATAAAACAAAAGTGATGATATCTAGGGTTGGTGGCGGTACTGTCAAAGACGAGGGAGAGTGGCCATGTGCAGTTTGCCACAAGGGCGTGGGAAGTAATTCCATCTTGTGCGGTGTGTGTGATAAATGGGTGCATAAGAGATGTAGTGGTATCAGAGGTAGACTGCGAGATAATGCTGATTTTATGTGTACGGCGTGCCGGGGTGAGCAGGTGGAGATCGTCAGACGTGAAAGAATTGAACTTGCTGGTGAATCTCTTGAGTGTGTGGAAGAGTTTTGTTATTTAGGAGACATGTTGTGTGCTGGAGGTGGGGCTGGAGCTAGCTCTGTGGCTAGGGTGAGAAGTGGTTGGAAGAAGTTCAGGGAGCTCTTGCCTTTCCTGACATTGAGGGGGCTCTCCCTACGTGCTAAGGGGTCTTTGTATGCAGCGTGTGTTAGGAGTGTAATGCTGTATGGCAGTGAGACCTGGGCAGTGAAGGAGGAAGACATTCGCCGGCTCAGACGTACAGAAATGACAATGATTAGGTGGATGTGCAGTGCGTCCCTGCGTCCAAGGCCTGGAGGGGCTGGGTTTACAATGGAAGAGTTGAGAGGTAGGATGGGACTGGAGTGTATTGGTGTTGTGATGAGGAGAGGTAGATTGAGGTGGTTTGGACATGTGGAGAGGATGGGGGATGATAGTTGGGTGAGGAAGGTGAGAAGTGTTAATATTGGGGGTGGGGTTATGAGGGGTAGACCGAGAAAGACATGGGACGAGGTCATTAAGTGTGACCTTAGGGTTAAGGGACTGAGCAGGGAGGCTGCAATGGATCGTGCAGCATGGAGAGCCGCCATTAGGTGACCAAGGCCGACACATGCAAGCATGTTGGAGCCTTTAAAAACGAACGAACGAACTCTCCCTTAAGGTTAGGTACTCTCACTTAAGACTCTGCACTCTCCCTTAAGGTTAGTTGCTCACACTTAAGACTCTGCACTATCCCTTAAAGTTGGTCACTCTCACTTAAGACTGCATTCTCCCTTAAAGTTAATCACTCACTTCAGACTCTGCACTCTTTGTTCGTCACTTCCACATGAGGCTAGGCATTCTCGGGTAAGGTTAATCACTCGCGCATAAGGTAACTCACAAGAAGTTATTCTCACATGGGGTTGGTCACTCACATTAGAACACATACATAAAGTTAGTCACTTAAATATGATTTGTCCCACTAAACAAGGCTTGTCATTCACCTAAAGTGATTAAAGACTGGTCTCACATACACATATATAACTCATATCTCACTTACATAATCTTTCACAGAGAACTTGTCACTCACATAACGTTAGTGACTGTTTGAGCTTGTTGTATCTGGTAGAACCTGAGAAAACAGCCACAGTATAGGGTTAACGTACACGGGGTCATATTGGCAGGCACTGTGTAATGTATCAGACTGAGCTTAACATGTTCTCAGTTTGATAGTACACCACTGTATGCGCTCAGTATGTTAGTGTGTATTCACTTTATTAGTACAGTATGCGCTCAGTATGTTGTTAGTATTTGCTCAGTACGTTACTTTGAACGTGCTCTTTCATAGCATGTGTTCAGTATGTTGTTAGAGTGCTTTCCACATGTGGTTAGTATGTGCTCAGTATGTTAATGGTATATTCTCAATATGTTGATAGTACTGTATGCTCAGTACATTGTTAGTATAGACACAGTATGTTATTTGTCTGCTCTTTTGTTTGTATATCGTTAGTTTGTCATAATAATATGCCCAGCAATATTTGCTCTGAACAGCGGTCAGTATATATTTTATGTTCTCAGTCTATTAATGTAGGTTTGGTGAACTGTTCGTATGTCTTCAGTTTGTCAGTGTTTGTATTTATTTGTCCTACACTGGGCTTTAAATTAACATATCGTTTCGTAAGATTCAACAGTTCCTCGTCCCATGTACCTTCACATGTCACCAGTTCGACGCTAATGTCCACCATCCATAACGGATGCATGTCAAGGCTGTGTCGTTCAGGGCTGATATAATAACATTAGCGGAGTTTTGTTCCTTCAGACAGATCGATCCTACTCTAATCTCATGGTCACCGGTATGTTTATGCTATTAGTATGTGTAAATAGAGTTGTTAGTATGTGTCCAGTATGTGGTTAAATATCTGTGCTCAGTATGCATTGTATCAGTACGTGCTCAGTATACGCGCAGTATGTTAATGGTGTGTTTTAACTATATACAGCCCTTGTGCTCTCAGTGTGTGTTGCACTATTAAATATTCCGTACTTGCCCACGGTGTAGTTAGTGTGTGTTCAGTATGTGTCGTATTAGTAGGTGTTCAGTGTGTTATTATGATTTCTGTATAATTACTGGATTTATGTGATTTGGCTTAAACTCAGTTTGTTATAGTTCGTGAATAGTATGTATGCAGTACAGTATGGTGCTAGTATATAGTCAATAAGTTCTTCGCATGTGATCAGTGTCACTATCTGTCTACCTTTCGCCAGACGCCTTAACCCGTAAGGGGTGGCCACAAACAAATCGCCTCCATGTCGCTCTGTAGATCGATGTGTCCAGTAGATTGCATGTGGCAGCAAGCATCAACTATACAATTGCCAGACTAGGCGAAAAGTAGCGGATCTGGCACGTTTTTATGGCTGTGTGTTACCCAAATTTGAAACCCGCTGCTTGCTGCTTTGTGGGATACATTATATTATGTTTGGGTTCTTTATATTACCTCCACCAACGCAGCCCCGTTTGTCTGTGTTTGTTTGTCTGTTTGTCCACAAGATATCTAAAAGTTATTGTGGGATTACAGTAGAATTACAATGAAATTTTGTGGATTTGTGAATCAAGGCCAAGGAACTGTTGATTATATTTTGGTGGTGATCTGAATTAGAGTCCCGGCTTATGACTGACTTCCTCTTTGCTTTCCCACAAGGTCTCAAAAGGTTAATGATGGATTTATCATTTGAATTTTTTAGGTATGTGCGTCCTGGGGCAAGGAAAACTTCATTAAATTTTGGAGGTGATCTGAGATAGGCGTTGGCGGAGGAATGCGCTATCTGAGTGCACCTAACTTGTTGAAATTGGTTGGGGCACTTCCATGCTGGACTATCTGTTTTGATAATAATGATACAAAATACAGAAAATCATTAATGCTCATATTCAGTTTCGATGCCACAAATTCCTTATCCGAACATGATGTAAGGAACTTCTTGCTGGCATAGTAGAAACTGTTGAAATAACACAGTAAAAAACGTATCACACAATAGCATTTGCTTGCTTAAGTCACACATGCTTTTTACACCTAACATTTGGCCTGACTGATCAATTTAAGACTGCTAAAACTGCGAGTCAGTGGTGTCTGATCATAGTTATAGTGTCTGTCTATCTATCTGTTGCCAGACGCCTTAATCCCTCATACGGGGTGGCCACAAACAAATCGCCTCCACGTCACCCTGTTCCCCGCCATTTCACTGCCCCGCTCCCAGTTCACAACCCATTTCTCTCATATACCTCTCCACTCCATCCCTCCATCTCATCCTTGGCCTTCCCCTCACCCTCTCCCCTTCCACCTCAGTTATATACACTCCTCGTCAGTCTCTCACTCTCATCCTCTGCACATGGCCAATCCACCTCAGTGTGTTTCTCCTTATGCATCCTATCACATCCACATCCACACCACAACGATCCTTCACATCCTCATTTGTCAGTCTGTCTCTCCATGTGACTCCACAGGCTCCTCTCAGATAACTCATTTCCACTGCTCTCACTCTTGACTTAATGAGAACATTAAATTCAGTTCATGTGGTAAAGAACTTTATTTACAATAGTACGAGAAAACCAAGGGGAGCAACACATACCTGGTAACTTAAATTACTAAACTGAGGTGTACACACACACACACACACACACACACACACACACACACACACACACACATTTTACATATATATATATATATATATATATATATATATATATAGAGAGAGAGAGAGAGAGAGAGAGAGAGAGAGAGAGAGAGAAGCAAAATAAGTCACTTAATAACGCTCGATTCATAGATATGTTGAAATTCACAAGGAAAAGGAAACACGAAATATCCCGAGCGCTTTCGTGTCTTCACATTTTCAGGGGAAGATATGCGAAAACGCTCGAGATATTTCGTGTTTCCATTTCCTTGTGGATGTCAGCACACACACACACACACACACACACACACACACACACACACATTAACATATATATATATATATATATATATATATATATGAGTTAAAGAATTTTAAGGCCCCAGGAGAGGATGGAATATTCCCTGAAATGCTTAAGGTGGAAAATGACGAGTTGATGAATGCGCTTTTGAAACTTTTTAATGTGGCTGGGGATAATGGTGGAATTCCAGAAGAGTGGAAACATGGAGTGATTATAAAAATACCAAAAAAAGGAGATTTAAGTGTGTGTGGCAACTGGAGGGGGATAACTTTGACACCTGTAGTTGCAAAAGTCTTTTCCAAAATCTTGTTGAACAGAATAGAGCCAGTAATTGATAAAATTTTAAGAGAAGAACAAGCGGGATTTAGAAAGGGTCGAGGTTGTAATGATCAGATTTTTATTGTAAGGCATCTAATGCAACAAGCTAATGAGATGAAAATGCCACTTAGTATGTGTTTTGTGGATTTTGAAAAGGCGTTTGATAGTGTTTCACGTGGAGCTATGTTGAAAATTATGAGATTCTATGGTATACCAGAAAAGTTTGTAAATATTATTAGAAGCCTGTATGAAAGTACTTTCTGTAAGGTAATGGTGGGTGGTTCTTTGAGTGATCCATTTCAAGTTAGGTCAGGAGAGATTCAAGGAGGAGTTCTTTCGCCATTGCTGTTTGTTTTGGTTATGGATTATGTTATGAAAAAGGCTGTAAGGAGAACACGTGCAGGAATTAACTGGAAAGAAAATAAGAAGCTGATGGATTTGGACTATGCCGATGATACTGTATTGATTTGCGAAAGTATTTACGAGATGCAGAGGGTGCTTGATTGTCTGGTGGAGGAAGGAGAAAAAGTGGGATTGGTAATAAATTGTGGAAGACTGAAATTATTAATATGAACGTGGAGAACCAAATCGATTGTGTAACTGAGAATAATGTGGTGAAGAATGTAGAAAACTTTAAATATCTGGGAACGATTGTATCATCTAATGGATCATTAAACAATGAAATTGAGGACAGGATTAGACAGGCTTGGCGAGCAGTTGGAATGATGAAATCTGTTTGGAATAATAATATGCTTTCGGTACCTATCGGCACTAAAGTGAAAATTTACAAGTCCATGGTTAGACCAATTTTAATTTATGGGCATGAGTCATGGTACAGTACAATTGCAACAGATCAGAAAGTACTAGGATTTGAGAATAAAATACTGAGAAGGATTCTTGGGGTAAAGTGGCAAGACAAAGTTACAAATGCAAGAGTAAGGGATGTTACGAGAGTGGAACCAGTTAATGAATATGTGAGACTGTCTCGCTGGAAGTGGTTGGGGCACATATACAGAAAAGAAGGTAGTTTAATACAGGATGTGCCAGAGTGGACTGCTAGAGGAAGAAGAGGTAGAGGTAGGCCGAGGGAAACCTGGTTGAGGACAATGAAAAAAGAAGCAGGAGAGGAGTGTTGGTGGGACCTGAAGGAGATGGCAAGAGACAAATATTGGTGGAGAGAGTTCATTGAGGCCCTATGCATCCCGTGGGGTGCCACAGGAAATAATTGATTGATTGATTAATATATATATATATATATATATATATATATATATATATATATATATATATATGTTTACGCTACTTTTGGTCACAAGAATCTGGCAGCCCTACTTTACTGTCAGCTACAACTATAAGGAGTCTGTCTGTGTTGCTTTTGTCAGGGGTGGGGAACGTCTGGCCTCCGGGCCTTCGCAAGACCATTTGATCAGGCCCGCGAGGCAATTCATAAAATGCAATTTCATAAACTCATGAACGAATATATATATATATATATATATATATATATATATATATATATATATATATATATATATATATATATATATATATATATAAAACGCCTCACCAAAGAGAAGCAGTTTCAGCCATCGCATTAGAGGTGAGTTAAAAGTGTGATAAAAAAAAAAAGTTGGTTTTAAGTTGATAATTTTGTATGGCCCGGAATGATGTTAAAAATATGCTAATAGGAGAAAGGTTCCCCATCCCTGCTTTAGTGTGTACTGAGTATATTGTCACTTTGTAGACACTGTCAGTTGCATATGTATTCAGTAAAGAGTATATAGTCAATATATCCTATAATAGTAAGCAATTAGTGCACGCTGTTTCAATTAGCAGTGTTACCTAACAATGGGAAGTATTACATACATGCTGTAAACACGATGTAAACATCTGCACCTGTTAAGTAAGGGCATTTTCCCCATTCAGTGTAATGTATTCTGCAATTCCATTAAGCTAAGGACGGTTTTTGGAGAAATTAAAAACCTACATGTCACGCCACAACCTATCTCACACAGTGGCAAACAAAGCAGGGCCGAATTCAGTGCTCTGAAAAAAAAAAAGGGGGGGGGGGATTCCTGGTGGAATTACCACACGGTCGAATTCATGTTGACTCATTACTAAAGTCCTCAAAATTTATTACCACATCCGTCTCTTCACTGAAGTTATTCTAGGATAACACTGATGTAAGATGTATATTGCACATGTCTTGGTAAATAATAATATTCGTTTTATAAGCAGTAATCCTTGGTCTGCTGAAAATAGGAAGGGTCGTAAACCCCACATCCCCCCCTTCTAAATCTATGCCTGGATAAGGGGATAATAACACCATAACGTTCATTGTTTTTCTCTGGACTGTAGGGGAATATATGTGAATATATGGAACTTTAAAAATAATAACTACTACTACTACTACTACTACTACTATTCCTACTACTACTACAACCACCACCACCACCATCACCACTACCACCACTACTGCTACTACTACTACTACTACAACTACTACTACAACTACTACTATTTCTACTACTACTACTACAAAATCAACAGAGACAAGAAAGAACAGTGAGAGGGTGCAACAGCCGCTTGGACCAGCGGGTGTAATAGCTTTATAGTTCACTTTGCCTTGTGATCTTGACGTTCGACCGACTGCTCGCAAACTGGAATTACATCATTTTGGCCTAATCCTTAACTCTTCCAACAGTTTGGTTCTAGTCAGATTAAACCTGAGCTGATTGTGCCCACTGACTTTGACCTTAGACCTTTCAATGTGAACCTGAACTTAGACCTTTCACTGTGACCCTGACCTTAATACATTGTTCTCAGAATCCAATCTCTGTCTTAGTTTCACCTGAACCTTTCCACTAAGTTTAGTTTATATCGAATTACAAGTTGACCTTGCTGTGTGACCTTGAACTTTGATCTGATGTTATTAAAAAAAAAAAAAAAAAAAGTCAGCCCCGTGGGTGGTTCTCAGAACATCTCCCAGGTTCGAACAAAATCAGATCAAAACTGCTTTGATTATTGTAATCACACAGACACACGCATCGAACTTTGACCTCACTCTTTGGCTTGAGTTCTGACTAATTGTTCTCTAAATTAAATTAATAATCGTTCTTGTCTAACCCTTAACCGTTACCCCAAGCTTGTTTCAGATCAGATAAAAACTGAGTTGACTTTGGCCCGTGACCTTGGCATTTTGCCTTTCTCCGTGACTATGACCTTTGATTGTTCTCAAATCTGAACACCTTGATTCTTGCCTTATCGTAGACCATTTCACAAAGATTAATGTAATCATATAAAAACTGTTTAAGCTGACGTTGCCCTGTGACCTTAACTTCAGACCAGTTGCTCTTAAAAAGAAAAAAAAAAAAAAAGTTTAATTCTTAGTTGCTCCTTAAGCCTTCTTCCTGGTTTGCTTTGTTAACTAACACAGACATGGTTCGAACTCTCACTTCGCCCTGTGACCTTCACCCATAAGTAGTGGTTGATTTAAAAACGAAACACCTAATTCTTGCCATACTCTCGTTTACCCTCAACTCAGCCCCCAAACTGGTATTAACTGAATAAGAACAGTTTATTCTGATTTTGCTTGATCAGTGTTTGACCTAGCCGTATGACCTAGACCTTTGACCAAATGTTTTCAAAAAGATAATTTACTATAGGGGTCGACAGTTCCACAGGATTGGCTTGATCACACACACATACACACACACACGCACACACACACACACACACACACACACACACACACGCCGCTCAAAGCATAACACCTAAGGCGAGTCTTGGCCAGAACTGTCAAAATAAATTTCGGCCAATTTTGGCAACAGTATTAAATATAAAGTGTCACGCAAACAGGACATCGCCGACCGTGTGGTCACTTCTCTGTATGATGCCTTGTTAACTCTCCCAGCCATACGACTTACATCACACTAGTGACTACTGAACTGTTTACTTCTCCACAACAAGCCTTTTTTTTTTTTTTTAATCCAGGAAGCCGACACCCTGTGTGTGCTTACGTTATGTTCAAACACAGACACATGGGTCAAAAGCTGACCTTGCCCTATGACCTTGATCTTTGACTCACTGTTTTCAAAATCGAATAACTCTATTCGTGCCTTACTGTTGACCCGTGCACTCAGTTTGGTCTGAGTAAGATAAAAACAGTAAGGCTGATATTGCTAGGTCGAATATTTACGGCCCAATGACCTCGACCTGTGATTTATTGTTCTGAAAAAGAGCAAGTCAGTCCCTTGGCTGACTCTCAGCATTTCCATCAAGGTTGATTAACCCCTACACCGCGGGCATGTTTACCAATGTTTTGCGTGTCCCACGGGGTTATTTGGGCTCCGACAGACTCTCAAAAAATATTTGCCAAAAATCAGTTATTAGTCCTAGAATATTAAAATTAAATATGCTAATGGCACATACCTTCAGCTTTCTCCTGGAATGTTTGTTGAGCCTTCGTCTGTTACCGTAGGACTTGTGGAGACCTCTGAAGTTGTGTAACGAAGTCTCCACTTTACACTTCCCGACAACCCGTAATATGATTACCACAGCCAGATATTAACACTATAAACACTACTCTATGATTTTTAAGTAGTTTGGGATCCACACTCCAAAAAATAACCCACTGTGAATGCAATGAAAATTACGAGCGCATATGACCTTCGCACTTGCGCTAGTTCGCTCTTGGTACTCTGTCATTTATTATTCATAAAACCCCTCACACTTTATATTTCTATTACTATATCACACTTATATATATCTGGAGTTTTTCTCCATAAGTTTCCTTCAGTAGTATTAGTTTATTGTCACTGAAGTCATTCAATTTTTTATTCAATAAAATACGTAGAGAGCCACGGATTCACTTTCACTGTTATAACATAAAGTATTTGTACTCATATTCTTATATTACTAATTACTTACATTACTATTTACATTTTCTATTGTATTTTCAGTATTTACCCTTCTATTTCACTTACACTATGTCAGTCACTGTCACTTTCAGTAAGATAAAACTATAATACACTATTCAGTCATATGTACTGAACATCCATTGCTTTCACTTGCTATTTACACATTATTTACACATTACTCTCCTTTCCCACTTGCACTTTTAGGACTGCTTCTGGCTGTGGTAATCAAAGAAGCAGGTAACACAGAGGGGAACCTGGCACTCAGCGCACTGCCAAGAGGTGCGTTTGTGCTCAGGTGTGCGGCGGGTGGTATGTGCATACACCTGACACCTGCGGATCGCAGCCTTCCTTTTACCTGTGGCAGGCATTAGTTCCAGTCTGTGCCGATCCATATACGCCCTCTGCTCATTTGTCGATCGGGAAGTGTTACTGGATAGTGCCTTGGAGTTGCTGCTGTCACCCTACCATATCTTTCCAGCAGCTGCTGAACGCAAGTCCTGGCGAACAACCTCAGGGAGGACTTGGGTGGCTTGACCTTCATCTTGTACAGGATGAAGGCGTTCAGCATTGTCATATCTATGAGATGCAAAAAAAACTTTCCTGTACCACCTAATATTCTTCCTGAGGCAGTCGATCTCACCAATCATCATGTCGGACTTGTCCACCAGCCGCATGTTGATATTGTAGTCTAACACAGCATCAGGTTTCATCACAGGTTCGCCTGTCCTACGGTCGACCTTCCCACTGTCTGTCATTTCCCCCTTATGTACGGTGGTGAGCATGTGCACGACCCTCTTGTCATGCCACCGTATTGCCAGTATCTTCTCAGACTTGCGTAGGTGCACGTCTCCTCGCTGCGAGGTTCCTGCCTCTGTGAATTTAGGGAAGTGGGCACGATTACTTTTGACAGTGCCGCAGGAGCCAATGGCATGCTCTGAAAGGTATTTGGCAAGTTTTGGTGCTGTATAATAGTTGTCTGTATACAGCACATGATTCCCACCAAAATACTTTTCAAGGAGCACTTTCACTACACAGCCTGAGAAGCCAAGGGGGTGTGTTTTATCCAGATCAACAGTGCTGGCTGAATAAATGACGAAGTCAAGGATGTACCCCATCTTACAGTCGCACAGTACAAAGAACTTGATTCCAAAGCGATGGCGTTTGCTTGGAATGTACTGTATAAACCGAAGACGTCCTCTGAACAAAACCAAGGATTCGTCAATGACAACCTTCTGAAAGGGGTGGAAGAATGACATAAACTTATCCTTCATTCTGCTCAGAATCTCCCGGATCTTCCAGAGTGGGTCAGTTTGGGAAGGTACATCGTTGTCGGCAAAGTGCAGGTTTCCCATGATGTTCCGGAAGCGATCTCTGGCCATGTACTTATTGAAGGTGGGTGAGGGTAGTAAGGGGTCCATGGACCAGTATTCTTCCAACTCATGCTTCTTTGAGTGTGGCATGAGAAGCATGAGGGCAAAGAACACATACAGCTCCTGCACTCCCAGCATGGACCACTGTTGCATCTTGGCTGCACCTGTACCACTTGCAGCACGTTGTGATTCATACCTGTTGGTCTCATCACATATGTGCTGCATGACTTCGTCATCTAGGAAGGCCAAAAGGTAGTCCACACACTCAGCATTATCGTCAAGAGTGAAGGCAGGCTGTACTCCTGAGGAGCTCTCATCAAAAACTAAATGTTCTGGCACAAAATCGGACCCTTCCGTCCACGCGAAGGCGTCCAGGATTCCCTGTCATGGCGGTGTAGGGTGGATGAGGGTGGTGGGTGGCTGTGAGGCAGATTTACCCCGTTCAAGGTCACTCGCACTGACCCTGAGTTGCCGTATAGCACTAGCAGCCCTTACTCTAGTACCAACTCTACTTTTACTTGTCCGGGATTTACCTCTTCCTCTACGGCCTGCCTTCACTGTTGATGCCGGTGGTGACTCCGACGACGAAGACTCCGGAGATAATTCAGCAGACGAAGAGGAAGAAATGAGTGAAGTGGGGCTTGGGGAACGAGGAGGTGAATCAACTCGGGACTCATGGCGGGCTGGGTCACGCGGGGCCATTGTTCTGGGGCTAACACGCCGCCTTTTCACTCCCTTCCCAAATTCCTTCCCTTGCTGCACTAACGGCTCCTTTCCCTTGGAGCTAGGGATAACTTCCGACACTGAAGCACTCGTACTAACACTTTCTGGCACAATTTCCTCACCCGGCTCATCACACGATTCACCCGAAGGGTCAAAATCACTATCCATCATCACCATAGACAATTCTGCTAGTTCACGTGCCACTGCAGAGTCACTAAGTCCTTTCCTGCTTCCCTCATGACTTTTTATGGGTGTAGAGGTCACGGGGGCCTTTGCAATGGGCGCAGAAGCGGCAGAAATGGTGGGGCGCGAGTGTGACATGTTTTGACCACAGCGGAGGACAAGGAAGTAAATGCCGCGGCTTATCTGAGAAGGCAAGGGTTGACAATGACACTGAGGCTGACAGCTGCTAACTTACATGCTAATAAATTATTGGTAGAAAATCTCGGCAATACATAAAGAAATAGGTAGTTCCAGGTGAATGTAAATGTCACTTAGGCTTCTCCCTTCCTTTCTGATATATATTTTTATTACAGACATAGATTACAAGGCATAATTCAAAGGGGAAATTACCGTGGTAATGTAGCGAATGAATGCACGTGAGGTGTTGTCAGGTGATAATTAGCCAATTCCTGGTGTATAACACTATCACTTACCTTATTTTTGGGGGGTATATATTATTTTGTATAAGTATAGGGCATAGGGCTTATTTCAATGGATGAAATCTGTGGAAAAATCCGGGGGAGATTTGCTTAGCGCAGCGCAGCCTGGGAGATGAGAGGACAAGGTAATGGAGGGCAGGTAGGGAGGGGAGTCAGGAAGGGGGGAAAATCGTTAAAATGTCAACAATGGATGGGAGTACAGATGAGATTTGGAGTGCTGACTAGTGTTGGACATTGGCAGTACTGATAGATGATACAAGCCACCACTTGAAAGCCCGGGATAATTCAAAATAATACAGAATCACAAAAGTGACGCCCCGCGGTATGATCCATTGCACCCGAGCGTCACAAAAGTGACGCCCCATGGTTAAGGGGTTAAAACTGAATAATTAACAAGTGCTACTTGTTGTTGTTGCTGCCACTGTATCCATAAGTTCCACGCATATATTTCCCCAGTCTTTAGGGAAAAATGTTGAGATACTGTTATCACTTAGCCTCTGGGATTTTGTCACTAATATTAGGTGACGTTTAGATTTTTCAGTTTTTCAAAAAGCATTTTTTTTTTTTTTTTAGCCAAGTGAAATGGTATATGCTGAATGAGAAAATGCACTTACTTAACTGGTACAGATGTTTTTGTTTTTTGGCATTTATAACATATTTAGCACTTTCTGTTATGCTAACTAGAACTGCTAACTCAAACTGCATGCACTAGGCCAATGGGCAATAATTGTGTAATAATCATCTATACATCTCAAATGACTTCACTGAATATTTTCACACAGTACTAGTTCAAGTGAAGCATGCAATTATATTAATATGAATTATGCAGGCACTGTGTCATGCTTTCTCTTCCTACATGTATTTTTTAAAATATTTACAAACTACTGTACAGTATATGGAAAATGATAAATTGTTTAAGATATTGTCACAAAGTTCTATAAATATTTTAACTTCCTTATTTTTCATATATTTCTAATTTTGGAGGCCTTGCATGGATGATTGTTGTACCTCTTGACGTCCATGTGTGTTAATGAAGGCACTAGTTAATTTACTGTAACCATCTAAACCATAAAAAAAGAACATCCTGGCATACTTTGTCTCCAGCCAGAGTAACCCATAAACCTGCCTGCCATATAATTAAACTGAAACGGTTTTAGTGGCTGTATCTGAGCCTTCTACTCTATAGTGTCTGTTTCGTAAAAAATAATAATTTTGTTGTTTTCCAAAGTGCATTCTTGGTAGAAAATAAACCAACCATAACAGGAAGGGCAATGATTAGTACCTAAGTCTGTTTCTGAACTGAAGTTTGTTGGATATGTTACCCATGTTTTTTTTGTTTTTTTCAGATATATCGTCACCATCAGAACCATTAACTAACATCTGAAATCAGCACACTGACAGCGACAGCTCTACAATGAAAATTTTTGACCAGCGAGATGGTATTATTGCATGATTCAGAATAATGAAAGTTTTGTTTGCGACTGTGGAAGGATAATCACATGAACTGAAAGTCACTGATACGAGTGTTCACCTTCCAGTTCAGATCTACAAAATGGCGGGTGCTGATTCAGTGCTGACAATAGCTGCACTAGGAAGACCCTTTCACTTGGGTTCTCTTTATGACATCAGGAGTGATCAGATAATTGCTGGAGTAACACTGTGGAATAAAGAGGCTCTCGAAGGTAAAATCCATGAGCAAAATACCTGGAATTCCGCATATGAAATAATAACTTCTGACAACATGCACGACAAAACTTCTGCTCTAGATATTTCTGGCAATTTGAATTTAAGTATCCTGGGTGGTCTTGTAGAAGCAGCGGGGTCAGCCAAATACCTGGAAAATAAAAAGAAATCAGGGCGTGAAGAGCGTGTTACTCTCCAGTACAAGTGCTCTACAAAGGCAAGAGAGCTCACCATGGATCATCTCGGCCCTGGCAATATAATGCATCCATATATCATGGATAAAGGCATTGCCACCCACGTTGTCACTGGCATTGAATATGGGGCAAATGCTTTCTTTGTCTTTGACAGAACTTATGAGTTATCAGAAAGTGGCAAGGTTATCAGTGGTAATCTGTATGCGAAGATAAAGAAAATACCAAAGATACTTGCAAAAATTGGTGGAGATATAAAATATGACTCTAATGACCAAGAACTGACTAGTGATGAAATAATCAAGTGTAAATTTTGTGGAGACTTTTATTTGGAAAGGAATCCCTCTACTTACCAAGAAGCCGTTCATATTTACAAGGAGCTGCCCAGCTTACTTGGTAAAAATGGAGAAAAAGCCGTGCCTGTCAGAGTCACACTTTTTCCTCTGGCTCAACTTGACACACGGGCAAGTCAAATTGTGCGAGAAATTAGTAATCACCTGGTCAGTGACACAGAGAAAATCTTAGAAACTATATATGAAATGCAAGCCATGTGTAGTGACCTGCTTCAGTATGAAGCTGCAATGAACTTCCCTAGAATTAAGAAAGAGGTGTCAGAATTTGAATCCTTGATACAGGCTTTCAAGCGAGGCATGCAAAGTAGATTGTCTCTTATGCTGCCGGCTATCAGGGGTGGTGGACAGGAAGAGGCTACCCTGGCTGATTTGCTGCAGAAGTGGCAGTTGTCACCCTTTAGTACTTCATCCCTCCTTGCTTGGGCAAGGAGACAAGAAGAGCAAATGAAAATCCTCAGTGGATATATACATTCACTACATGGAACTACTCTTGCTTCAGGAACAGGTGACCTTCAGGCTATGGTTCTGGAACTGGAAACTAGAGATATTCTTTGCTTAATAATTTTAGTTCCACAACTTACTGCTCAACTGGAGACTATGAGAAAATATCTGCAGATAATGGACACAGATCGGGAGAGCCCGGAATTCAAGGCACTAGAGAATCTTGCGTGCAGCAGAATAATGAATGTTAGATCATTCAAAGATTTTTTTAACATCAATAAAGATGATACAAAGACAAAGTTTGTGGTTATGGAGGAAAGCTGTAACACAGAAGAACTTGGTGCTGTAGTCAGGTACTACAAAGATGGGCAGTGTGTGAGTGAGAATTATGAAGTGCCTTCAGCACCAGGCAGTGTTGAAATTAATGATGATGATACCTGCCATGATCAAGTCACAGTGCGTTGGTCACCTCCCAGGCAAGGCGCCGAGAATGTACAGCGTTATCAGGTGAAGTACTGGAAGACCGAGTCGGAGGAATGTCCCAAGATACATTGGAGCAACACCAATCATGCCACACTTACTCACCTAATGCCCAATACCACCTACCAGGTGAGAGTGCAGGCCTGGTGTGAGGTTGGCTTCAGTCCTCAATTAGACATCACAATCAGTACTAGGCCAGCCTGTCCTCCAGAACAGCTGACAGTGTATGTTACCTCACCCGAAACTGTACATTTCCGCTGGGCAGCCCCAAAGGTACTGGGTGCTGGATGTTCCATACAGAATTATGTAATCATGCAGGAAACCAAGAATGGAAATGAAGACTGGATCACCTTAGCATATTCCCAGTCAGACACTTGCTACTTGAAGGCAAAGATTAACCCTCAGTCTCCCAAGAAATTCACTGTGGCTGCCATTTGTAAGACTGGAGGACAGTCCCGCTACAGCCAACCTAATGATGGTGTGGTAAATAATGATAGTCATGTTACCAGGCATCTGAAAAGGGCAACTACACGAGCTTCAAAAGTGGCAAAGGTTGGACCTCCTAGCTTTTACCAACTGCCACTTCGACTCACTGTAAGAGGGAGTAAGAGTACAATGGCAAGATATGAATTCGGTAAATTCTGCAAGGGCATGGAAAAGATAATCCTGCTTGTGGGCGAGACTGGGGCAGGGAAGACCACGCTTGTAAATGCTCTAACTAATTTTGTGTTTGGTGTCAAGTGGGATGATTCTTTTCGCTTTACACTAGTTACAGAAGACAGCAGCTGTGACCAGTCAATGAGTCAGACTATTCAAGTAACTGCCTACACTCTCCATTACCAAAATGGTTTCCAAGTACCCTACACACTCACCATCATTGACACCCCGGGTTTTGGCAGCACAGGAGGAGTTACTCATGATGATGAGATCATGACTCAGATTCAAAACTTCCTCAGGACGCATGGTAGCAACTGTGTAGATTTCGTAAGTGCCATAGGTTTTGTGGTCTCTGCCAATCAGCCTAAACTGACTCCTACCCAGCGGTACATATTCTCACAGATTATTTCCATTTTTGGAACAGATATTACCGAGAACAGCTTCCTCTTCTTCACTTTTGCAGACGCAAAGAAACCTGAATCACTGAGCAGCATTAAGAAAGCCATGGTTCCCTTCAAAAGATACTTTAAGTTTAACAACTACTTCTTCACGCTACCCAAAAATGACAGTGAGGACTGTACAGATGATGACGGGGATCAAGACTTCAATAGGCTCTTCTGGAACATGGGACAAAATAGCTGCAAGAAAGTTTTGGAAAGTGTTGCTGAAACAAAAGACATAATTCTCACTCATACATAACTGATGTTCACTCAGAAGGAATCAATTACATAAGTATGTTTTCTTGAAACAAAATCTAAATTTCCAAACCGGACAGAATTTATTAAATGATAATAACGAGATGCATGTGTAATGCATCCTTGAATGACACACCTGGGGGGTTAGGACTGCTAATGAAGAGCTGAGAGGAAGTTTGGGACTTGACCGTATTAGTGTTGGGATGAGAATGGGTAGTCTGAGTTGGTTTGGGCATGTGGAGAGGATGATGGATGACAAATGGGTGCGGAGGGTGGGAGGTGTGAATGCAGTTTGCGAGAAACAAACCGAAAAAAGACCTTAAGGTCTTCGTATGTGACCTCAGGGTTAAGAGACTAAACAGAGTGGCTCCTAGCACTCGAGCAGCGTGGCGAGTCGCCATTAGACGACCAAGGTCGATGCATGCTGGTACGTTGGAGCCTTTATAAACGAACGAACAAACGAGCATCTTTACTAGATGGCAGTGTGCACTAGGTAATAAGGACACTATCAGACATATTTTAATCTAGTTGTATGATGGAGTATGGCATCATTGAGCAAGGAATTAATTATGTTTTGATGTCATGATGATAATATATAATAACCAACAGTAAAGGTAATAAATATATGTTCCACAGTGTGTACTTGAGCAGCTCCAGATTATCTGCTGGACATAGAGGGTAAAGGTGTAGATTCAGTGTCTGGAAACCTGAGGGCACTGACCAGGATAGAAATAGACTTAAAAGTTGCAATATTCCAAAATAGTATATTGTCTCATTTTTACAAAACGTAATTTAAGTATGATACGTGTAGCAAACTATATTAGAACTACTGGTGCCTTGTAAGAAATATTTTGCTGTCAGTGGCTTGACTACATTAAACTCAATAATTAAGAAAGTTGATTATAATTATAATCATAATGCTTTGAAGTAACAGCATTTTTTTCCTTTGTTATTGGTAATACAGCTACAGTGTGTTACAAACTGTAGTCATTACTCCCCAAGCACAGTCCATTTGCTCTATGGAATACATGCATTCTGTGTTAAATAAAACTAAGTTAAAAAAATGTTTATTATTTCATACATTTTCGATCATTCGATCAAAGGCAACAACCTTGGTAATCAGCTTCATGCACCATTCCCAAGTTACCTTTGGTTCAGTCTGAAAAACAAATATCATTCCTTTTACAGTACCAAACACTGAAACATAGGATTAAGTATTCTGAGATATGCCCCCCACAGCCCACAAGATACTTGATAATATGAAACAGCATGAGAAAGGATGTTACATAATAGAGATACTAAACTGAAATGGAGAATTTACTGATTTTAATATGCATCAGATACGACAGGGAAAATACTTTTCTTATGATGAATGTACCTAAAGGCTGGCTCTACCAACGAAAATATTTACAAATCTGTGGGTTGGGTCACAATAGATAATGACAGCCTTAAAAGGTCTGGCCTCTGGAAACTAGCATGCAATCGATTAAGCTGATTAGTTTTCCTGTATTTATAATAGAGAAGAGCTGCGGATTATTTTTAGCAGTTTTTGTTATTTATTAATGTCAAATTTAATTAAATGTTATACATTTTTTTTTTTTAGCAGCTCTTTCCATTAATGGTACGTACATAACTAGCAGCTATTTGCTTTGAGCAGCTCTTGGTAATCATTAATGGAAAGGATAATCATTTTCTTTGCCCTGACATTGTTCCACTTTTCTAATTTTTGAGTATTCATTTATCAGCTATTTAGTTTTCACCCAAGCATCAGGCTGTGACACTTATGAATATCTGAGTGAAGACTACCATTTTGTGTAGCTTTTCACTTTGCTGGCTGCTTCAGGAATAACAGTGTTCTAATTATTTATGTAAAATATATTTATGTTCTCTGAATACACAACGGTCAAGGATTTAAGATTTAAGGAGGGTAGATTTTGCGACCTGTACGGCCTTGTTCCCATACAATGCTTTTAAGCTGCTAATAAGTATCCTTTACGCAACCTAACATTAACTGACTAGGGAAATACATAGGGGACCGAGCTGTGGGAAAGTAATTGTAAGTAAAGGATCAAGTTGTGTTGTACTAGCATTTTCGAACAGTTTTGACCAGACTTTGATCAAACTTGGTGAAAGTGTTGAGGATCAGACAAGGAGTTGACCTACTGTTTTTTAAAACAACATGACAAAAGTGAAAGTTACATGGCAAGCCTAGCTTAAAATTTTTATCCAATTTATACCAAACTTGGTGGACAAAAAGGCAAGAAAGAATGGAGTCCTTCTGCGAACAATATGTGAAAGGACAGTTTCACAGGGTAAGGTCAAATTTCGATGTTTGTGTGTGAATAAAACAGCAGTTTTTATCTAATATGAGTTAGACTTCATGGAAGGGCTGAGCATCAGCCCGGGGGTTAACCTACTGTTCTTTAGAACAACAGGCCAATGGTCAAGATAGGCCACATGGCAAGGTCAATTTATATGACTTTTATCCGCTTTAAACCAAACTTGATGGAAGTGTTCACAGTAAATCCATGAAGAAAGGATTCAACACTGAGAACACCCAATCAAAGGTTAAGGTCACAAGGTAAGGTCAGAGTTAGATCTGTATGTGTTATTGTGTATTGTAGACCTACTAGTATTTACTTGATGCTTGTCAGTTTTTGTTTAGTTTGTCTTATAGATAGATAGATAAATAAATATTTAGATAGATAGATAGATATAGATATAGATACAATCCTCAATGGTAAAGTGTGCATTTTCGTACATGGGGGAATGAGGGTTCGTGTCCCGCCAGGGTAATAAACTTTGGGAGTGGTCACCCGGCCACATACTGCTTTGGCGGATATAAGGGGTGCTGTGGCTGAACCAGTTTCGCTTACTATAAAGTATGCTTGCACCCAGTCGACGTGCGCAGGCCGGTTACATTTGGTTCACAGACTACACACACATACAATCTTTACCAAACAGCTTAAGCCACTTGGTAGAGATACATAGGCTGTATCGTCCCTACTTCGGTTTGGATAGGCCAGCTGATAGTGATTATATATATATATATATATATATATATATATATATATATATATATATATATATATATATATATATATGTGTGTGTGTGTGTGTGTGTGTGTGTGTGTGTGTGTGTGTGTGTGTGTTTATGTATGTATGTATGTTATAATGTATACATGGCTCTACCGAATATACTGAATTAGGTAGCACAAAATTTACATCTCACCAGAAACTATGTGACAGGGAGGTGAGATTATTTATTACAGTCCCCCCAACCAAACATGAATTCTATCGGTAATGATTTTATGGGCATTCCTGTTGGATCATCGACTACTAAAAGTTCACTTGCACTTCATCCTGTGCTGACGGGCAGTATGCCTATGAAAGTGAATAGGCACTGTCTTGGTAAATCAGAGACCAGGGCATTAAACACACCAAAATCCATGAAATTGTACTGTGGGTCACAAAAGTATCGGTGCACAGGGAGTCTGCTGATGCCTACCGAAAACATTCAGACAACTGCTGATCTTTACCAACGTCTCATTGTATATGAAAAAGTCTGTTTATATAACATAAAATTTGCTATATGTTTTCAAAGAGATATTGCTAGTTGGCGATATATGACACCTCCCGACATTAGGGCTATCAACATGTGGTAGTTCGGACACTAATATTCGTATTTCAGTGACCTTCATTCTGTGGTCCCAAATGTTTCACACATATTGTGTACCGATACTTTTGTGACCCATAACACACGTAGAATGTAAGAAGCCTTGCAGAAGATTACAAACTTGCTACCTTGATGACTGAAACAGAAAACATTAGTTGGGGTATTGTAAGTCTGACAGAGATCAACAGAAGAAAATTTAATTCAGCTCCAAGACAACAACCACTGATTTTACTGCAGAGGAAGACAGAGTGAAAAAGTTAGTGGTGTAGGATTTCTAATTAACAAGTCATGCTGAAAATATTGTTTAATTTAGCAGAGTGTCTGACAGAATAACACGGATTGTAATTAGAATATGCAAAGTATACATCCTGAAAGTAATACAAGTATATGTACCCACTTGTAAAGCACATTATGAAGACTCTGAAACAGTCTATGGTGACATCTCCCAGATTATGAAAGATGAAAAGACCAGATCGATATACTCATGGGAGACTTCAGTGCAAAAGCTGGCAAATCGAAATATACAGAAGCATTTCCTGTGAGCCAGGAAACCATTTATAATGATGGGTGGTAACCATATAACCAACCCATATGTGTTCCTTGCGTGTCAACAAATGGGTTGATGGAGGGTTAGTGCCCCCTCCCCATAAAGCAACTAATTCAAAATCAAACAGCCACCCTTATGGGATAATGGCGTCTGGATATAGACAGATAGATAGATAGACAGATGTATGGAAAAATTGGTGTAGGCAAGAGGACTGACAGGGGTGAAATGGTGGTAAAATTTGTTGATTTGTATAACATGAGAAAAATGAACACATTCCTCCACAAAAGAACAGGAAGAAAATGGATCTGGAAAAGTCCAATTGAAGAAACAAAGAATGAAATCGACTTCAATTTGATAGATAAGAACAACACGATCACTAATGTCACAGTTATCAACAAAGTAAATATATATAGGAAGTGACCACAGAATGATGGGTTCCACTGCCAGGTTCAATTTCTGAGTTGAAAGCAAGAAACTGACTAAAAAGGAAAAGGTATGCCCAATAGAGTTAAGCAAAAAACAAAGCTGCCTTTCAGTTAGAAATAAGGGAGATACCAGGCTCTGTGTTAGCTGAGTGTGACATTGATGGTTTGAATGATAGACTAAAAATGTGTTACGGGACTCAGCGGAGGTAGTAGAGAAAACTAACACAACCAAGGCAACGTGTAATCAACAATGACCCTCGAACCCATGAAAAAAAAAATAAAGAGAGAGAGAGAGAGAGAGAGAGAGAGAGAGAGAGAGAGAGAGAAATGAAAGTAAAAACAAAGAAAGATTAAATAGAAAAACCAGAATTAAATAAGCTCATCCGCAAGATAGATAGATAGATAGATAGATAGATAGAGAGAGAGAGAGAGAGAGAGAGAGAGAGAGAGAGAAGATAAACAAAAGAGAAGCATGGATCAGATTAAAGCAACTACCTCCCCCCAAAAAGGGAAAAAGTCTTAAACACGTCCGAAGCAAAATGGCACTAGGAAAGCAACAGCTTATATTACCGAAAGACAAAAATAGTGAAGTCATTAAGTTCAGAGATAATGTGGTGGAGAGAGTTGAAGAATTTTATAAAGAACTGAATAACTTAAAGATAATACAGTAGTACCAGTAGCAAACTTTTCATTCTAGGAGATTTTATTGTTTGCCACCTCCTTTGGCTCTCATCTCCTTTCACTGATCCACCTGGTGAACTAGCCTACACCTTTTCTATCCTTAATGACCTAGTGCAGCTTGTACAGCATCCTACCCGTATCCCTGACCGCCTTAGAAAGAGTTCCAACATACCTGACTTATTCCTTACAACTAATCCTTCTTATTACGCTGTTAATCTTTGCTCTCTGTTGGGCTCATCAGATCACAACCTTATTACCTTAACCTGTCCCATCGCTTCAGTACAGCCTGTGGACCCTCCAAAGAAACGTCGGTTGTGGCACCTTGGAGCTGCTGATTGGGAGGCCCTCAGGAAATGCTTCTTTGATTTTTCCTGGAATGATTATTGCTTCCATGACCGGGATCCATCCGAGTGTACCATGCGCATTACGGAGGTTATTCTTTCAAGCATGGGAGCATACTGTACACTCCTTTCTCATATCCTCTGGCCAATGCAAAAAAAAGCCATGGTTTAACCACGCTTGTTCTAATGCTGTCCACAACAAGAAGTAGGCCTATAAAAGGTACTGGAGCCAACGCACCCCTGAACCACATCTTTTTATGTTTCTGCCCGGGATCATGCTAAAAATAATTTCATCCGTACTAAATGCTCTCAACTCTCCAACTCGAATTCTTCCCGCTCCTGCTGGCACCTTGCTAAAAACCTTTCTAACAGCTCACCTCATTATCCTTTCCTCCTCTTTTCTACCCTGATAGTTCTGTGGCTATTTCATCGACAGATAAAGCAGATCTCTCGCTCAGACTTTCTCCTCCAATTCCACCTTAGACGAATCCGGTGCTGTTTCCTCTAACTTCCTCATGGCTGACATTAAATTTTCTTCAGCTGATGTATTTGCTGCCATCACTGGCCTCAGTACTAACAAGGAATATGGGCCTGACGGAGTCCCTCCTGTTGTCCTCAAGAACTGCTATTCTATGCTTACACCCTGCCTAGGTAAACTCTTTCGTCTTTGTCTGTCAACTTGTACCTTTCTTTCTTGCTGGAAATTTGCTCTCACACAGCCAGGCGCAAAGAAAGGTGACCATTCCCAACCCTCTAACTATCGCCCAATTGCTTTAACATCCTGTGTCTTGAATGTTTTTGAGTCTATTCTTAACAGAAAAATTTAAAAGCCTCCTTCCTATCACAACCTTTTATCTGATCGTCAGTATGGGTTCCGTCAGGAGCGCTGCACTGGCGATCTTCTCACCTACCTTTCAGACTTCTGATCCTCCTCCTCTCGGGACTTTGGCGAAAGCTTTGCCATTGCACTTGACATCTCAAAGGCTTTCGATCGAGTCTGGCATAAATCTTTAATTTCCAAACTGCCCTCTTACGGTTTCTATCCTTTTATCTTTGCCTTCATCTCTACCTTCCTTTCTGGTCGTTCTATAGCTGCTGTTGTAGACGGCCACCGTTCTTCTAGAACTAGATCTATCAACAGTGGTGCTCCCCAGGGCTCTGTTCTATCACCAACTCTCCCTTTCATTCATCAATGACTTAAGCTGCACATCTAACCCTACCCACTCAGATGCTGATGATTCCACCCCTCATCTTTCCATTCGGTTCCTGCGACGTCCATATCAGCAGTTACTTCAACAAACAAGGGATGAGGCTATGGCACACCTAATGTCTAACTTGGCTTGTATCTTTGACTGGGCTAAAAGCAATCTTCTTGTTTTTAATGCATTATAGACTCAATTCTTACACCTATCAGCTCGACGAAATCTTCCACAGGGGTACCCACTAATGTTCAGTAATACCCAGCTTAATCCTGCATCATCCTTAAACATACTTGGGGTTTCATTCTCTCGGGATTTATCTTGGAAAAATCATATTACATCTTTTGTAAAATCTGCTCCGAAGAGATAGGTGTGTTAAGTCGACTCCGTACCTTCTTTACCCCTGAACAGTTGTTGACTTTTTACACGGATTTTATTAGCTCCTGTGCAGAGTACGGTACAACTCTCCTGTGTGGGGAGGCTCCCCATATACAGCTCCTCTCAGTAGAGTGGAGTCAAAGGCTTTTCGTCTCATTAACTCTCCTACTCCTACTGGTTTCCTTCAACCTCTGTCCATTTGTCGCATCTTTGTCTCTTTTCTATCGCTACTTCAATGATCACTGCTCCTCTGAACTGTCTGCTGGCATCCCTCGAGCTCTATGACAAGCACTTAGCACCCGTCTAGCAACAAACTCTCATCCATTTTCTGTCCATCTCTCTAATGCATGAGTTAACCGTTACTCCCGGTCCTTCATTTGTGCCAGGGGCGCACCCAAGAATATTTTTCGGGGGATGCAGGGGCATAAAAATGGAAATTGTGGCTAGAAAAAAAAATCTAACGCAAGTCACTTTAATTTACTTCGTTTCTTACAAGGAAGGAAATTTCGGGGGGCCCATGGCCCCCTTGGCCCCCCCTCTGGGTGCGCCCCCGATTTATGCAATGGGTCAGCTCTGGAACTGTCTCCCTCTGTATGTATTTCCTGCTTCCTTAGATCTCCAGTCTTTCAAACGCAGTGTGTCCAGACCTCTCGAAATGGACGGATCTTGAATTTGACTCTCTGTTGTATTGTTTTTGTTTTTTCTTGGAAGGAACGGTTTGCGGGCTTCTGGCCTTTGGTTCATTTTTCCTTGGGTTGAAAAAACAAAGAAATACAAACAAGAAAATATCGTCTTCACCTTGTATAATTAATTCCCTGGTGTGCCTGCACTTGGAATGCTGTTTTCATTTCTAATGACCTAATAAATTATAATATACATATATATATATATATATATATATATATATATATATATATATATATATATACATACATGCATACATACATAAGTATATATATATATGTATATATATATAGCCTATACACACACACACACACACACACACACACACACACACACGACCTTAACACCAAGATTGAGAAATAAACCATTTACCTTAAGTAAGTGCTGACTGCGAGGGATTTGATTCATACATACAAAAATATCTTCAAAAAACCTGATGACATGACTGTCGAAAAATACGTCACAGTCAATCGGTCGACTTACATTAAAAGCAATGGTCAGTTGTTGGCTAGTCACAAGACGTTAAGCACATCTTCAACTGAGTTATAAGTAATTGGAGCAAGTGGCCTTCCAGTGCGGTAAGCTGCTATCCTGACATTTAAAAACTGCCTGGATTAGTATTTGTCTTCTAATTCCGAGCTAAGCACATTCACTGTTGAATAATACATTTTCTAAATTACAATGTCTTACAGTACTAAGAATGGAAGTTATAATCGTAGAACATTGTAGATGTGAACCTAATGTATTTTTCTCTTTCAATCTGAGATTGTACAGGGTATGACTTCCTTTCATCCTTGCCTATGAAGTTACCATGACAGCTTTTCTATGCAGAATGGTAGTCTTTAATACGATTTCCTGCCGGGTTTGTCTGGAGGGTTTTGTGAGTGAAGGGAGCTATTTTGCTTCCTTATCCTTGTCTTTCTCTTATAGTACAGTAAAACGATCAGTACCGTATTTAGAATGAATAATGGAAACATTGTTCTAACTAATCAGTCTTGTTTAATATATAAATATCCTAAGTAACGCCAATCATGTAATAACTAAAGGTAAATGTCATAAGAGAGGGGAGAGAATGTTTTGGTGGCACTTGTACTGTACTTCACAGGTACTGTACTATATTCATCTCTACTTGTGAAAAGCTGCCTGAGGACACTATAAGACCCCAAGACACATTCCAAACATCTGTCCTTAAGTATATTGCCATCCTCCTTAGAACGGCATCATACGCTGACATAACGTGCCTGATCTTCTTGATATGTCATTTATGTAGTATTTATCATGCATTTCCTACAGTGAACAGAATATCCATTAATGGTGTCAGTTACGTGGCCATATTGGAAATTGTGTCAATTTCCAATATGGACACGTAACTGACACCATTAATAAAGATAGCCTGTTCAGTGTAGGAACTGAATGATGAATACAACAGGTTATTAAAGAGTTTAGAAGATCAGGCACGTTATTAGCAAGGATTTCAATTAAAATCCTCTATCAGAATTTAATCTCCATACCTTGAGGGAAAACTGGAATGGCATGTGCCGATTGTCCCAAGTAATATGCAGATCAAGTACAGTAATCAGGTAAGATACATGTAGTAAACATCACCAGGACATTTGCGGTCATATTCAAGTCTCGGGTTTGAACTTGATTATAGACTGAAAACCAGGATTTCCATGGAATCCAGGAATACGATACTGAGAATGAAATGGTGTGCATTTGTGTAGAATCCTGGTTGACTTTTGGAGGAAGTTTGGTGCTTATATAATACTGACTGCCTACCTTAATGACCCGTGTGCTGTACAGTCAACAGGCACAATTCTAGCTCCTTTTCTACCTCTTTTTTCTGGAACACGGGGTGAAGAAAGAACATAAGAAAGAACATGACTGGAATCTATATTTCTAAAACAAGATAGAACATGTCTAGGCTCTCTGTCACTGAAACAGGAGGCGAAGATAGAATATATCTAGTAGCCACTCTACAACTGAAGCATCATATGAAGACAGAGGGTATCTGGCCTGTCGTATTATTGACGCACGTGACGAATATACAGCTTGTTTACAATCCCTGTTACTGAAGTTCGTGACAAAAAATCTAGATTGTCCAGCCTCTTGCCACTGCTAATGATTGCACTGTAAAGTGGGATGCAGGCTGAACACATTAAACAACCATAAGTGTTCCATAAATGACTGACAAGAATCGGGCGGTTGTCTACACCTTTGCACTTTCACTATTAGCACCTTAGATACGATGGCAACTAGAGAGCTTAGCTATAGTTTTCATTAATGTAGCTACTGAGATACTTTTCGAACCTTCATTAACCATCTCGGCACAGGTGGCCTCCGCTAGGATGAATAAACTCGTCCGAAGTAACAAGAATAACCGGATAAAGACGTCATCAGCCGAATAGTTATGCAGCTCTTTATTGAAATTGTTTCAGAGCCTAAAACACACCTTAAAAACAGTATCTGGTTCGTTTTCACCTGACGGAAATGGTTGCATGAAAGTCGAGGAGCTTTAGTTATCAGGTAATGTTTCTCGTTGATTGCTAATTAAATCAAATCTCAGGTATGATAACACCTGGTCATCAACTGAACTGATCGAGTAAATCATCATCGCCACGATAAAAAAAAAAAAAAAAAAAAAAAAAGCGCACTATGGTTAGTCGTCACCAAGCCGTATGAAATTTCGCTTCAGCAATTCAGTAAAACTAAACTCGGAGGCAGTTTTTTTTTTTTTTTTCATCCATTGCCGTTTACAGATGATAATATTCAGTTTAGAAAAGACTTTTCGATCTACGATAATTTCCTAATATACATAACACTAACCCGTTGACCGCGTGGAGTTTCTGTGATCTGAATAAATCATAAGAAATAATAAAATAAAGTTCTTTCTTCTCGGTCAAAATGTCAGTGGCAAGTTTTTAATGTTTTTCGTGCCCTGGGATTCTCTTGCTCATGGTAAAATCACCTGACGTTAGCAGAAATATAATGCTCAGTGGTTATCATGCATCTAAAGGATTAAATATAACTCGCAAGGAGAAAAGAAAATTGAATACCGAGCTTTCGAATATTGTTTCCAGACCTCGTCAAGGTTTTAAGATTCCTCGAGATACTAGACGAAAGTTCGATATTCTGCGTTTCTATTTTTTCCTAACGATTTATTCTGCATATTTATATAATACACGTTCTTGTGATTTATTCTTCGTAAATAACACTGCATGGAAGCAGCAAGAAAAGCGTACAATAATATGTTCAAGGGTTAAGTGGTATGTAGTATCATGATGAGCGTCAAGTGGCACATTCTCGTTGCTCTGGCATTTCCTTTCGTGGATAACGTGTAATGAAGTTTTAGATAATGGCCTCATTATCTCTCTATATCTTATCAGACCGCTTATCAGTGAGGCTGAAGAGGGTTTTAGCATGATAAGCACGAAATAGCACATTCTCGTTACGGAGGTGCCTTTTATTGGAATTTGCTTCCGTTGGTAACGTTCCTGTGACTGGTGGGTTTCACTGACTCCGTGGTTATATCTGATCACATCTTGGGGTCAACGAGGGAAGCAAATGGGGCCACTTGAGAGTGATTATTTACACACACACACACACACACACACACACACACACACACACACACACACACTGACGAAGTGGGTGGTTACTGTCCCCCTTGAGCAAGGGGACGGGTGTGTGGGTGTGTAAAGGTCACAGCCTTGCCCTTAGATCGGACTATATGAGCTCTCAGCTCCCTTCCGGGAGGGTAAAAGCTGACGATCACGACCATCAAGTGATCTTGACCGACCCGGTGAATTACACACACACACACTTTCTTAAAGCACTATGTTGTTTATATTCCCTCCGCCGCGGCTGAGTAAGGTGCACGCTACTAAGTGTATAACAGCACCAAAAGTCCTAGTCGCCTCTTCTGCTTCTATTTCCACGAATTTGGACATACCAGACCTGTATAACCATGGTAAAATTAACCAGTGCCATTGATCCACAGCTAAATAAGGGACCAGTGTCGGTGGCTGCGAAACTGCTTGACTAATTTTTGAAACTCCACAGAGAGAGAGAGAGGTAGGCGACAGGACGTTTGACACCCATCGTACGTCCAGTGTGGTGCACACATGTCCTAGTTATGTGATCTAAAACAGTGCTGTGTAACCATTCAATATGTAGATATCTGGTTAAAGAAAACAAAAAAAAGCACGGAGGGTTGTTATTACAGGGTTTTGAGAGAGAGAGAGAGAGAGAGAGAGAGAGAGAGAGAGAGAGAGAGAGAGAGAGAGAGAGAGAGAGAGACAGAGAGAGACAGAGAGAGAGACAGAGAGAGACAGAGAGAGAGAGGTAAAAATATCAATAATCTCAACTGCAGAAGTACAGCCTAGAACTCCGAAGGATCAGCCGATACGTCAGTGATTGTGTGACCATTTCATTGGGCACTCTTATTAATGTAGTTTCCTAGTTTTATGTTTTCCGGTTTCTGTTTAAATCCCTCCAACAACATACATTAAGGTGGTTTTGGTGGTGTTGTTGATGATGCTGAGTGTTATAACTAGCCCACAGTATGCTGAAATTAGGATACGTTACGGCAAAACCAGGATCATGCAGGTCACATCAGGCAGGAAGTATATTACTCTCTGCTGTCTATGCTAGACCAGTCATGCAAGGAAAACCACTGGACTGGGACAGGACTGAATGTAGCATAGTTTTTATTTATTCCTATATCTTATAGCAAAAATAGTCGTACGCATAAACATTACACTGTAAAGTGGAATGCAAACTCCGTATATACCACGATAATTTCTGAAGTGAGTCAAACGGAACGTGCTTAACCTTTCTATATTGTTTCTGACTGCACTCCGTAACGTTTTTTTTTTTTTTTTTTAATGTGCTCGACTCTGGGCATAGGCTCCACGGCCTGCTCCCAAGGCCCAGTAGTCCTCCTACATATCATAAACCTCTACATGTCACCACTTCGGCGCTAACACCTACCATCCATATTGAATACATGCTAGGACTATCTCATACAGGACTGGTGTATTGGTATTAGCTGGGGTATTTTTACGACATGTCGGCGGGTCTTCTGGTAGATCGGTAAAGTCTGCTTTACATGTAATTCAAATCCTTAAACTGTTCCCTGCCCCAGCGGGGATTTGAACCTGGGTCCGGTAGGACCGCAGGCCACCTTTCTACCGACTGAGCCACCGCCTCCCAAAATAATGGAGGAGGATCATTCCTAAACCACAGGCGTTCAGAAAATTACCAGAAAGAATTAGGAGTTCACATTCCACTTTGGGAGTTAAGATTTCAGCATATGGCCCTAAGACTCGCTGTCACTGAATTTCATGTAATTACAACCTAGTATTTAAGGTGTGGTAATAGCCCAGCTCCGTCAAGTGAAGACAGACTGCCTATAATAAACTTTCGATCAATTCTTTCTCTTAGCTTAGACATGTTTTTTACAGTAAGAGAAAGATACATGGGCAGATTCAGCCTTCTCCTTTCCTTGTCCATCTTGCATGGGAAATTTTGGAAGGAAAATGTCAAGATTTGTGTGTGTGTGTGTGTGTGTGTGTGTGTGTGTGTGTGTGTGTGTGTGTGTGTGTGTGTGTGTGTGTGTGTGTATGTTCTTACCTAATTGTTCTTACCTAATTGTATCTTTACAGGAATGAGTCAAGCTCGTACTGTCCCGTGTCTTAGACCATATTTATCGTACATATCCTTAAATTTGTGAATTTTTTGGCACACACTATTTCATTCGGTAGTGCATTCCACTGATCAATTGCTCTGTTTGGGAAACTGAATTTCCTTACGTCTTTATCACCTCTCTTCTTATGCAGTTTTTTGCAGTGTCCTCTTGCTGATGCTTCTCCATATGTTAAGTAATCATTTATGTCTATTTTCTCCTTCCCAGATATGCATTTATATGTCACCTCTTTTCCTTCTTTCCTGTAGTGTTGGTAGATTCAGTTTATTTAGTCGTTCTTCGTAGCTTAGATCCCTTAAGCTTGGTATCCATCTTGTAGCGGCCCTTTGAACTTTTTCAATCTTGTCTATGTGTTTTTTGAGATGAGGACTCCAGACTACTGATGCATACTCCAGGGTTGGTCTGATGAATGATGTTATTATCCTTCTTAGCATGTCTTCATTTATGTATGTGAATGCTATTCTCATATTTGTAAGCAGTGTATACATGTTCCGTACCTTCTCACTGATGTGGTCAGCCGGAGATAGTCTGTTATTGATAATCACACCTAGATCCTTCTCTCTTTCTGATGTGTGTAGGGTTTTATTTCCTAACGTATAATCCCAATCAGGTCTTTTTCCACTTTTACCAAACTTGATTGCATGACACTTGTCCACATTGAATTCCATTTGCCATGTATTACTCCATTCATGAAGTTTATTTAATTCTTCTTGTAGCTCTTTACAAGAGTCTGTGTTAGTAATTCTCCTTTGTATTTTTGCATCATCTGCAAACATATTCAGATAGCTTTCATTTCCAGTGTTACTGTTTATATCATTTATATACACTAAAAACATGATTGGTGCCAGCACTGAACCCTGTGGTACTCCACTAGTCACTTCTTTCCATGATGAGTAGTTTCCCCTTAGTACTGTTCTCATTTCTATTTTTATGAGAAAATCTTGAATCCAACAAAACAGTTTGCCTCGAATTCCTCCTTGATGGTACAGTTTCCATAAAAGTCGAACAAACACTTCCAGCCAATCAGAATCTCGACAGGAACAGTGTTGCCATAAATGCCTGGCCAAATTAATTGGTATGAGGTATACCCACCTCGACTCCGTGGCGTGTGACACTGATACGTTGCGTAATTTTTAAAATCCACCTCACGCCTACAGTAATCCTTAAAATGCATATGTGTATAGAAGATTTTCTACTCAGAATAACATATTCTTTCATCTCTACAAATATTTGCAGAAACTCGTGTTACACTTTGTATTTATGAAACATGCTATGGCCTCCGTTATTCGTGCATGTGGCGACAATGCGATCGCTAAATTAAGATCTGTCGAAATCTGGAAATACCGTCGCCAAGTAATGTTCCCGCCAATTTAGTGTTGCAACACCAACACAGATTGGTAGTAGTAGTAGTAGTTGTTCCCTAGGCAGTCTGGCCGAACAGCCCCGAGTCCCTTAGGAAGGCCATGGCCGAGACCGGGCTTTCCCACAGAGCTCTCAAAGAGTGTATGTTGTGTTGTTGGCGTAGGTGATTGTGTGCAATACAGTCATCCATAATGTGCTTAATAGTATGGGGTGCTGTGTTACATCCTGGGCAGGCATCAGCGACGGAGTCATCCAGCCTCTTCTGGTAGCTTAAGAGGGCTGGATGGTGCCCACATCTCAGCCTGGCCAGGTGTCCTGTCCTCACGAGGGAGATAGGATTCAGAAGGGTGGATGTCAGGAGGCCGTGCATGCAGCTGTGTGTTGTCTTTTAGTGACCGAATGGAGCGGCGAGTGATTTAAGTGTGGATATGCTTCTGGAAGCTGGTCTGACGTGGGCGAGGGAGGAGAGATGACAGTATTTGTGTATGAAATCGTGTGCTGGGTGTTGTTTTGATGTTCCTTAGTGTGGGTGGATGTGCTGCCATGTAATGTAGTGGATGTTGTGGGTTTGTGGAGGTTACAGCAAGAATCTGGGTGCCTCTCATGTCTAGGTGATCCTTGACTTTGAGGACTTTGGTTTCTTGATGTAGGTGGTCTATGTGTGTAGTAGCTGTGCTCTATGTGTGTAGTAGCTGTGCAGCCTGTGATTATTTGTAGGGCCTTGTTCCGTAAGGTCTGTAAAGTGTTGTAGTGTGTTTTGGTGAGGTTAGGAGCCCAGGCAGGGCTTGCTTAATTCATCACTGAACGTATATATTGTTTGTATACTGTGCTGGTGGTATCCTTGTTGTGTCCGAATGTTGTATGGGGAAGTGACCTCAAGGCATGCACTGAGTCTTGGTGTTATTTTATTTTTAATGTTTGTGATGTGTTGTTGAAATGACATTGATGTATTGTATGTTACACCAATGATTTTGTGTGTGTGTGTGTGTGTGTGTGTGTGTGTGTGTGTGTGTGTGTGTGTGTGTGTGTGGTAGGGGAGTGTTGTTTATGGTGAGGTGTGGAATGTGACTGTGTTCTGCTGTCCAGTTTGTGAGAAGGGTCACTGTAGATTTGGCTGGGGCCATTTTGAGCCTGTTTGTGGTGAACCATTCGTGTAGTGTGTTGAGGTAAGGTTGGAGGATGTGTGCAGCTGTGTTTGCATTTTGATGAGTACATGTAATTGTTATATCATCTGCATAGGAAGCTATGTGTACCTGTGCTGTGTGGGGTGTGGGTATGTCGTGCATGTATAGGTTAAAGAATGTAAGGGACAAAACAGATCCTTGAGGGACGCCATTTGTGAAGTTTCTGATGTTAGAAGACTGACCGGCAAATGTTACGTGTGCACATCTGCCTCCTAAGTAGTTTGCCAGCCACCTTTTTTGTGTTACTGTGCACGTTTGTGTTGAATATTTTTTTTTATTATTTTTTTTATGCGAGGAAGAAGGAACCAAAGGCTATGAGCCCGCAGTAACAGTTCCCTCCAAGAGAAAAACAAAATACAATAGAGAGCCAAATTCAAGATCCGATCATTTTGAGATGCCTGGACACACTGCGTTTGAAAGACTTGAGATCATAGGCAGCATTTGTGAGGTTGTGGCGGGGGATGGCATCAAAAGCTTTGCTGATGTCTAGTGTGACTAGCAGTGTTCTGTGTAGTGGCCTTGCTGAATTCATGCCATCGAAAACTCTCTGTATAAGGTCTGTAATAAGGGTGTTTGTGGAGTGTAGTGGCCTAAAGCCATGTTGTGATTGGGCTAGGGGAATGTGAAGTGTGACCAGTTTTAGTATCAGTCGTTCAATGACTTTAGAGGGGATGCAGAGGAGTGTGAAGGGGCGGTGTGAGGAAGGTAACGTGGAGTCTTTGTTGGGTTTAGGGATAGTGATGATAATGCCATGCTTCCAGATATTGCGTATTATGTTGTGTGAGTAGCTGTAGTTTGATATATTGGTGAGTGTTTTTATGCCTTGTGGTCCAAGGTGTTTAAGGTGAATGTTGGTTATGTTGTCTGGTCCACAGGCAGATGAGTGTTTAAGGTTGCTAATGATTGCTTCGTCTGGTTGTAAGTGAAAGGTGCGTAGTCTGGGTCTGTGGGGAACTATCTCTTACGTCGGATGATACGTCGGTCTTCGGGATGGGGGTTTAGATGGCTGACTTGTGAAAAGTCATTGATGAGAGTGTTTGCTTGTTGTTTGTTTGAAGGTATGGTGTCTGTTGTTGTGATGGCGGGATGTGAGTGTGTAGTGTTGCTGCTGGAGAGTATGATGCTGTTTGGTGTTTTGTAGAGTTTGCTGGTGTTTGTTTTGTGGTCAAGTGTTTGGAGATAATTATTCCAGTTTAGTGTTTGCTGTTCTGATATTTTGTTGTTTATTTGATTGCTGAGTTCTTGCATTTGTTGCACGGTGTCTTGTGTATGGGGTGTCGGGGATTGTCGCAGTGTGTCCCGTTGACTGATGAGGCCTTGAATTTCTGGTGTGAAGATAGGGTTCTGTCTCTTTCTGTTGCCTCTAGGGATATGTCTTTTGTCCGCGTTCTTTGAAAGGAGTGATAAGAAACAGGGAAGTGAGCATGGAATGGAAAAGTTACTACATGACAGTATTGTGATACCAACTCTAACGTATGGAAGTGAAGCTTGGACGTTGTTGGAAGGACACAAGTCAAGAGTGAGAGCAGTGGAAATGAGTTATTTAAGAGGAGCCTGTGGAGTCACATGGAGAGACAGGCTGACGAATGAGGATATAAAGAAGCGTTGTGGTGTGGATGTGGATGTGATAGGAAGAGTTATGAGGAGCACACTGAGGTGGTTTGGCCACGTGGAGAGGATGGGAGGTGAAAGACTGACGAAGAGAGTGTATGTGAGTGAGGTGGAGGGGGGAAGAGGGAAGGGGAGGCCGAGGATGAGATGGAGGGATGGGGTGGAGAGGTATATGAGAGAGGGGGGTGTGAGTTGGGAGCAAGGCGTGAAATGGCGGGGGACAGGGCGACTTGGAGGCGATTTGTTTGTGGTCACCCCAAACGGGATTGAGGCGTCTGGCAATAGATAGATAGATAGTACTGAAAGTGTGCACAGCAGTGTTGATGTTTGTGATGGGTGTACTTTTAGTGTTTCGAAATGCTGTTCTGTTTCAGTTGCAAATGCCTCCCAGTTGGCTCTCTTATAATTAGTGTATGTGTGTCTGTGGCCAGCTAGGGTGCTTCTGATTTTGGCAGTGATGATGACTGGGAGGTGATCAGAACCTAGGGCTTTGACCATTCTCCAGGATGTAGTGGGTGCGAGGTTTGAGGAGCAGAAAGTGATGTCTGGGGATGATGGAAGGGAAAGGGCTTGGTGTGGGATGTGGATATGTTGATCTAGATTGTTCAGTACGAAAAGATAATCTGTCTGGGATTGTAGTACCAGCCCTCTGTCTGTGTCAGGGTTGTTGACATGCCAGGCCGACGACTTGGCGTTGAAATCACCACCCAGAATGATGTTGGGTATGTTAATGATGTGGTATATCTGTGGAGAGTAATTGTGTGGTACTGTTGGGGACGATTGGGGGGGAATGTATGTATTAGCGATTGTTATGTGTGATTTGTTACCAGTGCGTATTTTAATTGCTTGTATATCTGTTGTGGCGTCATGTGGGGGAAGAAGTGACTTTTTGTGTGCTCTGGTATCTGCGAAGTCAATGGATTTGTGTACTAGGGTGATGAGTCCACAGCCACTGCCGTCGGTCCGGTCTTGTCGAATGGTGGTGAAGTTGTGGAATGTTAGTGTTTTCTGTGCTCTGTGTAGTTTTGTTTCTTGTAAGATGGCAATGTGTATGTTCTGTTGTTTGATGAATTGTGTGAGTTCTTGTATTTGGTGTTTATGTCATTTTATGTTTAACTGAAGAATGTTTATGTTGTGTGTGCGATGTGGTTTGGCTGCCGCAGCACCGGGGTGAGGTGGTGGTGTGGGTGGAGGGGTAGGGGTAGGTGGAGGTTGTGATGGAGGTAAGGGTTTGGGTAGATTAGGATGGGTTGAAATGGGAGGAGTTGGGGGATTGGATGGTGTGGGAAGGATCGGTGGGTTTGGCTGTGGAGGTGTGGAGGAAGTAGGAGTAGGGTTGGTGAGGGGCTTAGTGGGTGGGGGAAAGGAGCATAAGGAGCAGGTCCAGGTGTTTGTGTAAGGTTTTCTGGATGCAAGTGTTGTGCAGGTGTAATGGGTCCAGTACTTGCGGGAATTGCACTGAACTGAACCCATTGTCTGTTGGCTCGACGTGATAGGTTTTGAGCATGTTGGACATATGTATTTGTTGGTGGGTCCTGGATTGTTTTCAATGTCCCCGGCTAGAAGAAGTCGTCGAGAAATGACTGCCGGGGAGTCATTTCTCGATGTAGAAAAAACGGTGTTGTTGTGTGTGTTGTGTTGGGAGATGTGGTATTTGCCCGGGCGACCGAAGCCACTCCCAGGCACTCGGGCCTCATAAGGGGCTGGGGAGGTTTGCGGTGGTTTGGCCCCCATGCTGTCCTCCTCTTCTCTTCAACAGCCTCCGGGGGGTTGACCCACGGTGAAGACGCCACCTCTCATGTGGTGTAGTCAGTGTGTGCGTGTGCCGATAAGAGTTCGATCGTTTGGTAAATTTTGTTGTTCTGGCGTGTCGAGAGGTTAGTTTTTTTTTTTTTTTTTCTGTGATAATTATTTCGCTGATGCGGTATACCATTTCTTAGTCTTCGTTCTTCTCATTCAACTATGCAATATATACCTATATATATATATATATATATATATATATATATATATATATATATATATATATATATATTCGATTTTTTAATGGTGGTGCAACCCGTCACACTTGAGACACCCTAGCTAATTTTTACCAATAAACTCTAGGTTTAGCGGAGAAGTATCTAGAGAAATGAAAAGGAAGTGTATGCTGCCTTCATGGACTTGGAGAAAGCTTATGACAGAATAGATAGGCAAGGTATATGGAAGGTATTACGAATATATGGAGTGGATGGGAAATTGTTGAATGCTGTGAAGAGTATATACGAAGGAGCTAAGGCTACGGTGCGAATGGATGGTGAGCTGATTGAATTTTTTTTATCTCAATGTGGGACTGAAACAGGGATGTGTGATGTCTCCATGGCTGTTTAATTTATACATGGATGGGGTTGTAAAGGAGGTGCAGGGTAGGGCAGTGGATGTGGGGGTGGCTCTAATGAATGAGGGTGAGATTTGGAAGGTTCTGGTGTTGCTGTTTGCTGATGATACAGTATTGTTGAGTGAAGATGAATGGGAGTTGCAAGGTTTGGTGAATGAATTTGGGACAGTGTGTAGTAGGAGGAATCTGAAAGTTAATATAAACAAAAGTAAAGTTATGCTGTTTGAGAGGAATGAAGTCACAGAATGTACAGTGAGGTTGGATGGTGAGGATATGGAGAATGTGAGTGCATTCAAGTACTCGGGTAGTGTGATGAGTAAGGATGGAACTTTGGGGGATGAAGTACGTGAAAGGGTACAGCAGGGAAGGAAGGTTGTTTGTTCACTGAAAGCAGTGATGAGAAATAGGAAGGTGAGGATGGAAGTTAAGAAGTCGCTGCATGATAGTATTGTGATCCCTACCCTGACGTATGGAAGCGAGGCGTGGACCTTGCAAGAGGGGAACAAGTCAAGAGTGAGAGCAATGGAAATGTTTTACTTGAGAGGAGCGTGTGGAGTGACATGGAGGGACAGGTTGACGAATGAAAAAGTGAAGGAACGTTGTGGGGTGGATGTGGATGTGGTTGAGAAGATTAGGAGAAATACACTGAGGTGGTTTGGACATGTGGAGAGAATGGAGAACGAAAAACTGACTAAGAGGGTGTATGTAGGTGAGGTGAAGGAAGGGAGAGGGAGGGGTAGACCGAGGATGAGGTTGAGGGATGGAGTTGAGAGGTATATGAGGGAGGGGGGAGTGAGTTGGGGGGAGGGTAGTCAAATGGTGGGTGACAGAGCGACTTGGAGGCGTTTTGTCTGCGGCCACCCTTTGCGGGATTAGGGCGTCGGGCTATAGATAGATAGATAGAACTCTAGGTTATAAGTAATGCATGGTTTTACGATTATTTTCTTTTCAAATTACTAGAAACAACAAATGGTAATTCTGAGTGAAAAAAAACTGGGTTGAGATAAGCGTTTTCTCTAAAATTAACGTTTTTTCAACGCACACCTCAGTTCAAAAACCATGGGCATCAGGCGTGGTGTAACATGGCTGCTGCTACACCAGCGCCGCCCTGGCGGCGGCTACATAAATTACGCTGTGTTACCCATGAGAAAGCCTCTCCATGTGATAGAGCTCAATGGATGTACGGCTCATTCCACTGAGCTCTATAATATGGAGAGGCTTTCTCATGGCTGACACAGCATAACTGATGTAGCCGCCGCCAGGGCGGCGCTGGTGTAGCGGCAGCCATGTTACACCTCGCCTGATGCCCACGGCTTTTGAACTGAGGTGTTCGTTGGTTTTTTGAAAGCAGCCGATGATTCCGTGATATATAGTGCCATGGTCAGGTTTGCAGCTTCTGGATGCAAAAATGGATACAGAAATTCATCAGAGAGAGATGGCATTACATTTCACGAGTAAGAAATATATCTTGTTGCTAATTCTATAGGATTATTGCCCCCTGGGTTGGGGCGGGAAGATTCTTCCCCAGTATCTCTGCATGAATGAGACCACTGAAACGGCCCCATTTATCTCCAGTCTTTCTCTCCATGTCCTCTTCTCTTCTGTTCACACTCTCTTGTAGATAGTTCCATGTTTCTTCCGGCCTTTATCAATCTAGACATTCGGTTTCATGACATGGATAGTGCCATAAAGGGTAAGTTCTGCACTGCAGCAACCTATGGCGTTGTTTTATACTCATTGGCCAAATGTACCTGATATAATTCGTTGAACTAGGCACACGCCCGCGGCGGAGATGGCCTCTTCATATTATAGAGCTCAGTGACTCATTCGCAACAGAAGCGCTGCAGGGAGCATGATTTCAAGTTTGATGGCAAACTAGTTTTTTTTCCACATTTGATGTGAGCGTCGGGCAATCGCAATAGCAATATAATTATTAAAGCAACAGGTGGAACTGGTGATATCAGAAAAATAATATGATATTATTTTACTTTATATTCACCCTCCCTGAGCCCCAAGGTCGCAGAATAAGCGCATTATCGTTGCTGACGTGTGACAGTTTGTAGGACGACGGACGGTAGGGTATACTCATTTTTTTTTTTCCCTTCCCCCACATACTTTACAGCAGCGGTTCCCAACCTGGGAGCCATGGCCTCCATAGGACATTGACTGGGGGGCCATGGGCCTTATTGGTAATATAAGATATTATAAGGTATTTGGTCTGGGTAAAACCTGACAGAAATCAAGTATGAAATATACCTTACTGTGCTAGTTTAGCCTTAAGTATATTGGGGTAATTACCGTTTTCTGCACAATATCAAATATTAAAAATATATAAATATACGATCTGAGTTATATAGGGGTCAAGGAGGTTCTCATAATTTTCTCGTGGGGCCTCAGGACCAAAAAGGTTGGGAACCACTGCTTTACAGCATCAACACGTACAGTTGTCGAGATAGAATACAGTGCATTGGTATGGGCATTATTAGACAAGAGCAAAGTTGCAGGCAGCAATACTTCGTCGCTTCCATTGTACAAATAGTTTTTAATTTCAGATGAACAGCGGGGACAGCTTATGTGTGGCAGCGCTCCGATGGCTGGACGAATCAGGAGGGCTTAACAGTCTCCGATCGGCGCTTGTGGCTAGAGCAGCTCGTCCTAAGCCACCGAAAGTTCACAGTAACCCTGTATACATCAACGTGATGCATCTACGCCAAGTTAGCGGTAAGATGGTAATGTTTTTTCCGAACCTATGGAAGCCTTCTGATGATATTTCAGTGCTGTAACGCCGCCTGATCTTTTCCTCGGTCATTCTGCAGTCAGAGCGTAATGATGATCCTTTTGGCCAAGCATTGTATTACGAGCACAGATTTATATGAATTACCATATAGGCCTTATATTTCTCCTATCTTTCCTGTCACTTCTTATTCCTTTTCTTTCCGTTACAGGTGGTTACAAATGGTTTCCTGTAAGCCAAGAAACCATTTACAACGCTGGATGGTATCCATATAACCAAATCACACGTGCTCCCTACGTGTCAAGTGCGTTGGTGGAGGGTTAGTGCCCCTCCCTGTAAAACAAATAACTCAGAGTCAAATGGCCACCCCGTAAGGGATTATGGCGTCTGGCAATAGATAGATAGATAGACCACATAGGCCTTATTTTGTTTTATGGTAAACATACTCTTGAAGCAGTAGAAGGACCTTACCAATTCAGTTCATATTTCTCCAGTTTGTTTTTTGTAAATTTCTGTTTTCAGGGTGGTAACAACGGGAAAACAGATTTCGCATGAAACTTTTATTTACCATCCCAGAAATCATCAGAAAAATATAACAGACTATCAGGAAGAACTGATTTGGTAAGATGCTTCAACTGCTTCACATAAAGTGTATGTTTACAGTTTTATTTATGTAATATACGGTGAGAGTCATGTCAGGATATTGGGGTTTTTATAAATTTGCTTGCTCTTCGTAGCCACCGTCTGATTAAATATTAGCCCTGCACGATGATGATGTACTTATGTTACCATTGGCTTTTTTTTTTTTTTTAAATCCAGATTGGGGAATGAGGAATATTAGTTCTCTCTTGTAGGTTATGTACTTTTATTGTACTGATGGGACTAATTGAAAGGAAAATTATTTTGACAACGGCATATGAGAAACACAGGATGTGCCACTAGACTGATTGAGATGATTATTGCCATAAAGGTACAAGTAGGCTTGCACAGTGTGCGGGAGATTGGGCGGTCTACGACCTCGCGCATTGTGAATACATAATCTTATGGGAAAAATTACATATGGGTGGTACCCCCTCATACCTGGACATTTTTTGACCCTTAGAGACATAATAAAGGTCATATTTTTCAGACATTGAACAACAGATATAGCTACAATAACAAAAATATGGGTAGTCACCTTAACAACAGTAGACAACAGGCCTGATGTACTTAAATAACGGGTTCTGAGGCACGGCAACACTTATTGTGCCGCACCTCCTGCCACACCAACACTTCCCTCCACAGACTCCTTTTGAGCACCTTCCCCAGGAGCCTCAAAGTCACTCACTTCGACCATAAACCCCTCGAAGTCCAATGCTGACACTTCTGAGAGTGCATCCTCTTCTTCCTCAACAGGAACAGGAGCAGACAATGTAGCTGGTTCCTCAATTTCACTAACTTGAGCCCGCTGTGTGTAACTTGTTATGAATGTCTGTCTTCTTCTGTTGATTTCTTGCCTGTGCCTGTCTGTGTAGAAACGGAAGAGTTTGTCGATACCAACCAGAACTTCTTCCTTTCTTAGGCTACTCACTTCCTGTTCCTTCACCTCTTCCTTGAGCTTATCTATGGCAGCAAGGATCTTGTTTATTCTTGACATACACAGCTCAGTCCTGCCCTTCATCACACTAGGCTGCTCAACTTGACTCTGCCTGGTGTTGGGCTCTGCGTCAGCCTCATCTATCCGTTGCAACACTTCCTCGGGAGGCTGTTCCTCATTAGCAGTGTGCACTTTTCGTATGTCTGCCAGTGTAACGTCCTTGAAACCTGGTACAGCTTGTGCTGCTGTCAGTGTTGTTGCCTTAGCCTTGGCCAGTGATTGAATGGCCGTCTCCTGGGTGGTGCATAAGTGAGGCACGAGCATTCGCCACGCATGGTTCACCGTTGCAGGTGTAATCTGGTGTCAGGCTTGTAAGAGAAATTCAACTGCGTCCTTCACTGTAAAATGACACCAGAATGCCTCAACAGTCATGGCCCTGTGGCGGGTCGGGATACAGCTGCTGGCGGAGATGGAACGGGAGCAGGTGCCTCATCGAGGTCTTCGTCGTGATCTTTTTGTAGGGCATGAAGCTCCTCTTGTGTGTTGGTCTTCCTGCGTAGGTAGTCGTACACTTACTTATGGTAGAAGTGCTTCACAGTGGCGGTCAGTTCTTGATCCAGTGGCTACACTAGTGACTTCATGCGGGGTGGCAGAAACACAATACGACAATCCTTGTGCAGATCTTCTAGGTATGGAGGGTGACTTGGTGCACTGTCAAGCACAAGGAGCATCTTAAATGGAATGCCCAGTTCCAGACACTTGGCCCTGGCATCGGGGACGCAGTGCCTCGTTAACCAGTCTGGCATAATATTCCCGGTCATCCAACCATTTGCAGACTTGTACCAGTACACGCCACTTGCCTCCATGTTCGTGAGGTATTTGTAGCACCTTGGGTGTGAAGCTGTGTGTACAACAACTGGCCTCATCGTGTGGCTCCCAGACAGGTTTACAGCAAACATTACCGTCATCTTACACTTCTGGAGCTTGCGACCGGGGGCTTGTTTCTGTCTTTTAGTGATGTAAGTTGATTTGGGCATGGGCTGGTAGTATAATGACGTTTCATCGAAGTTGTAGATCTGGTCCTTGGTGTACTGTCCCTCTTCAAGAAGCGCTTTAACTATCGCAGGATAGTCTCTCGCGGCCAGCTCGTCGGCAGAGGCACGTTCACAAGACACTTTGACGTGACGGAGTTCCATGCGCTTGAGAAAACGGTCCAGCCATCCAACCGATGCCTTGAAAGGTTTGTCCATATTTAACTTGCGAGATGCTGCCTTATAAAAGAACTGGGCTTGGTTTTGAATAAATCTTCCATTCAGTGGAACACCTTTCTTCTCCTTCCTCATTAGGAAGGTGGCAAGATACTGCTCCATTAGTGTCATCGCACGATTTCCCACCCATGAACGGCCGTCTGGGTCAGAGGCACCATATGTCTTCACTACAGCCCTTATGGCATCACGGTTCTTCCACACTGTTATTGCTGTTGATTCAGCCAGTCCCAGGGCTTTCCCGATGGCGGTATTTCCTTGACCTTCCTCCTTCACCTTAATGATCGTTAACTTGGTGGCGTGCGTCAGAAGTTTCTTAACTTTTAGGGTTGGAGCCATGGTGTGGTGAAGTACAGGCCAGGATGGAGCAGCAAAAAAAAAGCCACATGTTATACACGACAGGTTAACTGTAGAGAGCGGATCCGCACTGTGCACGAGCCAGGACTGTTATGGCGCGCCCGCTGCCTTGTACCCCAAGCTGTGCAGTGCTGTAGAATGCCCGGGAATTTCTGCGCATCAACATGATGACACGTGATGCGTTGTGTGAGGGGTGGTCGCGTACTAATAGAACATGGCATTTTTTAGCCACTCCTTGCCTCTACCTCGCGTTCTGTGAGGTAAACTCGCGGATTCAAGGTTTTCGGTTATGATTTTTGGTGACGCACACTGTGCGAGCCTACTGTACTTGTATACAGAGTACATATGCAACAAATCGAGGCCTTCATTAACCCTCAACTTTCTATGGAGACCGTTTCATTATTTTTTTTCCTTTTTTGTTTTTAAAAGGCTCCAACATGCTTGCATGTGTCGGCCTTGGTCACCTAATGGCGGCTCTCCACGCTGCACAATCCATTGCAGCCTCCCTGTTCAGTCCCTGAACCCTGAGGTCACACTTAATGACCTCGTCCCATGTCTTTCTTGGTCTACCCCTCATAACCCCACCCCCAATATTAACACTTCTCACCTTCCTCACCCAATTATCATCCCCCATCCTCTCCACATGTCCAAACCATCTCAATCTACCGCTCCTCATCACAACACCAATACACTCCAGTCCCATCCTACCTCTCAACTCTTCCATCGTAAACCCAGCCCCTCCAGGCCTTGGACGCAGGGACGCACTGCACATCCACCTAATCATTGTCATTTCTGTACGTCTGAGCCGGTGAATATCTTCCTCCTTCACCGCCCAGGTCTCACTACCATACAGCATTACACTCCTAACACATGCTGCATACAAAGACCCTTAGCACGTAGGGAGAGTCCTCTCAATGTCAGGAGAGGCAAGAGCTCCCTGAACTTCTTCCAGCCACTTCTCACCCTAGCCACAGAGCTAGCTCCAGCCCCACCTCCAGCACACAACATGTCTCCCAAATAACAAAACTCTTCCACACACTCAAGAGATTCACCAGCAAGTTCAATCCATTCACGTCTGACAATCTCCACCTGCTCAACCCAACACGCCGTACACATAAAATCAGCATTATCTCGCAGTCTACCTCTGAAACCACTACATCTCTTATGCACCCATTTATCACACACCGCACAAGATGGAATTACTTCCCACGCCCTTGTGACAAACTGCACATGGCCACTCTCCCTCATCTTTGACAGTACTGCCACCAACCCTAGATATCATCACTTTTGTTTTATCTGCATTTACCCTTAAACCTTTGTGCCCCATACCATCTCTCCACTTCCTAAACCTTTCCTCCGCTTCCCTTTCGTTCTCTGCAATCAACACCAAATCATCAGCATACAACAACTCCCACAGGAGTCCGTTTCTAAAGTCACGTGAAAGGGCTTCAAGTACCATGATAAACAACATGGGACTCAAGACTGACCCCTGATGTACACCAACATTCACGGAAAACTCATCACTCAAATCTCCATTCACTCTTACCTGGGTGTGTGCACCCACATACATAGTCATAACCACCCTAACCAGCCACTCCTCCAAGCCAAGCTTTCTCATTGCCCACTTCACCACCTCTCTAGGGACTCTGTCAAAAGCCTTTTCCAAATCAACAAAAACAAAATAAAGATCCCTTCTCTTCCCAATATATTTTTCCTGAAGCTGTCGAACAATGAATATGGCATCAGTGGTCCCCCTACCTGGCATAAACCCAAAGTGCATCTCATCAATATTCACTCTTTCTCTAATCATACCTTCTAAAACTCTCTCCATTACCCTCATTATCTGATCTAAAAGCTTTATACCTCTATAATTTCCTCTTTCCAGGGCATCACCCTTCCCTTTATACACATTTACAATTACGCTCTTCAGCCAATCATCTGGGACAACACACTCATAAATAATCCTATTTATCAGGTCAGTGACTAAACTCACCCCTATATCGCCTGAGGCCTTCATCATTTTGGCAGTCAACCCAGACACACCTGCTGCCTTCCCCACCTTCATCCTGCCTATTGCTTCACTCACAGTAGCAGCATCAATCAAAGGCCAAGGACCAGACACTGGATCTGCTGGCTTCAAACCTTCTCTGTCCCAGTCAAACTCCTCATTCAACAACCGGCTATAATGCTTTCTCCATGCATCTTTAATATCCTCACTGTTCACCACTACCCTTCCTTCATCATTCTTCACACACTGCTCACCTATAATATCCCGATTATCCCTCTTCACTTGACCTGCCACCCTAAATATCATATTTTTCCTTTCCCCATGATTTAGGTTATCAAGTAATAGTCTCTGTGACTCAGACTTTGCCCTGTATACCTCTCTTCTAGTCCTACACTTGGCAGCCAAATATTCCTCTTTGCTACCACCCTTCTTCCATTCCCGGAAAAGCCTTCTTTTCTCCTTAACTGAAGCTTCTACACCCCCATCCCACCACCAAGTTACTTTATGTCTTGATGGTCCTCTTGTCCAACCGCATGTTACATCAGTAACTCTCAAGAAATTGTTCTTGAAGGCTCTGTACTGTTCATTAATGCCTCTGTCTACAGCTCCCTGTTCAGCCACTACTCTCCTCAACTCGCTGTAGAAGGCATCCCTTACTACTTGGTTTTTTAGCTTCCATATTTTCCTCCTAGGTACATAAGCCCTCTTTTTCATCACTTGTTCTTTAAGCATCATATCACAAATCAATAGTTTGTGCTGCTGCACACACTCCTCACTTCCTATAACTTTAACATCCCTCACTAACCTCCTATCGGCCCTCCTAACCAAAAAATAATCTATCTGACAGCTATTTCCCCCAGACTCATACGTAATTAACCTACTGTCTCTTTTCCTAAAATATGTATTGCACACAATCATGTCCGTTGCCTCCCCAAACTCGAGTATCCTTTCCCCTTCTGCATTCCTTAGACCATACGCACATCCCCCATGCACTCCTTCATAACCTTGTGCTGCTTCACCTACATGACCATTTAAGTCCCCTCCCAAAATCACTATCTCATCATCCCATATTCATAGTTACTTGTTATGCCTGTTTACTCACCTGGTTGGCTACCCTAGTACAGTTTAACAGTATGGCTCGGTAGGAATTTGCTTTTCAAGAATTAGGGTAGCCCATACCTGCTGGCATGCCAGCCCCATTTCCTATATACATCATCATCAGAATAGACAAGAGAGTAGGGGCTGAGTTTTGTGCCATGTGGAGGATAGTTACAGTGCTAGAAGGACTTCAGATTAGGAATCGTAGTTATTCAGTGTAATCAAACAAGATGTAACCTAGTTGTGAGTGGAGGGACTTTAAAGGATACAACAAGTCAGTGCTGACAGCATCATATGACAGAGAATTCCAGAGTTCTATACATCTGATACTGAAAAACCTGCATCTACACTCGGCTGAAGTGTGGAGCCTGGCCACCTTGAACCTATGGCCCCTGGTGTGAGTTAATAACGGACAGGAAAAAGTTCATGTGGTGGAATTGGGGATTGGTGATGAAAAATTTACCAGCATTTAATAAGGTAGCTCTGTTCAGTCTCCTGTTTACAGAATACACATCTAGGTTTTTCAGACGATCACCATAATTGAATTTGGACAGGCCATTGATATCCACATATATGTCAGTTATCCACATATATGTCAGTAATACAAATTATATCAGTAGTAAAATTATATACTGTAAATAATGTACGGGAGAAGGTTAAGATGTAGGCTAACTGGAACCAAATAAAATCACACTTTACCACAGGGGTGCCAGTCTTCCAAAATTCCAGTTGAAATGGGTCTTTCACTGTTTTCTTATTACAATTCATAGGTTGCCACATATACTGGTCTTTTTTTTTTTTTTTTTTTAATACAGGTATCATTTAAATTTTGAAGGCTGCAACATGCATGCATGTGTCAGCCTTGGTCACCTAATGGCAGCTTTCCATACTGCACGGTCTATTGCAGCCTCCCTGTTCAGTCCCTTAACCCTGAGGTCACACTTAATGACCTCATCCCATGTCTTTCTCGGTTTACCCCTCATAACCCCACCCCCAATATTAACACTTCTCATCTTCTGCACCCAGTTACCATCCCCCACCCTCTCCACATGCCCAAACCATCTCATTCTACCTCTCATCATCACAACACCAATACATTCCAGTCCCATCCTACCTCTCAACTCTTCCATCTTAAACCCAGCCCCCCCAGACCTTGCACACCGGGACGCACTGCACATCCACCTAATCATTGTCATTTCTGTATGTCTGAGCCTGCGAATATCCTCCTCCTTTATTGCCCAGGTCTCACTACCATACAGCATTACACTCCTAACACATCCTGCATACAAAGACCCCTTAGCATGTAGGGAGAGTCCTCTCAATGTCAGGAGAGGCAACAGCTCCCTGTACTTCTTCCAACCACTTCTCACCCTAGCCACAGAGCTAGCTCCAGCCCCACTTCCGGCACACAACATGTCTCCCAGATAACAAAACTCTTCCACACACTCAAGAGACTCACCAGCAAGTTCAGTCCTTTCACGCCTGACAATTTCCACCTGCTCTCCCCGACACACCATACACATAAAATCAGCATTATCTCTCAGTCTACCTCTGATACCACCACATCTCTTGTGCACTCATTTATCACAAACACTGCACAAAATGGAATTACTTCCCACACCCTTGTGGCAAACTGCACATGGCCACTCTCCCTCATCTTTGACAGTACCGCCACCAACCCTAGATATCATCACTTTTGTTTTATCTGCATTTACCCTTAAGCCCTTGTGCCCCATACCATCTCTCCACTTCCTAAATCTTTCCTCCGCCTCCCTTTCATTCTCTGCAATCAACACCAAATCTTCAGCATACAACGTCTCCCACGGGAGTCAGTTTCTGAAGTCACGTGAGAGGGCTTCAAGTACCATGATAAACAACATGGGACTCAAAACTGACCCCTGATGCACACCAACATTCACGGAAAACTCATCACTCAAAACTCCATTCACTCTTACCTGGGTGCGAGCACCCACATTCATAGCCATAACCACCCTAACCAGCCACTTCTCCAAACCAAGCTTTCTCATTGCCCACTTCACCACCTCTCTAGGGACTCTGTCAAAGGCCTTTTCCAAATCAACAAAAACAAAATACAGATCCCTTTTCTTCCCAATATATTTTTCCTGAAGCTGTTGAACAATGAATATGGCATCAGTGGTCCCCCTGCCTGGCATAAACCCAAACTGCATCCCATCAATATTCACTCTTTCTCTGATCATACCATACCATCTAGAACTCTCTCCATTACCTTCATTATCTGATCTAAAAGCTTTATACCTCTATAATTTCCTCTTTCCAGGGCATCACCCTTCCCTTTATACTCATTTACAATTACACTCTTCAACCAATCATCTGGGACATCACACTCATATACTGTATAATCCTATTTATCAGGTCAGTGACTAACCTCACTCCTATATCTCCTGAGGCCTTTAGCATTTCAGCAGTCAACCCAGACATACCTGCTGCCTTCCCCACCTGCATCCTGCCTATTGCCTCACTCACAGTAGCAGTGTCAATCAATGGCCAAGGGCCAAACACCGGATCTGCTGGCTCCAAACCTTCCCTGTCCCAGTCAAACTCCTCATTCAACAACTGGCTATAATGCTCTCTCCGTGCATATTTAATATCCCCACTGTTCACCACTACCCTTCCTTCATCATTCTTCACACACTGCTCACCTATAATATCCCGATTATCACTCTTCATCTGAGATTATCACTCTTCATCTGATTTGCCACCTTAAATATAATATTTTTTCATTCCCCATGATTTAGGTTATCATTAGCTAAGTCAAATCTCACATATCTTACATTTATAGTATTTCAGTCAATAAATATTTCAGTCAGTCATCTAATGAAGTTACCACCTAGATCTAAGTTTGCTGCCAACAGCTTTTGGTGCAATATTCATATGCCTTGTTGGCATATTAGTTAAGAACTGAGGTCTGATAGGTATGGAGAGGGGGCTTTCAAGGTTAGGTTTAGTGGCAATTGTAGGCATTTGAAATCGTGGGGGTATATGTTAGGTTAGGGCAGGGCTAGGTTAGATACACTATAGTCGCGGCGCGCGACTCTGAGGTTGTTATTATCGTGCCCTGGCGACCTACCATTCAAAAGTGCATCTGATTTCGTGTATAATATGAGATGCATGTGATTCGTGTATGATATGTTTGTGTATAATATTATTCGTGAGAGCTAGGAGGGTTAGGTGTGGCAGGGAGGTTTTGAAAGTGAGTGAGTTGGATAAAAGAGAGAAAAAGATAGAGTATCATGAGAAATTGAAAGATGAGTGGAACGCAGTGAAAGATCGGAAAAATGGCAGCGTGGAGGAGGAATGGCAGTTGTTTAAGAGTGCTGTGGTGGGGCATGCAGAAGAGGTGTGTGGTGTGAGACGTGTGGGTGGTGGTGTAAGAAAAGGAAGTGAATGGTGGTGCGAGGAAGTAAGTATGGCTGTGGCCGAGAAGAGATGTGCATATGAAGTGTGGCTGCAGAGGAAGGATGAGATGTCATATGAAAGGTATGAGGAAAAGAGGAATAGAGCGAGAAGGGCTGTGCGTGATGCTAAAGTGGCAGCAGATGAGAGGTGGGGTAGGTGGCTGACAGAGAATTTTCAACAGAATAAGAAAATGTTTTGGAAGGAGGTGAAAAGGGTGCGAAAGGGAGAGTCTGGGAAGGAAGAACGAGTAAAAGCAGAGGATGGAAGGATGTTAATTGAGATGGATGCAGTAAGGAAGAGATGGGCAGAGTATTTTGAAAGATTGTTAAATGTAGAGGAGGAAAGGGTGGCTGAGATTGTGGCGGATGGAAGGGTGCAAGGAATAAATGTGTTGGGAGAGTTGAATGATTCTTTGATCACGAAGGAGGAAGTGGAGAAGGCAGTAAAGGAGATGAAAACAGGGAAAGCTGCAGGTATGGATGGGTGTGCTGTGGAATGCCTGAAGGGTGGTGGAGTGACTATTGTTGACTGGTTAGTAAGATTGTTGAATGTGTGCTTTGAGAAAGATATGGTGCCAATTGACTGGGCAAGTGCTTGTGTGGTCCCGTTGTATAAAGGCAAGGGTGATAAGTATGAATGTACTAGCTTTAGGGGTATAAGTCTGTTGAGTGTTGTAGATAAGGTGTATGGTAGAGTGTTAATTATGAGAGTTAGAGAGGGTACAGAGGGAGTGATTAGTGATGAGCAGTGTGGCTTTAGGAGAGGGAGGGGATGCGTTGATCAGGTGTTTGCTGTGAGACAAGTGTGTGAAAAGTATTTAGCGAAAGGCAAGGATGTGTTTTGGGCATTTATGGATTTAGAGAAAGCGTATGATAGAATTGATAGGGAGGCTTTGTGGACTGTTTTAAGATTGTATGGACTTGATGGTAGGTTACTAAAAGGGGTGAAAAGTTTTTATGTAAATAGTAGAGCATGTGTAAGAGTGGGAAATGCTGTGAGTGATTGGTTTCCCGTGAGAGTGGGGCTGCAACAGGGATGTGTGATGTTGCCTTGGTTGTTTAATATTTACATGGATGGTGTTGTAAGGGAGGTGAATGCAAGAGTTTTAGGTGGTCTGAGTCTGGTAAATGTTGATGGTGGAGATTGGAATCTGAAGCAGCTGCTGTTTGCAGATGATATTGCACTGGTGACTGATTCAGAGGAGAGATTGAGACAGTTGGTAGAGGAGTTTGGAAGGGTGTGTGAAAGGAGGAATTTGAAAGGAAATGAGAATAAGAGTAAAGTGATGAAGTGTACGAGGTTGATAGATGGTAGGGGGATGAATATAGTTTTGAATGGTGAGTTGCTTGAGGAGGTAGATTGTTTTAAATATCTAGGGGCACATGTTGCTGTGGATGGAAGAATAGATGCAGAAGTGAAGTTTAGAATAAATGAAGTAGGAAAGGTGCTGGGAGGAATGAAAAAAGTGTTTAAATGTCGTTCGCTTAGTATGGATGTAAAGAGAAGGCTGTATGAGGGTGTCGTGGTACCGACTGCATTATATGGGGCTGAAACATGGAATATGGGTGTAGCAGAGAGGAAAAGTTTGAATGTAATGGAGATGAGGTGTCTGAGGAGTATGTGTGGAGTGACGCGTATGGATTGGTTGCGAAATGATGAAGTGCGAAGGAGAACTGGAGTTGTTCGGGAGATGGCTGGTAGAGTTGAGCAGAGGGTGTTGCGATGGTTTGGGCATATGGAGAGAATGGATAATGAGCGATTGGTGAAAAAGATAACTAGATCTGATGTGAGAGGTGTAAGGCTGAGAGGAAGACCACGAATAGGATGGATGGATAGTGTGAAGAGAGCGCTGGATGCGAGAGGGATGTCTGTTGAGCAAGAAAGAGTGGCTGTGAGTGACAGAAATAAATGGAGAGAAATTGTGAATAAATAAGTGATGACGCAGCCCTGAGGGGATAATCTCCCGCATTTGGTCTGATCAGCTAGTCAGGTCAGGTGCGGGTAAGGGGATGGGTCTGTTATGATGTGGCAGGGGTAAACCAGTTCTGCTGTCGGGCCCTGCTGCGGATGTCACTGATTGCATTGCGCAGTTGACCCTTGTGCGGTGTGGTGCGGTGAGGATCTGTCCGTTCTCCCCTTTGGGGCTAAGATGTGAATGAATGTGTTTGAATGGATGAGTAAATGGAGAGTGTGTCGTCCTGTCTCGGCTACCTCCCTTTCCTTGGGGGAAGCAGCCTAGGTATATAGATAGATAGATAATATATTCGTGCATAATAATATGATTTGTGTGTAATATGATTCATGAGGTGCATGACGACAGACAGACGCCATTTTAGAACGAAGCTACCCATATCAGTGCCTGTATATCCAAACCTAACCAAAATTTTTGGAAGTTAACTCAACCTTATTTATCCAAACCTATTTTATGCTAGTGTAACAAATTTTTGCTAACCTAACCAAAGTTATCCTAACCTAATCTATCCCTCATGTATGTAATATGTAACCATATTTTCCTTGTTTATTGATGGACCTTCTTTATAATAAAAAACAAGCTTTTGTACACCATTACAAAGTCACTGTTGTGGTTCAAAGGTAGGATTGATTGATTGAAATATATACTGTAAAGGTATACAGAGTGCATATACAACAAAAGGAGTTGGGTCTTGCCACACACCTTCTTCAGCAAACATACAGTCACTGTGCATGCAGTAAAAAAAAAAAAAAAAAAAAAGAACTTGCCACACACCTTCAGCAAATAGAGGACCAGAGATGGAGTTAAAAAAAAAAAAAAAAAAAAAAAAAAAAAAAAAAAATTAAGAGATGGTCCTTTGTCTCCTAGTATATTACAGTATCTCTGTCTGTTGCCAGATGCCTTAATCCTGTAAGGGGTGGCCACAAACAGGTCGCCTCCATGTCACCCTGTCCTCTGCCATTTCACTGTCCTGCTCGCAGCTCACACCCCTCACACTCATATACCTTTCCATTCCATCCCTCCATCTCATCCTCTGCCTCCCCCTCCCTCTGCTGCCCTCCACCTCACTCTCATACACTCTCCCCACTAGTCTCTCACTCTCCATCCTCTCCAGACGGCCGATCCACCTCAGTGTATTTATCCCAACGCTTTATATCACACCCACATCCTCACCACAACACTCCTTCACTTCTTCATTTGTCAGTCTACCTCTCCATGAGCTCCACATGCTCCCCTTAAAAAACTTATTTCCTTTGCTCTCACTGTTTGACTTGTGTTCTTTCAACAAGTTCTAAGCCTCACTTCCATATAGAGTTGGTATCACAGTAACTTCAATACCCATTGCCCTATTTCTTATCACTGCTTTCAAAGAACCAGCAACGTTTCTTCCTTGTTGTACCCTTTCAAGCACTTAACCCTCCAAACATCCATCTTTACTTATCACACCACCCAAGTACAGTATTTAAATGCACTCACATTTTCCATTTCCTCATCATCCAACCCTACTGTACATTCAGTGACTTCATTTCTCTCAAAGACCATAACCTTACTCCTCTCTACATTCATCTTTAGATTCCGTTTCATACACACTCTCCCAGATGCATTCACCAAGTCTTGCAGTTCCCCTTCATCTTCACATAACAATACAGTATCATCTGCAAACAACAGTATAGGAAGTTTATCTTGGTCACTTCTTGCAGTCTAAAATCGGTAACCCCCAATGGCTCCAGAGGATGACATCTTGAGATACTCTAAAGACAGACGGATGCCATCTTTGAACGCTGTTTTGGGCACAGAATTTCCTTGACTGAAATATTTATTGTTGTAAAGGTATACAGAGTACTGTATAAATAGGGGCAGATCTACCAAATGAAACCAGAAATTTTTGGAGCAACCTAACCTTATTTATCCTAACCTACACAAAATTATTAGCTCATCTTAACCAATTTTATGCTAACCGAACCAAACCTATTGTAACCCATCCTGTTTATATCTGTAATTTCTTTGTTTAATAATGGATCCCTTTCATACTTCAAAATGCACTTCTGTACACCTTTACAGTCAATGAATCAGTTCAAAGGTTGGAAAAAAAAAAGAATACTAACAATACTGCAGAGGTGGTCCTACGTCTCAACAAGGAACTATGTTGCATCACAACTAGATGCCTTGTATGATGAATAAGATCATCTGGTACATGGTGGCATTATAAAATGTATGACATGTTGTTTGAGTGTACCAGGGAGAGTGGCTAAATTGTTTTGGTTGTACCAGAGGGTTTGTGAGTAACAGGGTTAAATACAGGGTGGCCTGTAAATAATGCTGCATTAGAAACTACACTGGCTGCACTTAGTGTCTCGTGACAGCTCTGTCTGCAGGTGTGGGTGTGGCCGTGGGAGTGGGAAATAAATGATGCAGAGTAGACATTGATAGTGCTTGCTGAGCAGTCCCTGCAGCATAAAAATCACTGGGCAGAGTGGAAGAGGAGCATTATATATGGAGCATCCTGTATGGTAGATCTTATCATATACTTAGGGAGAACTAAAAATTCATTTAATGCCCCACCGTCAAAAATCACATTTTGAAAATATGGTAGCCCAGTAAATAATGCATAATACAACTCGAAGGTGGCTGTGCTTTAAGAATGTTTTACCCTCTCAAGCTGTTCATTACAATGCTTTTCAGTTGTCATCATCATCATCCCTAATGTCTTGCTCCTTCGTGGGAATCCCCAAACAGGGATGGCCATGACAGAAATGCTCCCAGGCTACCTTATCCTCAAACACCTCTCAGCTCTCACACATACCTCGTCTGTTCGTACATCTTCACCAGTATACTGTTCCGTTTGCCTCTTTCATACCACTTAAAGTCTGCCCCAACCAACATTACCCTCAGTCTCAGTTTCACAAACTTTCTTTGGAACCCAGGCATTGTATATTCTTTGTACATGTCCATATCATTTCACTGTATTCCTCTCTATCCACTCAGCATTTCTCCATCTTACTCTTATAGTTCATGCTTCCATTCCATCATGCTAATAATTTTCACCTTAACTTTCACTTTCAATCCTCCCCATGCCTGCAGCTGTTCTAAGAAAGGTCATTTCTACAGCTAGCAGCCTAGATAGCTCTCTGTGACTCTGCCCAGATTTCATTCTCATACAAGAGTGTCAGCTGCACAACACGGCTCTGTTAACCTCCATACAGTACTAGCTTTCCTGCTGTGTAAATACAGCCATGCTCTCCAGTTACTCTTTATCCTTGCAATGATCTCTTATCTCACCTTCCATGTTGCCATACTTAAACAATGTAGCTCCCAGATGTTTATAACTGTTTACAAGTATTTCATGTCCATTTAGTATCCTGCACTTTACTATGTTTCATCATGCTACTCATTACTGTTTGCTGAAATCTGTTGTGTCACATTCTTCCTTTCACATATGGGACAATTGCTTTGTCTTACTTTCCATCACATTCACTTTAAGTTTTCTTCTTGTGCAAACTTTATTGCACTCATTTACTATCGTTTGCAGATCACTCACTGTTTGTTGTCAGAACATTATCGTTGCCATTCAACCCATCTCTGACTACTCTGTCCATATAGTGTTTACGTTGAACAATTAAGGTTTCATAACACATCCCTGTCTTGCACCTTTATACTGTATTAAGTTGGTTGGTGGTGGTGGCAATCATCCCCTGCTCACTCAATGTAGTGCTTCCCACTTCTTCCTTCACCTTCATCGTTCTGTTTCTGTGTCTGCCCTATTCTGTGCCTACTTTTCCTTTCCTTTCTGTCACTTTTTATTACTATACAGTACTTTTCTTTCCACTTCAGGTGGCTCTACACAGAGTGACAAGCCTAATGGTTTCCTGTATCCCAGGAAACCTCTTACAGCACTGGGTGGTAACCACACATTGGTAACCATCTAATGAGGTGATGTGAAGCCTGGTATGGTGCCCCTGTAAACTGGGTAAAGGAATGCAGATATGGCATCCATCCAGGAAGTAGACCTCCACACATTTCCCTATGCCTCATTGTGGTGAGATGTTGTCAGTCCCAAGGGAACATTGGTTTACTGCATGAGACAACCCTACAGGGATAATTGCTTGCCTGCTGTTGATGGATTTGCTCAGCCAAGCAGACAAGGTTGATCAGCAACAACAACAACACCTACATTAAGGGTTGATCAGTAACAACAGCACCTTTATTAATGCTAAAAGGATTGCTGAACCTCTTCCCCTTCACACGTGCAGTACAGTCAAATCGCATAAGATGCGTGTTTGTAAGCCATGGTTTTCTAATCCATGGCATGGTTCTTGCTCAGAACCAGAAATAGCAGGAACCATGCTGTGGACTTTCGGCACCAAAGTGACGCATTTCTGATGAGATTTTCATGGCGTGTGTCTATGCCACAAACTGCGTTCATCAGCCATTCACAAGCAAGCATGACAAGCAATGAGAAGCCAATCATAACCCTTCCCTGGTGGCAAGTGCGCACACAACTTCCCTGTATTGTTTATTCCTGCACCCCTCGCTGCCAGAGTGTCCACGAGCGCGATTTCTGAGGACTACCTGGCCTGTTTATTTTTTGTTTTTTTTTTCCAGCGTGATACGATGCGAGACCACAGCTGGCCTAAGTGCTAGCCTTTTAGAGAAATGAAGAAAGGAGTAATGAGTTTGTGGCCTGTATGGAAAAAGCGGTGGTGTTTTACAAGGAAATGCACAACAGGCATGTTAACGAGCGTCACCATGAGCTGCCCACCCACTACTTTGCCTGGGTAGGAGCACAACCTGAGCCACAGCCTGGCTCCTTGCACTCACCTGATGACATGGAGACAGCTGAGAATGATGATGACACCATATCAGTTGTCTCTGCAGTGGACTTTGAGAGTTTCCTGAGGGAGGCTGAGGAGAAAGAGGCGAGGCTGACGCATCGGCAGCATGATGCACCACCACACTTACCTCATGCTGAGGGGTCCTAGTTTGCCTCTAGTCATGGAATCCCCACCCCCACGCCTTCCACTTAAGCATTGTCGTTGGTCAGAGTCAGGTAAGACCCTTGAACATTGTTTATTTAATGTTTAATATTCTTTATTCCCAGTAATATGTGCATTGAGTAATTATTTGAGTGTGTGCTAGTGTTTGCAGGTGACCAGTTGGGTGTAGGTAAGTTGATATGTGGCAGCTTGGCCGAGGGGCCAGAAGCATAAGTAATTTATCCCATAAGTTATGTTATTTGTAAACCACGGAATTTCTAAAGGACAGCAGTGGTCCAGAACCATATTGCCGCAGATTAGACAACTCGACTGTATTACCATACCCTCTTCTTTATTATATGATGCTGCCAGAGATCCAAAATATTCTCTCCATCTCTCAACTGCATCATCTTCATTTTCCAATACCCAGCTATTCATACTCTGAAGTTTACCCCCACCCCTCCTTCCACCTACAGCCCTCTAGCTTTCTTTACTGTCTTACGTAGTGGTAGGTGTTAGCATACATCATCCACTCATATGATGTAGTGCTGCCCTCTTCTACCTTCACTTTTATCGCCTTCTCTGTGTCTGCTCTCCTCCCATCGTATTTCTTCCATCCTGCCTGTCATTTTTATTACTCTTATTTCTACTTCACGTGGCTCTACATTGCGTGACGTGCCTACTGGTTACGTGTAATCCAGGAAATCATTTACAACACTGGGTGGTAACCACATAACCATATACCAGGGGCACCATGTGATGATGCCCATGTATACTGGGTGGAGAGACAAATGCAGCATCCATTTGGAACCAAACCTCCACACTCTTCCCCGTGCCTTGCTGTGATGAGGTGCTGTCTGCAGCAAGGGAACATCAGTTCACTGCACATGACCAAGAGTTGTTTATTGCCTGTGGTTGATGGGTCTGCTCAGCCAGATAGATTGGGTTATTCGGCAGCAACATCCACTGTCTCATACAATTTTCTGTTATCATTCATGTACTGATGACATATTTGTATTCCATACTCATCATCCACTTGTATTCTGGCTTCTTTTATTATCCATTTAACATTTATTTTTTTTCTGAATCTCCTATAAGTCTGTTTCTGAATCCATTTTTTCCTTTACTTCCAAAGGTACACATCTCTGAAGCATCTTCTTCCATGACTCATTTTTCTCCTTCAAAGCTACACCTATATAATTTTTAAGCCAAGCTTTAATTACCCTTAGTGGGTAGGATTGTTCAGTTTGTAGCTCTCTCCTGTCATTGGAGAAGATATTAAATCTTGTACTGTAATTTTAGATAGGAAGTTCATGCCATCATCCCTTATACAAAGCACATTTTATTCAATACTGTGTTTCATATGGATGACTCCACCACAGAGGAGCTAGCAGAACTGGTAGTGTGCCATCCCATGGAGGCTCAGAGGGTGTTCCATCATGTGCTGCATGTTGCATCAGTTGCCACAATGCTCCAAATCAAGACTGAAGTTCCAGGTGACAACATGGAAGGTAGTGATGATCAGTGTGCCCCAGGACCCATGACCAAACTACCTGACCTTGGTACTCACATGTCTTTCTATGCTGAAAATAAAAATGGTAAGATTCAACTGGATAACACAGTGGATCTGGAGATAACAGTAGATAAGATGGACCTTAACCTCACCCTCCAGTCATTGGCGTCAAACTTCCCGATTGATACTTCTCTCACCAGTGAGTCCTCAGGCATCCTTACACCAGCACAGGTCAGTATCATAGGTATAACAGTGTTATTAGACAGAACCCATATCCTAATTTCTTCTTAAAACTGCTGCACGTTTATGAAATACTTTTCATTTCATTTTGGTTTCCCTCAGGTTTTGCAGTTTTGAAACTGAAGTTAAAGGGGTTATATTCTACAAAAATTTTAGTAAAATTATCTGGTGGTCGCAAGAAAATATCTATATCAATATCTATCTATCTATCTTTTTTTTTTTTTTGAGGAAGAAGGAACCAAAGGCCATGAGTAGTAATCCCTTGATTATCTGATGTAATAGTGCCAAAGGCATGTCAGGAAAGTGGATCTGTCCAGATAATGGACTTCTCCTCTTGCCCCCCTTCGTACATAACCTAACTTTGAAAGCCATTGTGAAGACTACTACAGTACATCGTACAACACTTGTTCCTGTTGTTTAACACTACTCAGGTCAAGCACACCTGTAAACCACAGCCAAGAAATTACCATGGTCAAACAGACCCATCAACCACAGACAAGCAGTCACCACTGCAGGGCCATACCCTGCAGTGACCTGAAAAAAACAGCCCAGCAGGGCGAAAATGTTCGCGTGGCCTTAATTTCCACCAGGACACAAGCATTTTGTACAGATAAAATGGAAAAATGTATAAGTAAAGGTTTCAGACAGCCAGATCACAGTGTCCAGGTAATGGATTGTTCAGATAATGGACGTCCAGATAATTGAGAGATTACTGTACACACACACACACACACACACACACACACACACACACACACACACACACACACACACACACATATATATACAGTATATACAATATATATTGAGAGGTAGGATGGGACTGGAGTGTATTGGTGTTGTGATGAGGAGAGGTAGATTGAGATGGTTTGGACATGTGGAGAGGATGGGGGATGATAATTGGGTGAGGAAGGTGAGAAGTGTTAATATTGGGGGTGGGGTTATGAGGGGTAGACCGAGAAAGACATGGGATGAGGTCATTAAGTGTGACCTCGGGGTTAAGGGACTGAACGGGGAGGCTGCAATGGATTGTGCGGTGTGGAGAACCGCCATTGGGTGACCAAGGCCAACACATGCAAGCATGTTGGAGCCTTTAAAAACGAAATGAAAACGAAAACGAACAGTATATCTATAATTTTGTTTATAAAGGCTCCAACATGCTTGCATGCATCGACCTTGGTCACCTAAATGCGGCTCTCCATGCTGCTCGATTTCTGGCAGCCTTCCTATTCAGTCCCTTATCCCTGAGGCAACACTTACTATGACCTCATTCCAGGCTTTTTTCGGTCTGCTTCATGCAACCCTACCCCCCAGCTTTCACATTTCTCACTTTCTGCACCCAGTTGTCATCCCCCATCCACTCCACATGCCCAAACCATCTCAGTCTAGCCCTCCTCATCACAACACCAATACACTTCAGTCTCATCCTTCTTCTCAACTCTTCCATCATAAACCTAGTCCCCCACACCATGCATTCAAGGATGCACTGCATATCTACCTAACAATTGTCATTTCTGTATGTTTGAGCTTGCATATATCTTCTTCTTTTACTGCCCAGGTCTCACTTTGATACAGCATTGCACTCCCAATATGTATTGCATACAAAAATTGCTTAGCATGGAGGGAGAGCCCTTTCAATGTCAGGAGAGGCAACAGTGCCCTAAACTTTTTCCAACCACTGCCCACTCTAGTCACAGAGCTCATTTCAGCCCTAACTCCAGCACATAATGTGTCTCCCAAGTAACGAAACTCTTCCACACGCTCAAGAGACTTTTCAGCAAGATTAATACTTTCATGCCTGACAATCTCTGTACACTCTCCCTGATACACTGCACATATGAAATCAGCATTATGTTGCAGTCTTCCTCTAATACCACTACATCTCTTATGCACTCACTTATCACAGATATTGCACCAAATGGAATTACTTCCCATGCCACATATGGCCACTATCCCTCTATGACAGTACCGCCACCAGCCCTAGATACAATAGCACTTTTGTTTTGTCTGCATTTACTCTCAAGCCCTAGTGCTCCAAACCATCTCTCCACTTCCTGAATCTTTCCTTCACCTCCATTTCATTCGCTACAGTCATTAACAAATCATCAGGATACATCATCTCCCAAGGGAGTCCATTTCTAAAGTCACATGAGAGGGCTTCAAACAACATGATAAACATTAAGGGGCTTAAGGCTGACTTCCTGATGCACACCAACATTCACGGAAAACTCATCACTGAAATCTCCATTCATTCTCCACTGGGCGTGAGCACCCACATACATAACCATAACCTCTCTAACCAACCACTTCTTGATCCCAAGCTTTCTCATTGCTCACTTCACCACCTCCCTAGGAACTCTGTCGAAGACCTTCTCCTAATCAACAAAGTACAGATCCCTTTTCTTTCCTGTGTATTTTTCATTAAGCTGTTGAACAATGAATATGGCATCAGTTGTCCTATTGTCTGGCATAAACCCAAACAGCATCTCATCAATATTCTGTTTCTCTAAACATACCTGCTAGAACTCTCTCCATTACCTTCATTATCAGGTCCAAAAGTTTTATGTCTCTATAATTTCCTCTTTCCAAGGCATCACCCTTCCCCTTGCACACGTATACAATCACACTCTTCAGCCAGTCATCTGGAAAAACACACTCATATATAATTGCACTTATCAAACCAGTAACTAACCCCAGTTCCTATATCCTGAGGCCTTGAACATTTCAGCAATCAACACTGATACACCTGCCATCTTCCCAAACTGCATCCTGCCTATTGCACCACTCAGTAGCAGCATCGATCAAAGGCCAAGGGCCAAACACTGGATCCACTGACTTCAAACCATCCCTGTTCCAGTCAAACTCCTCATTCAGCAACTGGTGATAATGCTTTCTCCAGGTTTCTTTAATATTCTCACTGTTCATCGCTACCTTTCGTTCATCATTTTTCACACACTGCTCACCTATAATATTCCTGTTTTTCCTCTTCATCTGGTTTGCCCTCTTAAATATCATATTCCTTCTTTCAGTGCTAGTTAAGTTATCCAGTAAAAGTCTCTGAGACTCAGATTTTGCCCAGTATACCTCATTTCCCACCCTATGCTTGGTAACCTAATATTCCTCTATGTTACCGTCCTTTTTCCATTCTCCCCAAAGCCTTCTTTTTTCCTTAACTGCAGCTTCTGCAGCCTCATCCCACCACCATGTTACCCTATATCTGGGGGGTGGGGGGGCTTGTTCATTGACACTGAATCAGTAACTCTCAGGATATTGCTCTTATTCACAGTCCTGATATGCTTCCATGCAAAATATTGCAGCCTTCTGCTGTTAAAACTTTCCTGTATATTTTTGTCATCTGCAAAGATCATAACTTTCCGTATTAAATGATACAGTAATTTGGAGAATGTCATTGACAGATATAAAAGCAGACCAGTCAGAGACCCTTGTGAAGCATGACCTTTTACTGTCTCCCATCCAAATATTTTACCGTTTACCTATGTCAGCCCTCTGTCTTCATTTGTTCAAACAGTCCTCATTTCTGTTTAGTACACTATTCTTATACCATATCCATGTACTTTGTGGACTGGTCTTATATGAAACATGGAACTAGAAGCCTTTTGGTATTCTGTACAGTGCTCGTCAGAAGTATTCAGCGTTGTCCGCCAGGCGAGCAATACTTATGGCCCAAAAAGAATCACCCATTCTGGGGGGTAAGAATTGAGCCACAAGTTTGAGCTCCGAGCATGACGTCACGGTAGCCTGGGGCCTTCCGACGCGCTGGTTGGTTCCCGCCTCAGTCGCCCACGGGCTGCCTGAGAGAGAGGAACTCCGCCGAGTGTCCCTCTCAAATTGCGCCATTTTTTACCGAGTGTCCCGCAGTGTTCTGGCCTTCACAACTTTGTTATGGCACCTACCCGTGAACTATCGAGTGAAATCATATCCCAGATCATTGCTCTAAAGGAGGCAGGCCACCAGACAAAGGAAATTAGTGAATTGGTTGGTGTGGCACGATCGACAGTGCGTCGTTGGTGTGCACGGTTTCGGGAGGAAAACAGTGGTGCAGTTCCCACAAAGAAACCGCGGTCTGGTAGGCCTAGGAAAACTTCCCCAAGGTCTGTTAATGTTTTAAAACGTGCAGTGGAGTTTAATCCTCGTGTGAGTGCAAGGAAAATTAAGGAGAGCAACCCGGAAGTGTTTGGTGAGGTGTCAGTGAGAACAGTGTCTCGTAGGGTGCATGAGCTTGGTTACACAAGTCACAGGCCTGTGAAAAAGCCTCTTCTCACCAAGAGCCAGAGAATTCGTAGGCTTCCCTTTGCTAATAAATATCTAACCTGGGGTGAGGAGCAATGGTTGTCAGTGTTGTGGTCTGATGAGGCAACGTTTAGTGTTACCTGTAACAGAGGAGCACGTGTGTATCGACGCAAAGGTAGTGACCCACTTGACCCACGGTATGTAGAAAGCACAGTTAAACATCCTGATTCACTCATGGTATGGGGTTGTTTCTCAGGGAAGGGTTTGGGGAAGCTTGTTGTACTTCCCAAGAACATCAGAGTGAATCAGGATGTTTACCTGGAGCTTCTGTGTGATCATTTACCAGACTCCTTCGAGCTAACAGGTGCACGAGTGTTTCAGCAGGACGGTGCACCTGCTCACAAGGCCAAATCGGTCACCAATTGGCTTCGTGACTGCGAGGTATCATTCATGACAGACTGGCCAGGAAATAGCCCAGACCTCAACCCCATTGAAAACCTCTGGTACCTCGTAAAGAAGAGTCTCCAAGGGAAAGACGTGAGCTCTCTGCCTAAGTTGGAAGCCGCCATTCGTGACTCCTGGGACAAAATACCCCTCCAGCACCTCAGGAGCCTCGCCCTTTCACTTCCAAGACGTCTCAGGTCCGTGAAGAAACGTAAAGGCTACCCTACGAAGCACTAAAGGTAAATAAAATGCATTATTTATATGTTTTTTCAATGTTGAAAGGTTTGTTTCTCAGGAGGGACGCAGGGCGCTCTATACTTCTGACGAGCACTGTATATAGTGTCCACAAGCTTCCCTTCTTAGACTAACTACGTAAATTTGTCCAGTCTTCCGGAGTCATAATCAGGTTCAGTACAGTATTTAAACCTGACTTCCCATTGGTGAATGCATACTGCTGACAGGTTTCCTTTTGGATGTCTGTCTGTCTGTTGCAAGATGCCTTAATCCAGTAAGGGGTGGCCAGTGGCCAGAAACAAATCGCCTCCATGTTGCTTTGTTTTCTGTCATTTGGTTTCCCTCCTCCCAACCCACACCTTCCCGCCCTCCTTCATATATCTCTCCATTCCATTCCTCCATCTCATGATTCTCATCCATGGTCTCCCACTCCGCCTCTCCTCCTCCACATCACTCACATACACTCTTCTAGTTAGTCTTTCTTTCCACCCTCTCATGGCCAGTTGGATATCCATATGCCGTAGTATTATGATGTTAGATACTGTACTTGACTGCAAGATTTTACATTAAATGTCACGATATAAGGCCTCTCTCCCGGTGACGACTCGAGCTGCCTGGAACCACTGTCTGACTCTCTTCTTCTTCATTTCTACAACATTGATACACTCTTCTAGTCAGTCTCTCTTTCCATCCTCTCATGGCCAGATATCCATATGCTGTAGTATCATGATGTTAGTTAATGTACTTGACTGCAAGATTTTACATTAAATGTCACGATATAAGGCCTCTCTTCCGGTGATGACTCGAGCTGCCTGGAACCACTGTCTGACTCTCTTCTTCTTCTTCTTCATTTCTACAACATTCGCGGCCTTTCCTCTAACTTTCGCTCTGTTGAGCACCACCTCTCCTTCTCTAAACCTCACCCTCTTTTTCTAACTGAGATGCAGCTGTCTGAGGCAACTGACAGCAAACCCTTTTCTGTATCCTCCTACTTTCTCCATACTCATTTCAAAGCCAAAGGTGGATGTTGCTTATTTGTACGCAACGACCTATCTTGTTTTCGTGTTCCTGAACTCAATTCTTCTGAATTCTGTACACTCTGGCTTCAGTTTTCCTGTCATTCTCTGACTAAATATATCTGTACCGTTTACTTATCTCCTAATTCTACTGACTGTCAAAAATTCTTTGACTATCTTACTTCGACGATGGAACACATTCTATCCATTTCTCCTTTCTCTGAAATCTCCATTCAAGGAGATTTCAATATTCACCACCACTGGCTCTCCTCTCCTTTCACTGATCCACCTGGTGAACTAGCCTACACCTTTTCTGTCCTTAATGACCTAGAGCAGCTTGTACAGCACCCTACCTGTATCCCTGACCGTCGTGGAGAGAGCTCCAACATACATGACCTCTTCCTTACTACTAATCCTTCTGCTTACACTGTTAATATTTTCTCTCCGTTGGGCTCCTCCGATCACAACCTTATCACCTTCACGTCTGTGGCACTTTGGAGCTGCTGATTGGGAGTCCCTCAGGCAGTACTTCTTTGATTTTCCCATGAATGATTATTGCTTCCATGGCCGGGAGCCATCTGAGTGTGCCTTGCGCATTACGGAGGTTATTCTCTCGGGCATGGAAGCATACATTCCTTTCTCATATCCTCTGACTAATGCAAGAAAGCCTTGGTTTAATCACGCTTGTTCTAATGCTGTCCGCGACAAGGAGAGGGCCTGTAAAAGGTACCGGAGCCAACCCACCCCTGAATCACATCATTTATACGTTTCTGCCCGAAATCATGCTACGTCTGTTCTTCGCTCAGCTAAAAATAATTTCATCTGTACTAAATGCTCTCAACTCTCCAACTCAAATTCTTCCCGCTCCTTCTGGCACCTGGCCAAAAACCTTTCTAACAACTTTACCTCATCATCTTTCCCTCCCCTTTTCTACTGTGATGGCTCTGTAGCTATTTCTTCTTCTAATAAAGCAGATATCTTCGCTGAGACTTTCTCCTCCAATTCCACCTTAGACGATTCCGGTGCTGTTCCTCCATCACTTCCTCCCTCTGACTTCCTCATGGCTGACATTAAAATTTCATCACCTGATGTATTTTCTGCCATTGCTGGCCTCAATACTAATAAAGCATATGGGCCTGATGGAGTCCCTCCTGTTGTCCTCAAGAACTGTGCTTCGGTGCTTACACCCTACTTAGGCAAGCTCTTTTACCATTGTCTGTCAATTTGTACCATTCCTTCTTGCTGGAAGTTTGCTCTCATTCAGCCAGTCCCAAAGAAGGGTGACCATTCCCAACCCTCTAACTATCGTCCAATTGCTTTTATCTCAAAAGTTTTCGAGTCAATTCTTAATAGAAAAATTTTAAAGCATCTTACCTGTCACAATCTTCTTTCTGATTGTCAGTATGGGTTCTGTCAGGGCTGCTCCACTGGCGATCTTCCCACCTACCTTTCAGACACCTGGTCATCCTCCTTTCGGGACTTTGGCGAAAGCTTTGCCATTGCACTTGACATCTCTAAGGCTTTCAATCGAGTCTGGCATAAATCTGTAATTTCCAAACTGCCCTCTTACGGTTTCTATCCTTCTATCTGTGCCTTCATCTCTAGCTTCCTTTCTGGTTGTTCTGTAGACGGCCATCATTCTTCTCCTAGATCTATCAACAACGGTGTTCCTCAGGGCTCTGTCATATCACCAACTCTCTTCCTTTTATTCATCAATGACCTTCTAAGCTGTACATCTAATCCTATCCACTCTTTTGCTGATGACTTCATCCTTCACCTTTCCATTCGGTTCCTGCAGCATCCATCTCAGCAGTTACTTCAACAAACAAGGGACGAGGCTATGGCACACCTAATGTCTGACTTGGCTCGTATCTCTGACTGGGGTAAAAATAGTCTGGTTGTTTTTAATGGATCACAGACTCAGTTTTTACACATATCAACCCGACACAATCTTCCACACGAGTACCCACTAATGTTTAATAATATTCAGCTTAATCTTGCATCATCCTTGAACATGCTTGGGGTTTCATTCACTCAGGACTTATCTTGGAAAGATCATATAGCATATCTTGTAAAATCTGCCTCCAAGAGATTAGGTGTGATAAGCCGCCTCCGTTCCTTCTTTACTCCTGCACAATTGTTGACCCTATACAGGGGTTTTATCCACCCCTGTATGGAGTACAATTTTCATGTGTGAGGAGGCTCTACACATACAGCTCATTACAATAGGGTGGAGTCAAAGACTTTTCGTCTCATTAACTCTCCTGCTCTTACTGACTCCCTTCAACCTCTGTCTCTTTATCGCACTGTTGCATCTTTATCTCTTTTCTATTGCTACTTCAATGGTCACTGCTCCTCTGAACTGTCTGCTTGCATCCCTCCACCTCTACAACGGGCTTGAAGCACTCGTGTAGCAGCAAACTCTCATCCCTTTTCTGTCCAACTCTCTAATGCAAGTGTTAACCATTACTCCCAGTCCTTCATTTATGCAACAGGTCAGCTCTGGAACTGTCTCCCTCTGTCTGTATTTCCTGCTTCCTATGATCTCCAGTCTTTCAAACGCAGTGTGTCCAGGCATCTCAAAATGATCAGATCTTGAATTTGGCTCTCTCTTGTATTTTGTTTTTCTCTTGGAAGGAACAACAATTGCAGGCTCGTGTCCTTTAGTTCCTTCTTCCTCGCATAAAAAAAAAAAGTTTTCATGTACTGTAAATTATTATTATTATTATTATTTTATTTATTTATTTTTTTTTAAGTAAATGGGACTGTAGTATCTTCCAGTCTAATGGTAGTGTTCATCATTCATATTGTACTTTCATTAAGCATTGATTTTAGAGGCACTGCTAGTTCTTTTGCATGTTTTGCAAAACCCATTGTCTTCTTCCCTTTTAGATCTTTCAATTTTCCGAGAATCTCCCCTTGTTGGAATTCAACATCTAAAGCCCTGTTAGGATCAACTTTGTAGGAAACTTTGGGATCATGCTTGATTCTTTCTGATATACAGACTTAAAACAATTTATTTGGAATCACCAAATTGTCATTATTAGATATACATTCTGATCTGTTTTCATTTTGTAATGCCAAAATCCTCACCCTCACTGATTGCTCTCTTTGTATAAATTATTTATTTATTCCATCCATCCATCCATCATCCAATCCTACATTGCCCCATGAGGAATGTAGGAGCCCAGGGCTTGGCAACTTGGTTCTGACATAAGATGAGGGTAACCAGCCTCACTCATCTTTGAGTGGCATTATATGAGCAATAAACCCCAACCACCTCTTGGATATAAACCTTCACCGGCTCAATCCGATCGGAGCACAATAATTACCCACTAAACCACCAGGCGCCAAAATTTGGTTATATGGTTACCACCCAGCATAGTAAATGGTTTCCTGGTGTACAGGAAACCATTTGGCTTGTCACTTAGTGTAGAGTCACGCACAGGCAGAAGGAAGAGGAAAGACAGAAGGAAAGAAAGACAGAAGAGGGAGTGTAAAGTCACCCGAAGGCAAAAGGACAAGGAAAGAATGAAGGAAAGAAAGACAGAAGATGGAAGGAAAGAAGGATGGAGGAGAGGAAAGGGCAGACACCTGAGAGCAGTACTACGTCGAGTGAGTGGGTGGTGAGCACCCCCATCCACCACTACAACTGTAATTGAATTTGCTCATCAGTTTTTTTTTTTTCTCCTTTGTGCAGGCAACATAGTCTTACTTTCTGTCAGTTCTTTTGTGCATTTGGAAATTCCCTAAGATTGTTGCAGTTTATCTGTCTGGGAATTTCTGTCATACCTCTTTGTTTCTTTTTTCTCAGTGGGTCTTACTTCTGAACCAGTATGTTCAGTGTTTTGATCTGTGATTCAATCCTTTTTTTTTACCTTGTTAGAATCAGGTATTTGGGGCTAGGCTACTCAGTCCCGACATTTAAAATGAGGGTGACCAGCCTCACCTGCTCCAGAGAGGTATTGTATGGTCATTAAGCTCCAACCACCCCTTGAATGTAAGCCTTTGTGGGCCCCATATGATGCAATTGCCTTAACCTACTAGACCACAGGTGCTGAATTTGGTTTGTCACTTAGTGTAGTGCCACCTGAAGGTAGCACTACGTGGGTGAGTGGATAGTGGGTACCCCCACATACCAGGATTATGGGCTCAGAAGAGTCTGACTCTCCTGAGAATTTAATTCAGGTTTACCAGTTGTGGGCTAGACATGTTTAGAATGATTATAAGCCTTCTGTTCATGTTTGGGCTGATATTATTTTTTCCCACTTTAGTTCCCTTAATTCTTTATTAAGTTTGTGATAATTGCCCTATAAATGATCTTTAATGCCTCAGTCTTTCCCCCATGGGATATTTAACATACAGAGTTAAGCCACATCCCATAGTGATCACTTTTACCAGTGGAAGTTTTAAAAATCTCAGTCTGACTTTATGTACTATGTGTTCCTGTTCATTACAAGAAGATCCAGCAGGAAAGGTTCATTCTTCCCCTCTTTAAATCATCTTTGGTTTGTGCATGTGCTGTGTTAGGTACTGCTCTTGTGATACTTCATTAGATTTCCTAGGTGTTAAGTTTCTCCATTTTCAATGACCTCATCTGCCTACTTTATCCCTGGGAAGTCCATGTCTCCCAGACTGTATGCATAAAAAATTAAAAGAAAATAATAAAAAGAAAAATTTACTTCAGAATAGACTGGCATATTTATTTCCAATATGTACAGTCTTTTGTTACCCATCCTTAGCATTAATTGCCATCTCCAGACATCATGACATGGATTTGGCAAGGTCCTTAAAGTGCTTTAGGATCATATGTTGATTTGAAAGACCTGGTCTCATTTTAAGTTTGGACACCAGTGATGTGTCCTGTTTTTTGGATTTTTATTTTTATTTTTATTTATTTTTTTTCCTGGTTCCAATAGTTCTCAGTTGGCTTTGAAAAGTTTCCAGGCCAGTGTAACACCTCAATATTTTTTTTTCCCTTAGCCAATTTCTCTCTTTGTTTGACAAGGGGAATCATAAATGAATATCATTTACAGTGCTGGCTAGTAACCATATAACCAAATAAAGGGGTGGTGTGGAGGCTGCTCTAGTGCCCTGTTAACTGAGTGGAGAGATGCTAAAGCAGCATCCATCCAGGGGCAAAACCTCGACACTCTTCCCCACACCTCACTGTGGTGAGATACTGTCTGCCACAAGGGAACACCAGTTCATTGCATGGGATGGCCCTGCAGGTATTGCCAGCTTATGGTTGATGGGGCTACTTGGCCAGACAGACTGGGGTTCCTCTGCTACTGCTGTTAACCCTCCTTGTGTGTGTGTGATATAGAGATTGGTCCACTGCCAGTCATTATTTTTCCTGAAGCGGGGTTTTGCTATTTAGAATTATGCGATATAAGAATGTGTCAGGTTATACTGTCCATCTATTAAAGCCAGCTGCAAGACATTCTGTAATGATTTTCTCTATCACCAGATCTATGCTCCCCTACGTGTGTGTGGGATGTCTGGGGTCCAGGAATGGATGATAAATAGTGTGAAGGATTTGCCACTGCAGCTACAGGAACCTAGGTTGGCAGTGGTCTTCGGCAGGTTGCTCTCAATTTCTCTCCCATCATCATACACGTGAGACCCAGCTGTTTGCAGATTTTTATAACTGTACTGCATGTCAAGCATCTCTAAGTGTTTTGTACTACAGGATAACCACTTTTTAACTGTACAGGCATTCAGCATGTCAGATTGCATAGCATATTTATGTGAATGTTACCATCCATTTTGTATGTAGAAGATGGTTGATTGCACTGAGAGATACCATTTTTTTTTTTTTTTTCTTTTTCTTTTTTAACGTGTCCGACTCTGGGCAAAGGCTACAGGGCCTATTCCAAAATCCCAGTAGTTATCCTTGGGGCTCAGTAATCCTCCTGCATCTCCACATGTCACCACTTCGGCGCTGACACACACCATCCATATTGAATACATGCTAGGGCTGTCTCATACAGGACTGGTGTACTGGTATTAGTAGGGGTGCTATTATGACATGTCGGTGGGTCATCTGGTAGATCAGAAAAGTTTACTTTTTAAGAAATTCAAATCCTTAAACTGTTCCCTGCCCCAACCAGGATTCGAACCTGGGTCCATTAGGACTGCAGGCCGCCTCTCTACCGATTCTGCCACCGCCTCCCTCATCAGGGTGAAGTGTAGCTGTTAGGTTGGCAACTACCTAAAAAAAGCATCACACATATTTAGGAAATTTAACCACAAGTAAATAGTCGGAGTCCAACCTGAGACTTACACAGTGTTTTAAAATCTGTTATCATTTGAAATTTCTTTTCTCCTGGCAGTATGCAACAATGGATGGGGAGTTGTTGTTGTTGTTGCTTAACCTTGGTCTGTCTGGCTGAGCAGACCCATCAACCATAGTTAATCAGTTATTGTGGGACCATCCTATACAGTAAGTACAGTACAGGACAGTACATAAACCATGTAGGGATCTGGTGTCTCCTCTTCTTCCCATTATCAGATCAGCGTTCTTCCCCACAGCGAGGTGCGGGTAAATTTGAGGCTGGCTCCTGGTTTGGACACCACAGGGTACACAGCGCCACCATATTTAGGTTTCTTGTTATCAAGTAACTACCATAAATGCTTTTGGTACTTGGATAAAATCCCAGTCCAGAGTAAGCAGCCATATCACACCAAACCCCAATACACTATGCCAGTTTCAGAAAGAGGGAGCATGGCTTCATATACTGTGTTTGTGTAAAATTATAGCCTATCTATCTATCTATGTCTGTCTATTTATCTGTCTCTATCTTCCTGCAGTGGATACTCAAATGGCTGATGATTATATATATATATATATATATATATATATATATATATATATATATATATATATATATATATGTATATGTATATATACTGTATATGTGTATATGTATATATACTGTATATATGTATATGTATATATACTGTATATATGTATATATATATGTATATATACTGTATATATGTATATATATATGTATATATACTGTATATATGTATATATATGTATATATATTTATATATATATATATATATATATATATATATATATATATATATATATATGTGTGTGTGAAAAGAAATTACAATACTGTACAGTAATTTCGTTGCATGGTTGGTTAGTCAGTCAAGTGTACTCCTTGTGTGTACCAAAACTTTTTGAGGAGCTGGCCATGGGTAACTTTACACTCCCTCTTCTGTCTTTCTTTCCTTCATTCTTTCCTCTTCCTTCTGCATGTGGGTGACTCTGCACTGAGTGACAACCCAAATGATTTTGTGTGCACCAGGAAACCATTTACTATGCTGGGTGGTAACCACATAACCAAATTTTGGCACCTGGTGGTTTCGTGGGTAATAATTGCGCTCCAGTTGGATTGAGCCGGTGAAAGTTTATGTCCAAGGGGGGTTGGAGTTTATTGCTCACATAGTGCCACCCAGGGATGAGTGAGGCTGGTCACTCTTATCTTAAATGTCGGGACCAACTGCCTAGCCCCAGGCTTCTACGCTCCTCGTGGGGCAGCGTAGGATTGGATGATGGATGGATGGATGGAATAAAAGGAAAGTGTTTGATAGGCTTAAAGAGGTCTTTAATGGTTAAATTCAGTGTAATTAAATTCAGTAAAATGAGATTTGTTTTTATGTGATTTACTGTGCAGTATTTCAACCTTCACCATTAACTGCCATCCCCAACCCTTTATCCACAATTCAAGTTTTAGTCTGTCCTATAGCCCCATCTATCCTTCTGTGTACTGTACACCTCATAATAGATAACATGGAAACACCACATAATCTTGTCTCAACCTTGTCTCACTGTAGTACTGATGCTGAACCATACACTTAACAACCACCTGATACTACAACTAGCCACACCTCACACTCCCCTAGCCCAGTCACAACATGGCTTTAGGCCACTACACTCCACAAACACCCTTCTTACAGACCTTACACAGAGAGTTTTCGATGGAATGAATTCAGCTAGGCCACCACACAGAACACTAGTCACACTAGACATTAGCAAAGCTTTTGATGCCATCCCCCGCCACAACCTCACAAACAAAATACTCAACACAAACATGCACAATAACACAAAAAGATGGCTGGCAAACTACTTAACAGGCAGATATGCAAATGTAACATTTGCCGGTCAGTTTTCTAACATCAGAAACTTCACAAACGGCTTCCCCCAAGGATCTGTTTTGTTCCCTACACTCTTTAATCTATACATGCATGACATACCCACACCCCACACACCACAGATACACATAGCTTCCTGTGCAGATGATATAACACTTACATGTACACACCAAAACTCAAACACAGCTGCACACATCATTCAACCTTACCTCAACACACTACACGAATGGTTCACCACAAACAGGCTCAAAATAGCCCCAGCCAAATCTACAGTTACTCTTCTCACAAACTGGACAGCAGAACACAGTCACATCCCACACCTCACCATAAACAACACTCCACTACCACACACACACACACCCAAAATCCTTGGTGGAACATACAATACATCAATGTCATTCAAACAACACATCACAAACATTAAAAATAAAATAACACCGAGACTCAATGCTTTGAGGTCACTTGCCCATACAACATTTGGACACAACAAAGAAACCACCACCACAGTATACAAACAATACATACGTTCAGTGATGAATTATACAAGCCCTGCCTGGACTTCTAACCTGACCAAACACACTACAACACTCTATAGACCATACAGAACAAGGCCCTAAAAATAATCACAGGCTGCACAGCTACTACACCCACAGACCACCTACATCAAGAAACCAAAGTCCTCAAGGTCAAAGATCACCTAGACATGAGAGGCACCCAGTTTCTTGCTGCAGCCTCCACAAACCCACAACATCCACTACAGTACATGGCAGCACATCCACCCACACCAAGGAACATCAAAACAACACCCAGCAGACGATACCATACACAAATACTGTCATCTCTCCCCCCTCCCCCACGTCAGACCAGCTTCCAGAAGCATATCCACACTCAAATCAGTCGCCACTCCATTCAGTCACTTAAAGACAACACACAGCTGCATGCACAGCCTCCTGACATCCACCCTTCTGAATCCTATCTTCCTCATGAGGACAGGGTCCACCTGGCCAGGCTGAGATGTGGGCACCATCCAGCCCTCTTAAGCTACCAGAAGAGGCTGCATGACTCCGTCGTTGATGCCTGTCCAGGATGCAACACAGCACCCCATACTATTAAGCACATTATGGAAGACTGCATTGCACACAATCACCTATGCCAACAACACAACATACACTCTTTGAGAGCTCTGTGGGAAAGCCCGGTCTCGGCCATGGCCTTCCTAAGGGACTCGGGGCTGTTCGGCCAGACTGCCTAGGGAACAACTACTGCTACTACTACTACAACCACCTTGGTGGTAGGTGGTGGCTACCATCATGCACTTGCATGTTGTGCTACCTGCTTCTTCCTTAACCTTTATCATACTCTTTCTGTGTCTGCCCTCCTCTGTTCCTGTTTCTCCCATCCTTCCTGTCACTTTTTTATTACTCATCTTTCCACTTAGGTGGCCCTACACTGGGTGACAATCCCAATGGTTTCTTGTAATCCTGGAAACCATTTATAACAGAATGGTAACCATATAACCAGATAACAGGGTGATGTGGCACCTACTATGGTGCCTCTGTTAGCTGTGTGGAGAGACGCAAATGTGGCATCTGTCCAGGAATCAGACCTCCACATTCTTCCTCGTGCATCGCTGTGGTGAGGCACTGTCCACCACAATGGAACCGGTTCATTGCACAGGACAGCCCTGCAGGGGTGGTTACTTACCTGTGGTTGATGGGTCTGCCCAGCCATACAGACCAGGGTTACTCAGCAGCAGCAACTTGTTTTTATACATGCCTCACTGTCATCTTAAGAATAGCATTTGCAAGTAGCCTGCCTACACGATAGATACATACAGGGTATGTGAGACTTTCCCTGATCCATCATTGTTTACCTTGTAGTAGATTTTTTTTTTTCCCTGCCTTTTACATGTCCGTTTATACAGTTCACTGTCCAGAATTGTTTAAACTATGTCCAGGCCTATGCACAGGGGTGCTTTATTTGAGTGATGAGTTTTCCGTGAATGTTGGTGTGCATCAGGGGTCAGTCTTGAGTCCCATGTTGTTTATCATGGTACTTGAAGCCCTTTCACGTGACTTTAGAAACGGACTCCCGTGGGAGTTGTATGCTGATGATTTGGTGTTGATTGCAGAGAACGAAAGGGAGGCGGAGGAAAGATTTAGGAAGTGGAGAGATGGTATGGGGCACAAGGGTTTAAGGGTAATTACAGATAAAACAAAAGTGATGATATCTAGGGTTGGTGGCGGTACTGTCAAAGACGAGGGAGAGTGGCCATGTGCAGTTTGCCACAAGGGCGTGGGAAGTAATTCCATCTTGTGCGGTGTGTGTGATAAATGGGTGCATAAGAGATGTAGTGGTATCAGAGGTAGACTGCGAGATAATGCTGATTTTATGTGTATGGCATGTCGGGGTGAGCAGGTGGAGATTGTCAGACGTGAAAGGACTGAGCTTGCTGTTGAATCTCTTGAGTGTGTGGAAGAGTTTTGTTATTTGGGAAACATGTTGTGTGCTGGAGGTGGGGCTGGAGCTAGCTCTGTGGCTAGGGTGAGAAGTGGTTGGACATTGAGACATTGAGAGGACTCTCCCTACGTGCTATGGGGTCTTTGTATGCAGCATGTGTTAGGAGTGTAATGCTGTATGGTAGTGAGACCTGGGCAGTGAAGGAGGAAGATATTCGTTGGCTCAGACGTACAGAAATGACAATGATTAGGTGGATGTGCAGTGCGTCCCTGCGTCCAAGGCCTGGAGGGGTTGGGTTTACGATGGAAGAGTTGAGAGGTAGGATGGGACTGGAGTGTATTGGTGTTGTGATGATGAGAGGTAGATTGAGATGGTTTGGACATGTGGAGAGGATGGGGGATGATAATTGGGTGAGGAAGGTGTGAAGTGTTAATACTGGGGGTGGGGTTATGAGGGGTTGACCGAGAAAGACATGGGACGAGGTCATTAAGTTTGACCTCAGTGTTAAGGGACTGAACAGGGAGGCTGCAATGGATCGTGCAGCGTGGAGAGCCGCCATTAGGTGACCTAGGCCGACACATGCAAGCATGTTGGAGCCTTTATAAATGAAAACGAAAACGCATACAGAAACTGAGCAGTATAGTCATGTAAATTTCTGCGTTATTTTCTGTAAAATAATGCAGTTTTAGAAGGTATAAAAACTGTTATTAGCTTCATTGATGAATGAACTTCCAGGAAGTGGGCGCGGTATGTCTGCTCCCATCCTGGCTGTGTAGGTACTGCACGGGATCTCCATGTGCGGGTGTTTGTGGTAGGACGGCCTGAAGCAGATACTATACATGACCATCCCATCTGCAGGTATGAACCTCTTGCTGTTCACTTTGAATACTGTAAATACCATTTTTTTATTGTACTGTATTACTAATATGCAATTTGAATATCCCATCTGTAAAACTACAAATATGTTGATGATGATGATTACTATTATTCTTACATGTACAGTATTTTGTGTGTGTATATATATATATATATATCCATCCATCCATCATCCAATCCTATGTTGCCCCATGAGAAGCGTAGAAGCCGGGGGCTAGGCAGTTGGTCCTGACATTTAAGATGAGAGTGACCAGCCTCACTCATCCCTGAGTGGCATTACATGAGCAATAAACCCCAATCACCCCTTGGATATAAACCTTCACCGGTTCAATCCGACAGGAGCACAATAATTACCCACTAAACCACCAGGTGCCAAAATTTGGTTATATGGATACCACCCAGCATAGTAAATGGTTTCCTGGTGTACAGGAAACCATTTGGCTTGTCACTCAGTGTAGAGTCACCCATAGGGAGAAGGAAGAGGAAAGAATGAAGGAATGAAAGACAGAAGAGGGAGTGTAAAGTCACCCATAGGCAGAAGGAAGAGAAAAGAATGAAGGAAAAAAAAGACAGAAGAAGGTGGAAGGAAACAAGGATGGAGGAGAGGACAGGGCAGACACCCGAGAGCAGCACTACATTGAGTGAGTGGATGGTGGGCGCCCCCACCTACCTACCAGGTGAAAAGAGTAAGATGAGGTGGAAGTGAAGTTAACAGGGGAGTGAAAGATAAAAATGGTAGATTAATAGTGGAGAAGGGAGAAAAAGTGAGCAGATGGAGAGAACACTTTAACGAATTGTTGAACATAGAGGATGGAAGTAATGTGAGTATTAGTGGCCGGGGAATGGCTGGGAGAAGGAGGGAGGTGAGAAGACAGGAAGAAATCAGTAGGATGGAAGTTGTGGAAGCAATGAAGAAAGTTAAATTGGGGAAAGCCCCAGGAATTGATGGAGTGTGTGGTGAAATGCTGAAGCATGGGGGAGAGATAGTAGTAGAATGGATGTGGAAAATGTGCAGATTGGCCTGGGAGGAAGGTAGAGTCCCAGAGGATTGGAAGTCAGGTATAATTATTCCCTTGTACAAAGGAAAAGGGGAAAAAGAAGTGTGTGGTAATCATAGGGGCATTTGTCTTCTTAGTATAATAGGAAAGGTGTATGGTAGGATACTTATTGACAGAGTTAGAGAAAGAACAGAGGAATTAGTTGGAGAAGAACAGGGAGGCTGTAGGAAGGGAAGAGGTTGTGTAGATCAGATTTTCATTCTTAGATCTTTAGTGGAAACGTTTCTAGAGAAGGGAAAGAAGTTGTATGCAACACTCACGGATTTGGAGAAAGCATATGACAGGTTGGATAGATGAGGATTTTGGAAAGTATTAAGAATATATGGAATAGATGGGAAGTTGTCGAATGCTGTGAAGAGTATGTATGATGGTGCTAAGGCTGCAGTGCATGTGGATGGTGAACTGAGTGAATTTTTCTCTTTGAAGGTTGGGTTGAAACAGGGATGTGTCATGTCTCCATGGTTCCATCTGTACATGGATGGGGTAATAAAAGAGGTACAAGGTAGGGTAGTGGATGTTGGAGTGGCCCTGGTGAGAGAGGGTAGTGTTTGGAAACTCCCTGTACTGTTGTTTGGAGATGATACTGTGTTGTTGAGTGAAGATGAAGGAGAGCTGCAAGGCTTGGTGGATGGGTTTGGGAGAGTGTGTAAGAAACGGAATCTAAAGGTGAATGTAGGGAAGAGTAAAGTGATGGTCTTTGAGAGAGGTGAAGTCAGTGAATGTACAGTGAGGTTGGATGGTGAGGAATTGGTAAATGTGAGTACGTTTTAGTACTTGGGTAGTGTGATGAGTAAGGATGGAGGTTTGGAGGGTGAAGTGCTTGAAAGAGTACAGCAGGGAAGGAAGGTTGCTGGTTCTTGAAAGCAGTGATAAGAAACATGGAAGTGAAAAAGTTACTACATGACAGTACTGTGAAACCAACTCTAACGTATGGAAGTGAAGCTTGGATGTTGCTGGAAGGACACAAGTCAAGAGTGAGAGCAGTGGAAATGAGTTATTTAAGAGGAGCCTGTGGAGTCACATGGAGAGACAGGCTGACAAATGAGGATATAAAGGAGCATTGTGGTGTGGATGTGGATGTGATAGGAAGCGTTAGGAGGAATACACTGAGGTGGTTTGGCCATGTGGAGAGGATGGAGTGTGAAAGACTGACAATGAGAGTGTATGTGAGTGAGGTGGATGGGGGAAGAGGGAGGGGGAGGCCGAGGATGAGATGGAGGGATGGGGTGGAGAGATATATGAGAAAAGGGGGTGTGAGTTGGGAGCGGGGCAGTGAAATGGCAGGGGACAGGGCGACGTGGAGGTGATTTGTTTGTGGCCACCCCGAACTGGATTGAGGCGTCTGGCAATATATATATATATATATTGTGGTGTGGATGTGGATGTGATAGGAAGTGTTAGGAGGAATACACTGAGGTGGTTTGGCCATGTGGAGAGGATGGAGTGTGAAAGACTGACAAAGAGAGTGTATGTTAGTGAGGTGGAGGCCAAGGATGAGATGGAGGGATGGGGTGGAGAGATATATGAGAAAAGGGGGTGTGAGTTGGGAGCGGGGCAGTGAAATGGCAGGGGACAGGGCGACGTGGAGGCGATTTGTTTGTGGCCACCCCGAACTGGATTGAGGCGTCTGGCAATATATATATATATATATATATATATATATATATATATAGTAATTCCTCCACTATCTGTTGTAATAGAGCCACAGGTGTGTCCAGAAAGTTGGTCTGTCTGGATAGTGGGCCCCTGTCTCCTGGACTGGTACTTATGGACCCTAACCTAGCCTAACTCAGAAAAACACCTACCTAACTCCCTACCAGACATGCATAGCACCTATTTAAGACCCTATTCACATCAATAAGGGACATAAAAGAGCGAAATAAATGCAAAGGAACCAGAGAATGGGGTTTTAGAGGTAAGTATGGAAAAAACAGTACAATATTAAACATTCTGGGTACATACAACAAGTCCCTGGCTCCTGGACTGGTACTTATGGATCCTGACCTAGCCTAACTCAGAAAAACACCTACATAACTCCCTCCTGGACATGCATTGCACCTATTTAAGACCGTATTCACACCAATAAAGGACATAAAGAGTGAAATAAATGAAAATGAACCAGAGAATGAGGCTTTGGAGTTATGTATGGAAAAACAGTACAATGCAGTATTAAACATTCTGGGTATTTACAACAAGTCCCTGGCCATCTCAGTGAATAACCCACCTCCTCTCAGACACGGACAATAAAAATGTGTACCTGAAACACTTGCAGTAATCAAGTCTTGCACTGAACTTAGTCATTTGCATTCTGAATTCAATTTTCATAACACTGCGCACTCTGTTCTTACTTGCGCTCCATTGTACTTTGATGAAATCAGTGTTGCACTCTGCACGTAAGTCTTTGCACTCTGGATTCTAATTTCTTAACACTGCGCACTCTTCATTTCACTGCGTGTAAATTTCCGTGTGGTTTAGTGGTGATTTCTTGCTGTTTCTTCACTGTCAGAGTCCGAGAGTAGCTGATGCAGGTGGCCTATGGGCGCGTCGCTGGAATGTGGTGATGGACTGTCCACTGCAGATGACTCTGAAGACAGGCGCAAACTCACATCCAGTGGCGACTCCACCATGCCTGATGTACTGGGCTGTGGCTCGGAGGATGAAGGCCTGTCTTGGGGAGGCAGTGGTGTGGAGCCAGGGCAGGGGACAGCATGGGTCACAGGTCTGAAAAAACTGTCAATCGTTGATTGGTGCAAGGAACGACAATTTTGGCGATTAACGATGTGCTGCCTGAAAGCCCGCATTTCCTCCACAAGTTCCAAGGGCCCCATCTCCCAGTCGCAGTCCGGGTGTTCCAGGTAGTCGAGAACGAACTCGACGTGCTCCCGGAGTGCGCTCAGCTTGGGGATGGCTAGAGTAGTGGCACGCTGAGAGGAGTCTGCATCATCGTTGCTTTCCATGTCAGAATCTTCAAGTTGGGTACTTGTACCTGCAACTGAAGATGCGATCTCGATATCAAACATGATCTGATGCCCAGGATTGCCCTCGTCGTCATCCAACCACTCACGCACTTCATCCACATCAACATCGTCACCATGCATATGAAGACGTGCGTGGAAGTCATTCACATCGAAACTTAGAAAATCGTGCATAACATCGGCTCCGACAACCAGACGAGACCAACCATTTTCCAGAGTTTTGACAGTGACTTCCTTCCATGCACTGGCCCAGTTGTAAATGGCAACTTGATGTTGTAGCGGCGAAGGTTTTCCAAAATCCGCTGGCCTCGTGTGTCCGTCCCTCCCTGCGCTCATCCTCATCCTCGAGAACAACCATCACCTTATCTAGGAACTTCCTACGGTACAGCCTCTTCATTGCCACGATCACTCCTTGGTCCATTGGTCGGATGAGAGAATCTAATTAGGTGGCAAAAACATGCACCTAGTGCGGCCATTCTCATCCACAAAGTCCTTGTCAGATGGATGCGCAGGTGCATTGTCCAAGAGAAGAAGGGCCTTTACCTGGTCGCGTGGGATTCCCAGTTTCTCTGTTTTGTAATGGATAACCTCCTTGGCGAAATGGCTGTGAAACCAGTCTTCGAAGATCTTGGCTGTTAACCAAGCCTTCACAGAATAGTACCAAACGACAGGAAGGACATCCATCACCCCACGAAGACACCGAGGCTGCTTTGCACGGCCAACAATAACGGACTTGAGCCGGTGCATGCCGTTAGCATTGGCACAACACAAAGCAGATATCCGTTCCTTGCAAAGCTTGTGGCCAGGTACGTACATCTCCGTCTCCTCTGCTAGAGTGTTCATTGGCAGCGAGCGATAGAATAGACCAGTTTCGTCAGCGTTGTAGACTTGAATGAGAGTGAGGCCCTCCCTGTCGATCAAGCCCTTCACTTTCTACCGAAACTCCTCTACTCCCTCCTCATTGGCATCTAAAGCTTCACCATGGGCCTTACGGTTGGTAAGGCCATGCCGTAACTTGAAGGCGAAGAGCCAACCCTCGGATGCCTTGAAGTCTGGGGTGTCATGTAACCTTGCGAACTTCTCAGCAGCAGCCTTCAGCTCCGTGCCACGCACCATCACACCAGCAGCACGTTGTTGACGATACCAAATCGGCATGGAGCGGTCTATTTCTGCATACCAGGGAGTAAACATCATCTTCCTCTCCACATTTCTTCGATGAGAAGTCAGCCGTTTACCGCATGAGTTTGTCCCGGGATCTCCTGATATCAAACAGTGTAGAGCAGGCCAGGTTGAATTCACAAAGGATGCATGAGGTCGACCATCCCACATCCACCTTGTCCAATATCTCCCTCTTCTTCTTCAGAGTCAGAACCATTTGCTTCCTCTTCTCAGGTGGTGGGGCCATCATCACACACATGAAAAAGAGGCAGGAAAGGAACAGCAGAGCCTGCAGGAAGTAGGGCGCCACCATAAAAGCGAGCACATGGGCGACGAGCATGCACTCACGACAAATGATGGGCGGGAAGTGGGGAGGATGCAGGAGGCTCTCGAGTCTAGCAGATGTCGGTGGAACGATGCACCAAAACACAGGTGATCCGTGCCGTGCGCCGAGTTCAGATTACAGGGGGGGGGAAATTCAGATTTTTTTTTTTGGGGGGGGGGTTACAAAGTCCCGGGCCCAAAATGTCCGGTAAGTGAGGAGTCCAGATAGTACAGGGATTGCTGTATATATATATACTGTATATACTATATATATATATATATATATATATATATATATACAGTAATCCCTCCACTATCCGACGTAATAGAGCCAAAGGCATGTCCGGAAAGTGGTCCTGTCCGGATAGTGGGCACCAGCCTCCTGGAGTGGTACTTATGGACCCTAACCAGCCTAACTTTGAAAGCCACCTAAATAACTCCCTACCGGACATGCATAGCACCTATTTATACCTATGTAAGATCCTATTCACACCAATAATGGACATAAAGCATGAAATAAATGAAAAGGAACCAAAGAATGAGGAATTAGAAGTGACTGTACCTCAGCCAGGGTACTTACATCACGTTTGTGGCTACCATTCTAAGGTTTTGGCAGTGGTGAAAATGCTCTTGAAGCACGTACAGTAATCCAGTGTTGTGCTGCACTTAATTCTTTGCACTGTGAGTTATAATTGTTTAACAGTGCACATTGTTCTTAACTGCACCACTGCAGTTCTAACCGCCAATTTAAACTGCCAATTTGCACTCCACAGTTGATCCTTTGCACTCTAAGTTCAAATTTCTTAACACTGCACAACATTGTAAATTCTCATGTGGTCTAGAGGCGAGGTATTCCAGTATGTTCACTGCATATTCACAAAAAACGAGCACATGTGGCTTCCAGTGCGATAAGCTTCTATTCACAATCGAAGTTAGGGAGTAACTGTTGATGTCGGAGAAACAGAGTTGCCAGATCGCAACGGCCACATTACCAATCTCCTCAACTTTCATTACCAAATTTAACTTTTCATTACCAAATATGTAAAGCTAGCATTTATTCTTCACTAATTATATATACAAGTGGAAATACATGTAATCACTCTCCTTATAATTAACAGCATGTTGATTATTTTCACACTATGTAGGGTAGCAGATTAATCAGAGAGAGCAAACAATCCACCATCTCCATCCTGTGTATCCTCATACATGTGAAAAATCCATTTGGTAATGCATTATTCTGATTCATTACCAAACAAATTTTTCATTGGCAAATTGGCCCACATTTGGTAATGAAAAATAACAAACGGCAATGTTGACAGCGAAGAGGGGAGGGGTGAGGAAGGAAGGGGTGAAGGGGCCATGGTGTAAGCAGCTGTTTGGCGCCGCACAGCAATTTCAAATTACGGGTGGGAAAAAATTCGGCATTTTGGGGATTTTTTTCTTTTTTTGGCCATTTTTCAGTTCCGATAGTCCAGGCCCACAATGTCCGGAAAGTGGGCGTCCGGCAAGTAGAGGGATTACTGTATATATATATATATATATATATATATACGCAGTAGGTACGCACAGTACGCAAGTTTATGGGTGGCAGAGGAGCTTGCTTACTAGGAATTCGTGTACTGTGAATACATAAACTTATGGGAAAAATTACATATAGGCAGCCCCCCTCTTCATCGGTAACCCTTGAGACTCCTGTCAGATCTAAGTATTGTACTGTACAGGGAAACTATCTAAGACATATTACCTAAGATAAAGTAAACCAACAAGATTATGGCTTTACTAAATCAACAAGGATATGGCTTAACTAAACCAGGACGTAAGAAGGGGATTCGAGGCAGGGTGAGACACCTAGCATGCACCTCCTGCACCACCTGCCACACCACCCGACACCACCTTCGGCTTTACTAAATCAACAAGGTCATGGCTTATCTAAACCAGGACATAAGAAGGGGATCCGAGGCAGGGTGCACCTCCTGCACCACTCGACACACCTCCTTCCTCATCACTCTCGTCACCAGCACTTTCGACACTTTCACTAGCTAATGCACTCATTTCATTCATAAACCCTTCAAAGTCTATTTCTGACACCACAGACATCGCATCATCCTCTTGATCCTTACCAGGAAATGACTCTTCTGATGTTGAAGGTAGCGATTCCTCACTTTATTGAGGCCGTAGGTAACAGTTGATGAGGCAACCACTGGCGCCTCTTGGGGTGGCAATGTCGCGTGCTCGTGGTAACCCTGGATTTAGGCCACTCTTCGCTGCTGTCTCACCTATTAGAGTTCAGTTTGCTTACTATTAAAAAATACACTAAAGCTCAATAAAAAATAGGTTCTCATGTACCATGCAATTTGTGTACTGTGAGCTCGCATACTGTGCACACCTACTGTATATGTATCTACTGTATATATCTATATCTATATCTATATATACTTATATATGTATATATATATATATATATATATATATATATATATATATATATACACAATAATCCCTCCAATATCCGACATAATAGGGCCATAGGCAGGTCTGGATAGTGGTCCTGTCTGGATATTAGGCCCCAGCTTATGGACTTGTACTTATGGACCCTAACTCAGAGAAACACCTATACAACTCCCTCTGGACATGCATAGCACCTATTTAAGACCCAAATCACACCAATAAGGCACATAAATGGCTGAAATAAATGCAAAAGAAACATAAAATGAGGGTTTAGAGGTAGGTTCATACAATATTAAACATTCTGGTTACTGGCTCCTGGACTGGTACTTATGGACCCTAACCTAGCCTAACTCAGAAAAACACCTTCCTACTGCACATGCATAGCTCCTAACACCCTATTCACACCAATAAAGGACATTAAAGAGTGAAATGAGGTGTTTGAGGTAAGTATAGTATGGAAAAAAGTACAGAATGAAACATTCTGCCTACTTACAGCAAGTCCATGGCCATCTCGATGAATAACCGCCTCCTCTCGGACTCTGACAGTAAGAAGGATTTCCTGAAGCATTTCCAGTACACTGTTCATGAAGTCTTGCACTGAACTTAGTCAATCGCACTCAGAAGTCCGTTCTCTTCACAGTGTGCACTCTTGTCTAACTAATGCTCCATTGTAACTTACTAAGTGTTGCACTCTGCACTTTAACTTTTCCCATTCTTCTAATAATTTTCTAAAGCAAAAACAAACAAGTCTATGTATGTTAAATTTTGTTCCAAATAAGTCTTTTCACTCACAACTGTAAATCCTTAACACAACACACTGTTTTTTTCACTGCACAACACTGTAAATTTCCGTGTGGTCTAGTGGAGAAGTTCTTGCTGTTTAATCACTGTCAGAGTCCGAGAGTATCACTGGCAGGTGACCTAGGGGTGTGTCGCTGGGTCGTGGTGATGGCGTACCCACTGCAGACGACTCTGAAGACAGACGCAAACTCACGTCGAGCGGTGACTCCACCATGGCTGATGTGCTGGGCTGTGGCTCGGAGCATGAGGGCCTGTCTTGGGGAGGCAATGGAGTGGAGCCAGGGCTGGGCACAGCGGGGGTCACGGGCCTGAAAAAACTGTCAATCGTTGATTGATGCAAGGACCGACGATTCTGACGATTGATGATGCGCTGCCTGACAGCACGCACTTCCCCATCTCCCTGTCGCAGTCAGGGTGTTCCAGGTAGTCAAGGACGAACTCTAGGTGTTCCCGGAGTGCGCTCAGCTTGGGGATGGCTGGAGTAGTGTCCTGCTGAGAGGAGTCCGCATCATCGTCGCCTTCCTCGTCAGAATCTTCAAGCTCGGTACTGACACCTGCAACTGAAGACGTGATCTCGATATCAGACAATGTCTGATACCCAGGATCGCCCTCGTCGTCATCCAACCACTCATGCACATCGTCCACATCAACATTGTTGCCATGCGTACGTAGCCGTGCATAGAAGTCATCCACGTCAAACCCTAGAAAATCGTACTCCACATCCATTCCGAGAAGCAGACGAGACCAACTATTTTCTAGAGTCTTGACAGGGACTTCCTTCCATGCACTGGCCCAGTTGTAGATTGCAGACTTGATGTTGTAGCGGCGAAGGTTTTCCGAAGTACGCTGGCCACGTGTGTCACGTCCCTCCCTGCGCTCGTCCTCGTCTTCGAGAACAACCATCACCTCGTCCAGGAACTTCCGGCGGAATAGGCTTTTTGTTGCCACGATCACTCCTTAGTCCATTGGTTGGATGAGAGCAGTCGTATTAGGTGGCAGAAACGTGCACCTAATCCGGCCATTCTCAGCCACCAAGTCCTTGTCGCACGGGTGGGCAGGTGCATTGTCGAGGAGAAGGAGGGCCTTTACCTGGTTGTGCGGGATTTCCAGTGTCTTCGTCTGGTAATTGATGACCTCCTTGACGAAGTGGCGGTGGAACCAGTCTTTGAAGATCTGGGCTGTAAACCATGCCTTCAAAGAATGGTACCAGATGACAGGAAGGACATCCATCACCCCACGAAGACACTGAGGCTGCTTTGCATGGCCAACAACAGCGGGCTTAAGCTGGTGCATGCCGTTAGCACTGGCATAACACAAAGCAGATATCCGTTCCTTGGAGGGCTTGCGGCCAGGTACACGCTTCTCCGTCTCCTCGGTTAGAGTGTTCGTTGGCAAAGAGCGATAGAATAAACCAGTTTCGTCAGCATTGTAGACTTGACCGAGAGTGAGGCTCTCCCTGTCGATCAAGCCCTTCACCTTGTGCCGAAACTCGTCAACTCCATCCTCGTTAGCGTCCAAAGCTTCGCCATGAGCTTTACGGTTGGTAAGGCCATGCCGTAACTTGAACGTGAAGAGCCAACCCTCAGATGCCTTGAAGTCTAGGGCGTCGTGAAGCCTGGCGAACTTCTCAGCAACAGCCTTCAGCTCCGTTCCACGTACCATCACACCAACAGCACGTTGCTGTCGATACCAAATCAACGTGGAGCGGTCGATTTCAGCAAACTTGGGAGTAAACATCACCTTTCTCTCCACATTGCGTTTCCTTCTCGACGAGAAGTCAGCCGTGTACTGCATGAGTTTGTCTCAGGATCTCTTGATATCGAACAAAGTAGATCGGGCCTGGTTGAACTCGCAGAGGATGCGGGAAGAAGACCACCCCGCATCTACTTTCTCCAATATCTCCCGTTTCTTCTCCAGAGTCAACACCACTCTCTTCCTCTTCTCAGGCGGCGGGGCCATCATCACACACACTAATAAGAGGCCCGAGAGCAGCAGGAGTGCCTGCAGGAGGTAAGGCACCACCACAAAAGCGAGCACGTTGGCAGCCGTGACGATGAGCGTGCACTCGCGGCGAGAGACAGGCGGAAAGTGGGGAGGATGCAGCGACGCTCTATCGGACGTCGGAGGAATGACGCGCCACAACAAAGCTGTCCCGCGCCGCCCGCGGCAAGTTCAAATTACGGGCGGGATTTTTTTTTTTTTTTTTTTTTTTTTGCGGTTTTCGGACCATTTTGGGAATGTTGGATCCCAGGACGATTATGTCCGGTTAGTGGGGATGTTTGGATATTAGAGGGATTACATATATATATATATATATATATATATATATATATATATATATATGCAGTATATATACCGTATATATATATATATATATATATATATACATATGCAGTATATATACTGTATATATATATATATTAATATATATATATATATATATATATATATATATACAGTGGGGCACCAATTTTCGCGCTTAATTGGGTCCAAAAATAATGCGCGAAAGTGGAATTAGCGAAAGTTGGGGCATTGTCTTTATGGCAAAAAGGCTAATTGGTTCCCGGTTATCCTAAAGTAACATCAGATTTTCATTTTCACTTGCAATACAGTACATCAAATCACTATTGTACATTGCATTGTGAGATACAAACAATAAAAACTGTACAGTACACATTATATGAGGAGAAACATACCACAGAGACCAGGTTGAGGTGTTTAATGGATGTTGGGGGTAAGTATCCGAGGCGCGTGGCGGGCTTATTTAACCACGCCAGACGTATTGGCGCCACCTCTTGCTGCCTCGCTACCACCATGCTGTTTCCTCATACTACGCACTGTCGATTCTGGGATGTTAAATATACGGCAGATTTCACTGTTTTTTGCGCCCTTGTCCATGTGCTCAACTATCTTCCTTTTCATTTCATTATTATACTGCGGTTTCTTCACTCCAACACGATACTCTCTTTTAGCCTTGGCCTTTCCTCCCGACTTTGAATGTCCCGGCCACTTTTTATCACCACCACTGCCTCCCGGCCCTCCCCCCACACCACCAGGCTCTCCCCCCACACCACCAGGCCCTTTCCCCACACTACCAGGTATAGTAGAGGTCATTGAACCGTGAGAATCCAACACAATGGAGCTAGCACGCTCATACACAATGGCGGGAATGGGTGGACAGAGTGTTGACATGACATCATTCAAGATGGCGGTGGGTTGCGGGCGGGCGGTGCAGGAAATTCAAAGTTCAAAATATTGTCCCAAACCCAAAATTTATGCGCGAAAATCGATTTTTTTCAAGCGAAAGTGGAAGTTAGGGAATATTTGGTGCATGCCGCGAAAGTGGATTCCGCGAATCCTGCTGTAGCGAAAGTTGGTGCACTACTGTATATGTATGGTGTTGGAGAGGAATGAAGTCACAGAATGTACAGTGAGGTTGGATGGTGAGGATATGGAGAATGTGAGTGCATTCAAGTACTTGGGTAGTGTGATGAGTAAGGATGGAACTTTGGGGGATGAAGTGCGTGAAAGGGTACAGCAGGGAAGGAAGGTTGTTGGTTCACTGAAAGCAGTGATGAGAAATAGGGAGGTGAGTATGGAAGTTAAGAAGTCACTGCATGATAGTATTGTGATCCCTACCCTGACATGGAAGCGAGGCGTGGACCTTGCAAGAGGGGAACAAGTCGAGAGTGAGAGCAGTGATAATGAGTTACTTGAGAGGAACATGTATGGAACTTTGGGGGATGAAGTGCGTGAAAGGGTACAGCAGGGAAGGAAGGTTGTTGGTTCACTGAAAGCAGTGATGAGAAATAGGGAGGTGAGTATGGAAGTTAAGAAGTCACTGCATGATAGTATTGTGATCCCTACCCTGACATGGAAGCGAGGCGTGGACCTTGCAAGAGGGGAACAAGTCGAGAGTGAGAGCAGTGATAATGAGTTACTTGAGAGGAACATGTGGAGTGACATGGAGGGACAGGTTGATGAATGAAGAAGTGAAGGAGTGTTGTGGGGTGGATGTGGATGTGGTTGAGAAGATTGGGGGAAATACACTGAGGTGTTTTGGACATTTGGAGAGAATGGAGAATGAAAGACTGACTAAGAGGGTGTATGTAGGTGAGGTGGAGGGAGGGAGAGGGAGGGGTAGACCGAGGATGAGGTGGAGGGAGGGAGTTGAGAGGTATATGAGGGAGAGGGGGGTGAGCTGGGGGGAGGGTAGTCAGGTGAGTGACAGAGCGACTTGGAGGCGTTTTGTCTGCGGCCACGCTTTGCGGCATTAGGGCATCGGGCTATATATATATATATATATATATATATATATGTATATATGTACAGTACATCCCCACAGTACGCAGGTTCCGAGTACGCGATCCCCCATGTACACGAGGACCTATTTTTTTTTTTTTTTTGTATATTTTTTATTAGTACGCGAATTGAACTCCGTGTCAGCGAGACGGGCAGCGAAAAGTGGCCCAAATCTGAGGTTACCTCGAGTGCGCAACATTGTCCCCCCAAGAAGCGATAACAGGTAAAGGTCTATCTATCTTTGTCTATCTGCCAGACGCCATAATCCCATAAGGGGTGGCCATTTGACTTTGAGTTATTTGTTTTACGGGGAGGGGAACTAACCTTCCACCAACCCACTTGTTGACACGTAGGGAGCATGTATGGGTTGGTTATGTGGTTACCACCCAGCATTGTAAATGGTTTCTTGGCATACAGGAAACCATTTGGCTTGTCACTCAATGTTAAGCCACCTGTAAAGGAAAGAAAAGCAATAAGAAGTGACAGGAAAGATGGGTAGGAAGAGAGGAGGGCAGGAACAGAAAAGAATGATAAAGGCAAAAGAAGAAGTAGGCAGCACTACATCAAGTGAGTGGATGATGGTTGCCACCACCTACCACCAATGATTTACCTAGTAAAGCCATGATCTTGTAGGTTTACTTTATCTTAGGTAATATAGCTTAGATAGTTTCCCTGTATAGTACAATACTTAGGTCTGAAGGGAGTCTCAAGGGTTGCCCAAGAAGGTGGTGCCGCCCATATGTAATTTTTCCCATAAGTTTATGTATTCACAGTACGCGAATTCCTAGTACTTGACGTCCTCTGCCGCCCAAATAGGCACGTTCTAGGAGGATGTACTTTATATTTTATATATATATATATATATATATATATATATAAATATACATATATATATACACCCACTGCAAATTGACTTAGGACCTACGCACAGCATTGCTGTGGGAGAGTTGTCTGTCATTGCTTTGTATTTCCACCTCTACCAAGTGTATTTTTTGAGCAAGAAGTAACTGGCAGCTCCTCTGGTGTTGGCGGGAGGTGGTGAAACACTCAGCACATCAGTGCTTGCCCAGAAACGAGAGTGGGAATAATATGTTCCTGTCGCTCCGAGCTTGCACTTCCCTCTTTTTTCATATGCATTATTATTTGCCCTGTTACTTTCCTAGAGTCGAGTTGTCAAGCCTGGAAAGTACTGCTCAAGGGATGAGAGGGTCCGTATCATTGCATGGAGGTGGGATAATGACCCAATTAACACAATTTGTGAACGTACTGGACACGCAAAGTCGACCATCATTAAGATTCTTGCTGCAGTGTGCGGCCTGCCACCTGATGTCCTACCAGAGCACAAGCATGGCGGTGGAAAGAAGAGGACAACATCCAGAGGTACAAATATGCTTCTGAAGAGGGAAGTAATCAAGAATCCTCGACTGACAGCGGCAGAATTCAAGAGAATGCATCCCCAGCTGTTACAAGACGTCTCAATTCGAACTATCCAACACCACTTGCAGAAGGTGCTGGGTTTGCCAAGCCGTACAGCAGCCAAGAAACTGCTTCTCACTGACTGCATGAAGAAGCAGTGCATTCAGATGAATGGAGAAAAGCTATGTTTTCTGAAGAAAACACATTTCAAGTGTTCCAGGTGCGTTCTGCCAAGGTTCATCGCCCTGCCTCCCTTAGTTGATATGACCCTGCTTACATGGTGCTGACAGTTAAGCATCCACAATCAGTAATGGTAGGGGGGTTTTTCTCAGGTGAAATGGGAAGGGGAGGCCTCTACTTTCTTCCTAAGAACTTGTTGATGAATGGAGGCCAGTACATTCAAGTTCTGAAAGATCATTTGTTAAACTTTTTTGCTATTCATTGGTGCAACTTTTTCATGCACGATTCAGCTCCATGTTACAAGTCAAGAAAGGTGACAAAATGGCTTCAGGATAATCGGATTGAGGTCCTCGACTGGCCAGGCAACAGTCCGGATCTAAATCCAGTAGAAAACTGCTGGGCAAAGATGAAGAAAATCATGGCAGAGAAGACAGCCAATATGGACAACCTCAAGACTGAACTGACAAATGTTTGGTGTAAAGAAATGTCCTTGGATTGCTTTAGAGATCTAAGTGATTCCATGCCAAAATGCATCCAACTGGTCCTGAAAAACAAGAGAAACATGATTTCATATTAACCTTCTCGCACAAGAAAAGTTTCAGTAAGTTTTCAGGCTCACAATTTTTTCTGTGAAGCTGCCCGGCCCGGCTGCCCACGCGCGGCAAATAACACGTATTCTCTCCTTATTCTAGTCACCCAAACATTAATATACTGCCATGAAACCTATGTTATCTTATTCGTCGATGTTTGTTCTACCTGATAAGCACCGCAAAAAAACAGGAAAACACAAATAAAACAACATTAGGGGGCCGTGAATAAAATTTCGCTACGTCACGTTCACTTCCCAACATCACCATTCGAATGTTTTCCATCATACAGGAAAATGTTATAGAAGTTTTGATAGAGAATTTCATCAGCTTTCTAAAGAGAGAAATTCGGTGTTGATATGATTTGTAGTTTTCGAGAAAATAGCCAAAAACTGAAAGCCATTTTTGAAAAAAATCAAGGAGCTCTAAAACTGAAATTTTCTCACACATGTTATGTTTTTATTGCATAATATTATGCAGAATTTCACCAGCTTTCTAATGACCTAATTCTGGTTTCGATATGCCTCATAGTTCTCGAGTAAATCACCAAAAACAACTGGGACCTCATGTCCGTACATCACTTTCGTGATGTGCGCACAGCATATGCAATATTCCCGCCTAAGTAACAACGAATTCTTATCATAGATATTACATTGTTATGTCGTGTACATACGTAGAATTTACTGCTCTTTATCATGGTTCTTATAGGAATTCGATACGTCCAATAGTTTTCAAGCAATTGGCCGACAAAGTGAGATTACTCCTCTGAGCGCTTTCGACTTTACCGAAACAGTCAGTTCCCCCAACTTTTCCAACAGAAAATGCTCCCAGAGGCTTGTATTCTGCAAATGAACATACGCAGAATTTACTGCTCTTTATCAAGGGTCTTACGGGAAATCGATACGTCCAATAGTTTTGGAGTAATTGGACGACAAACGTAGAATACTCTTCCTCACCTGCACGCGAGATAAAAAACATTCTTTCTCTGCCTCATCCACGGCTACATATTTTCGCTCGTTACGTTTTATTATTTTCTTTTTTTACTCAAAGTATACACGTAAAATATCATAAGGTTTTTTATAGTGCTGTCAGAAACTCGACATGACCACTAGTCTTTTTGCTAGGTTCTATACTGAAGCTGAACTTTCTTCCATCTCATATGTGTGTATGTAAAAAACATTACTTATTTGTGTAAAAAATATTGAACTATAGAAATAGGTCAATATACAGATCAACAAAATACGGATAACTCACTTTCTCCAGATGTGTTGAGATGCTGGCAGTAGCTTGAAGATGAGGAGTTATGTAGTGTGTGAGCGTGTGCATGTGTGGGTGAGCGTGTGCGTGTGTGGGTGAGGGTGTGTGTGTGGGTGGGTGTGGGTGAGTGTGTGTGTGTGTCTGTGGCTGTGGCGTATTTTCTTCTCTCCTTGCAATACATTTGCCTAAAACACATGCGATGCACACAGTAGATTTCTCCACGAACATTCGCTGAATGACATACTTATGTATATGTGGCTGTGGCATATTTCTTGCCTCTGACACTTGCGCTTTGTTTTTAGCTAAGTCAGTCAATGCATGAAATATTTCTCTGTGAACACTCGCTGCGACTTTATTGTATTGGCACACACCACATTCCTTCACGAACACCTGCAGCATGTTTGACGTATATTTCACACAATTCCATACGCATTTTCACTATCAGAATCACAATAATTCCATCCCCAAACACCTCTAATTCTTCCTTATTGACAATAAAAACTGTACGTGATGGCTGCCCCATTCCACACTATGGTTCCATAATTTCACCAAGCCAGCCACAATATCTTTCACACAAAATACAGTTTAGGCATTGGCTTTATTATATACGTATTTGTAATCACGCCATAGGGCCTTGGGGAGGGCAAGAGGCAAAACCCTGCAACAGTGAACACGCATATCGGCTCAAAGCCTAACTCTTGATGATGGACACAATTCCTTTTCGTGACATATATCTATGTTCCATCGACAATATCACATACAAATATGCTCACAAATATTGCATTATCACACTGAGTCCATAGGGGCTTTGGCTCAGGCAGGAGGGGGAGAATTAGCAGGAGTTTAAAGGGACAGTACACCCGACGTAACCTCACCACCTGGCTGCTTGGAAGAGACTGAGGTTTATCGCTACATGCTGGGCCCCGTGAGGCAGCTCAGTGTTGGCAATGCCTTACCATTGGAAAGCACTACAATGCGTCAAAATTTGACGCGATTTCACCAGAAACTTAATTTTTGGCTAATTTTTTTGTGCTTAGGAACACGATTTGAGTGACTGATCATCTTTAAAACAATCCACATGGCACGCGAATCACGTGACTGACACTGAGAGGGTTAATGAATGGCATTTCTTGAACAAACATTGTGATATACTATGATTTCTGTGTTCTTTTAATACCATGTGGGGGGAAGTCCTAAGTCAATTTGTGGTAGTTGTGTATACTGTATATACACTCAATCCTTAAGTAACACGTGGTTGAGTAACACGTTTTTGTTCTAACGCGGTCAGCATAATGAGACAAGTCATGTCAACACGCGGAAAAACTCGAGCTCACGCGGGAAGTCAGCTGGCCTGGGTCGAAATTTGAAAGCCGCGCGCTATGACATCACCCTCTAACCTCTGGGTACATTTCCTGGGCGCATATTTCCATTCTGTATGGGTATTTATCTCAGTACCACAGCCAGCCACCTCAGCCAAACAGCCCTAGTGAGATGGGATAGGTTAGGGTAGGTTAGGTTGCTGAAATTTTGCCTGGGAAGCACAGTGGGCATATTTTCGTGAAAAACCTATAGTTAGTTTTGAAGCTAATGGGCAACCGTTGTTCCTGGCTGAGGGTTCCTGGTGGTTTTTATGAATAAGCATACAGAATGGAAATATGTTTTCTGGGCAAACTGAAGGCCGAACGGTTTGACGAAATTTATGGGTTTCGGCAATTTCAGGGGACAAAATGGAACGACAACGTATGCTAATCAGAAAAAAAAAAAAAAAAAAATCCTTGCGTTCTTGTAAGTTACAGTTCAGTTCCACATTCTTTGTTTAATTTCATGTTTCCCAACACATTTTGGACCAACTGGGCATATGGTTATCAGTCCTTTCTCATGCCTCATCTAGTTCTTACCCACAATAATCATGGATTTTGCAGTTTTAAGGAACGAAATGGAACAAAAATGGTTGCTAATTAGAGGAAAAGTTACTCTTTCGTCCATGTGTTATCGTAGCGTTCAGTTCCACATTCTTTGTTCGATTTAATGCTTCCCAACACTTCCAACTAACTGAGCATACTGTTATCAATCCTTTCTCATGCTTCACCTAGTTCCACCCCACACTCATAATGGGTTTCGCAGTTTTAGGGAACGAAATGGAATGAAAATGTTTGCTAATTAGAAAAAAATACTTTCGCCTATGTGTTCTTGTTAGTGTTCAGTTCCACATTTTTCGTTTGGTTTCGTGCTTCCCAACACATTTAAGACCGACTGAGCATACGGCTATCAAGTCCTTTCTTGCGTCTCACAGACTCTACCTCACAGTCATATGGGTTTCGAGTTTTAGGAGACGAAACTAAACGAAAATGTTTGCTAATCACACACACACACACACACACACACACACACACACACACACACACACACACACACACACAAAATACTTCTGCTCGTGTAAGTGAGCATTCAGTTTCACATTCTTCGTTCTTCTTCCTGATAGTCTTATATTTGTCGGATTACTTCTGGGAGGTAAATAAACGTTTCTTACTAAATCTGTTTCCCCCGTCGTTTTAAGTTGTATTCCGCTGTCATCTTGTTTGACACATCAGGGTTACGGCGAAATTAGGGCCTGTCCTAACCTAAGTGTTTAAACTAGACCTAACCTAGCTTAACTATACCTTATAATTTAACCTAACCTAACGTAGCATCCAGTTGGGAAGCTGGGAGATGAAAATCACCTTTGAGTACATCAAGACAATCATGTTATGGCTTAAGGAACGTGATGATAAAAAGTGGGAAATTTTTCAGCAGGAAAAGGTAATTTACCACCCTGAAAATAGTCAGAAAAATACAGAAAACAAACTGGAGGAATATCAACTGAATTGGTAAGGTTCTTCCACTGCTTTAAGCGTACAAATACCAAAATGGCAAAAGAAAAAAAGAAAAACCATAGCATAAAAGAAAGCACCATCACAACGATTTGGAAGGACAGGGAGAAGATAAAGATCATTCGTAGGAAGTGATGCAATCCTGGCAGCTGTGAAGGTTTATATGTTGTCCTGAAACTGACTGAGAAGCTTATAGGGCGTTATGTGGAGCGTCAGAGAAAGCAAACTCTCACTTTTACCCCATTTTTACCATCTTACCCCACGTATTTACCTCCACCTATACGCACCATCAGGTAAAACACTGAAAGAGATATAACTGTTGTAATTAAAAACATCAGTGGTATTAAAAATGGCATTAACAAAAACAGAAGTTGGACTGGGTCAACACCACCTCCACTGAGTACCCTTTTGTTGATACGTAGCTCCACGGTATTTTACTCCCGCCCCCAAACCCCAAAGTTGTTGTCAAAGTTTCTCCTTCTCGTATCATGTGGCCTTTGGGAGAGACGTTAGGCTGTATAGTTAGACTAAAATTTACAGGTCTGGCTGTTTTAGGGAACAAAATGGAGCGAAAATGTTTGCAAACCAGAAAAAAGGTACTCTTTCATCCATGTGTTCTCCTGAGTTAGCGTTCCGTTTCACATTCTTCGTTCGGTATCGCTCTTCCCAACACATTACTCTTCGTTCGGTATTGCTCTTCCCAGCACATTTTGAACTGATTGAGCAATTTAGCCATATGTTTAGTTTATCAGAAATGTGTTGGGAAACACGATATCAAACGAAAAATGTGAAACTGAACGCTAACTCACGAGAACACACGGATTAAATTAATTTTTTCTTGTTAGCACAAATTTTTGTTCTATTTCGTACTCTAAAACTGCCAGGCCCATAAATTTTTGTCTAACCATTTGGCCTAAGGTCTCTCCTGAAAGCCACATGATATGAGACAAGGCGAAACTTTGACAACAACATTGGGGTTGGGGGATGGGAGGAAAATACCGGGAGCTACGTATCAACAAAAGGGTACCCATCCCAACTTTTATTTTTGTTAATGCTATTTTTAATACCATTGATGTTTTTAATTACAACAGTTATATCTCTTTCAATGTTTTACCTGATGGTGGGTGCAAGTGAGGGTAATTTACGTGGGGTTAGGTGGTAAGAAGGGGTAAAAGTGAGAGTTTTGGAAAGTTGCCAGAACACATTGTACCATTATACATGTAAACATATTGTCTGAGTGACGCGGATTTGGGTACCACGGTCCTTGTCCAGTCCCTATTGCCCGCGGTACTCAAGGATTGAGTGTGTGTATACATATATATATATATATATATATATATATATATATATATATATATATATATATATATATATATATATATATATATATATTATTTATATAGAAGATATATATATATATATATATATAGATATATATATATATATGTACTGTATATATATATATATTCATCATTCATTCATTCATTGCCAGACGCCATGTATCCCAGACGGGGTGGCCAAGGGCTTAGAGTTAATTGTTTTACAGGGAGGGGCACTAATCCTCCACCAACCCCACTTGACACGTAGGGATGCCAACAGCATCTGGTGTTCCCAGGCGGTCACCCATCCAAGTACTAACCAGACCCAACGTTGCTTAACTTCGCTGATCAGACGGGAAGCGGTGTACTCAACGTGGTATGGCCGTTTCCATATATATATATATATATATATATATATATATATATATATATATTGTATATATATATACACAGTAGAACCTCTTTGGTCTGGACCCCTTTGATCCTGATTTCTGTTAATTCGGACAAAATTTAAAAATAATAAGCTCCAAAAATATGTTGAAAGTAATTCTAAAGTCATTTTCAGTATCGGCGCAGAAAGCGATCATCATTCGTTTAGTCTCTGATCACGCTAGCTCGCAACATGGGCGCCTGTTTAAACACACGCTAGCATTCGTTCCATCAACTAGTTCACCAACCATTTATATTTTTACGCTGTATTTCAAAAGTTAGTCCTCCTTACCATGCACCTTAATGCAAGTGTAGCTTCTGCAATGAATAAAGGTGTTAAAAGGAGGAGTTTGCTTACACAAAAATGGGTCAGAATATTCTGCAGTGTTTAATGATTACTGTAGGTTATTTTTTGTACTTAAATGTGCTTTACTTGTACATCAGACATTAGCTTCTTGCCCATATGGGCGTTATCAATATGGCAAAGATGACAATGTATTTTTTGCCTACATAAGTTTTATTTTTATTCCAAATATTACGGTTAATTAATTAATTGATTTTTTTTGCCTACACAGGCCTTAGTCACTTACTACAATTTAAAATGTAGGCTAGTTTCTTGTCATGGCCTTACATGTAAATTATGCAATACAAAGCTATCGTACATGATTAGTTTGGTTATTTTAGTATCCTTTCATCTTTTGCAGTTACGTAGGGTTGACATATGCCACATATGTTAATAATTAACAAACATACCATATGTAGATAGTTTTTGGTATGAACTGGAGATTACCCTGATGGTCCGGACAATCTGCTAATTCGGACAACCCTTCCCCCCATATAGTCCGAATGAGAGGTTCTACTGTATATATATAGATATATATATATATATATATATATATATATATATATATATATATATATATATACAGTACTCGTCAGAAGTATTCAGCGTTGTCCGCCAGGCGCGCAATACTTATGGCCCAAAAAGAATCACCCATTTTGGGGGGTAAGAATTGAGCCACAAGTTTGAGCTCCGACCATGACGTCACGGTAGCCTGAGGCCTTCCAACGCGCTGGTTGGTTCCCGCCTCAGTCGCCCACAGGCTGCCTGAGAGAGAGGAATTCCGCCGAGTGTCCCTCTCAAATTGCGCCATTTTTTACCGAGTGTCCCGCAGTGTTTTGGCCTTCAAAACTTTGTTATGGCACCTACCCATGAACTATCGAGTGAAATCATATCCCAGATCATTGCTCTAAAGGAGGCAGGCCACCAGACAAAGGAAATTAGTGAATTGGTTGGTGTGGCACGATCGACAGTGCGTTGTTGGTGTGCGCGGTTCCGGGAGGAAAACAGTGGTGAACTTCCCACAAAGAAACCGAGGTCTGGTAGGCCTAGGAAAACTTCCCCAAGGTCTGTTAATGTTTTAAAACGTGCAGTGGAGTTTAATCCTCGTGTGAGTGCAAGGAAAATTAAGGAGAGCAACCCGGAAGTGTTTGGTGAGGTGTCAGTGAGAACAGTGTCTCGTAGGGTGCATGAGCTTGGTTGCACAAGTCACAGGCCTGTGAAAAAGCCTCTTCTCACCAAGAGCCAGAGAAATCGTAGGCTTGCCTTTGCTAATAAATATCTAACCTCGGGTGAGGAGCAATGGTTGTCAGTGTTGTGGTCTGATGAGGCAACGTTTAGTGTTACCTGTAACAGAGGAGCACGTGTGTATCGACGCAAAGGTAGTGACCCACTTGACCCACGGTATGTAGAAAGCACAGTTAAACATCCTGATTCACTCATGGTATGGGGTTGTTTCTCAGGGAAGGGTTTGGGGAAGCTTGTTGTACTTCCCAAGAACCTCAGAGTGAATCAGGATGTTTACCTGGAGCTTCTGTGTGATCATTTACCAGACTCCTTCGAGCTAACAGGTGCACGAGTGTTTCAGCAGGACGGTGCACCTGCTCACAAGGCCAAATCGGTCACCAATTGGTTTCGTGACTGCGAGGTATCATTCATGACAGACTGGCCAGGAAATAGCCCAGACCTCAAACCGATTAAAAACCTCTGGTACCTCGTAAAGAAGAGTCTCCAAGGGAAAGACGTGAGCTCTCTGCCTAAGTTGGAAGCCGCCATTCGTGACTCCTGGGACAAAGTACCCCTCCAGCACCTCAGGAGCCTCGCCCTTTCACTTCCAAGACGTCTCAGGTCCCTGAAGAAACGTAAAGGCTACCCTACGAAGCACTAAAGGTAAATAAAATGCATTATTTATATGTTTTTTTCAATGTTGAAAGGTTTGTTTCTCAGGAGGGACGCAGGGCGCTCCATACTTCTGACGAGCACTGTATATATATATATCCATCCATCCATCCATCCATCCAATCCTACGTTGTCCCATGAGGAGCGTAGGAGTCCGGGGCCAGGCAGCTGGTCCCGACATTTAAGACGAGAGTGACCAGTCTCATTCATCCCTGAGTGGCATTACGTGAGCAAAAAGCCCCAATCACCCCTTGGACATAAACCTTCACCGGCTCAATCCGATTGGAGCACAATAATTACCCACTAAACCACCAGGCGCCAAAATTTGGTTATATGGTTACCACCCAGCGTAGTAAATGGTTTCCTGGTGTACAGGAAACCGTTTGGCTTGTCACTCAGTGTAGAGTTACCCACAGGCAGAAGGAAGAGGAAAAAATGAAGGAATGAAAGACAGAAGAGGGAGTGCAGTCACCAGTAGGCAGAAAGACGAGGAAAGAATGAAGGAAAGACAGAAGAAGATGGAAGGAAAGAAGGATGGAGGAGAGGACAGGGGAGACACCCGAGAGCAACACAACATTGAGTGAGTGGATGGTGAGTGTCCCCACCTACCACAATTAATATTATATATATATATATATATATATTATTACGGAACAGAGAAAGATAATGTACACTTTAAGTGAGAATACTAAAAATCACTACTGTCCCGTAAAGTTCCAGGTTCAAAACAAAAGAGTTAGGTAAAATTACAAGTTAAAGTTTAATGCTCAAACTAACAACAAAACATTCAGGACTCATAAGGATAATGTAATGGCAAAAAACAGGTTAAATATATGGTTAACTGCAATAGCCTCTATTAACACGAAATTAGCATGAGTAAATTTATCTAAGTCAGCCTTGATAAAATGAAAATACACTGGGTAATGCTCAGTTAATGCAAGATAAATTATTACAGATACAAACTAATATTAAAACTGGCTGACAAAACGAATCCCACACAAATCACAAAAAAACCTCACTAGGCCTACAAATCAACACCTTATGCTATACAGTACAAGGAAAAAATGCAATAACAGTTATACTCAAATTACACAGCTGCTAGATGGTTGGAGAATTCCTGAGAAACTCACAATAATAATAACTGTACAGGGGAGGACAGAGATGTGAACAAAATGAGGAGTAGATCTAAGTGGCAATGATGCAGAGACTGAGCTCATTATATAGGGGCCAGCAGAGCTTGATACAGCTTGTAAGAAGGACGCGCAAATGAAGCCGTGGGGACAAGGAGCTGAAAATCCTGCTCTGAACAACAGAAAGGACAACTTACTCTACTATAATGGTAGAAGGGGGGGACTGAGGCAGAACACGCTCGTGATCAAACATGCAGCATACTGTGCGTTAAAATTACACAAAGGATGATGAAATCATAGGCTATGTAACAATATATATATATATATATATATATACTGTACATATATATATATATATATAGTGTATATATATATATATATATATATATATATATATATATATATATATATATATATACTGTACATATATATATATACATATATACTGTATATATATATATATATATATATATATTCGTTTCGTTTCGTTTCATTTTTAAAGGCTCTAACATGCTTGCATGTGTCGGCCTTGGTCACCTAATGGCGGCTCTCCACGCTGCACGATCCATTGCAGCCTCCCTGTTCAGTCCCTTAACCCTAAGGTCACACTTAATGACCTCGTCCCATGTCTTTCTCGGTCTACCCCTCATAACCCCACCCCCAATATTAACACTTCTCACCTTCCTCACCCAATTATCATCCCCCATCCTCTCCACATGTCCAAACCACCTCATTCTACCTCTCCTCATCACAACACCAATACACTCCAGTCCCATCCTACCTCTCAACTCTTCCATTGTAAACCCAGCCCCTCCAGGCCTTGGACACAGGGACGCACTGCACATCCACCTAATCATTGTCATTTCTGTACGTCTGAGCCGGCGAATATCTTCCTCCTTCACTGCCCAGGGGTCACTGCCATACAGCATTACACTCCTAACACATGCTGCATACAAAGACCCCTTAGCACATAGGGAGAGCCCTCTCAATGTCAGGAGAGGCAAGAGCTCCCTGAACTTCTTCCAACCACTTCTCACCCTAGCCACAGAGCTAGCTCCAGCCCCACCTCCAGCACACAACATGTCTCCCAAATGACAAAACTCTTCCACACACTCACAGCAAGTTCAATCCTTTCACGTCTGACAATCTCCACCTGCTCACCCTGGCACGCCGTACACATAAAATCAGCATTATCTCGCAGTCAACCTCTGATACCACATCTCTTATGCACCCATTTATCACACACACCGCACAAGATGGAATTACTTCCCACGCCCTTGTGGCAAACTGCACATGGCCACTTTCCCTCGTCTTTGACAGTACCACCACCAACCCTAGATATCATCACTTTTGTTTTATCTGCATTTACCCTTAAACCCTTTTGCCCCATACCATCTCTCCATTTCCTAAACCTTTCCTCCATCTCCCTTTCATTCTCTGCAATCAACACCAAATCATCAGCATACAACAACTCCCACGGGAGTCCGTTTCTAAAGTCACGTGAAAGGGCTTCAAGTACCATGATAAACAACATGGGACTCAAGACTGACCCCTGATGCACACCAACATTCACAGAAAACTCATCACTCAAATCTCCATTCACTCTCACCTGGGTGTGAGCACCCACATACGTGGCCATAACCACCCTAACCAGCCACTCCTCCAATCCAAGCTTTCTCATTGCCCACTTCACCACCTCTCTAGGGACTCTGTCAAAGGCCTTTTCCAAATCAACAAAAACAAAATAAAGATCCCTTCTCCTACCAATATATATATATATAGTATATACTGTATATATATATACAGTGGAACCTCGGTCCTCGAACGTCTCACATGTCGAACAAATCGGACCTCGACCAAAAAATTCAAGAAATTTATGCTCCAGAGGTCGACCAAAATATCGGACCTCGACCAACCTGAACGTAGCCAAACGAAGGGAAACTGGCCAACCGACAGTCACGTGTCCACCTTTGTTGTTTGTCAACGTGGTCGTCCTGCTGTGCTTCACATTTTTCTTGATTCAGTGCAGTATTAGCCCCTAATAATTGCTCCAAAGAAAGCAAGTTCATCCAGTACGGCTACTGGCAGTAAAAAGAGGAAAGTAGTGTGGAAAATAATTGAAGAAGTGGAATAATTATTGCTTATCTTCATCAATGAGAAACAGTTAGCAGGAGACAGTGTTAGTGAGTATATAATTTGTGAAAAGGCAAGAGAAATATACAGTCACCTCGTAAAGGAAAGCACTGGTACCAGTGCTGAAACTTAAATAGGTAAGCATCTGGGGTCTTGGAATGGATTAAAATGATTTACATTATTTCTTATGGGGAAAATTAGTTCGGTCCTCGACCAATTCGGTCCTGGAACAGCCTTCCAGAACGGATTGTGTTCGAGGACTGAGGTTCTACTGTATATATATACTGTATATATATATATATATATATATATACTGTATATATATATATATATATATACAGTATATATATATATATATATACTGTATATATATATATATATATATATACAGTATATATATATATATATATATATATATATATATATATATATATATATATATATATATATATATATATATATATATATATATATATATATATATATATATATTATATGCCAACGGCCATACCACGTTGAGTACACTGCTTCCCGTCCGATCAGCGAAGTTAAGTAACGTTGGGTCTTGTTAGTACTTGGATGGGTGACCGCCTGGGAACACCAGATGCTGTTGGCATCCCTATGTGTCAAGTGGGGTTGGTGGAGGATTAGTGCCCCTCCCTGTAAAACAATTAACTATAAGCCCTTGGCCACCCCGTTTGGGATACATGGCGTCTGGCAATGAATGAATGAGTATATATATATATATATATATACAGTAACCTCTCAAATAACGCGAGGGTTAGGTTCCTGGAGAGGTCGCGTTAGTTAAAAATGCGTTATTTAAACATAATTTTCCCATAAGAAACAGTGGTAATATTGGGGGTTATGTTCCTGGACTCTGGGAAAGGCTACCCATTTGGGGAGCTATGCTACCCTAAACTTAAAAGCAACAATATTAATTTGAAAGAAAATCTACTTGAAAAACAAAAACAGTATATTTGGGGAGAAATAAACAACATTTGAGCCCTAGTTGGGCCGAAGTGTTGTTTACTTCTCCCCAAATACATACTGTACAGTATTCTTTTTTTACGTGGATTTTCTTTCAATTCTGCTTCATTCACGGCATTGTGAAAGTTCCTCAACATTATTAATGCATTAGTAGGTTATAAAAACACTACAGTAAAAGCAACATTTTCATTACAGTAAGTAGGTAACAAACAATAACAACATACAGCCTCACATCATCTATGCATCACTCGTCGTCTGCTGCTGTCCCTCTTCCCCCCTCTCCCCCACCTCCCGCCACTCCCCACCCTAAATTTATTGTCCCTCCTCGCTCTGCTGTCCTTCCTCTTCCTCTTCTTCTGACTTCCGTGCTACTGGTGATGAAGATAACTTTCTTAAGTTTTCTGTCTTCTTCATAAAGTATTGCTCTATCTTGGTCTGAGTGGTTTTCTTCTGTTCTACAGCATCAAGTTGTAACAATTTAGATCTGCCATCACTTTCCTGGTCAAATTTTGTCCGAAAATGAGGCAAATTGCTCAGATTGGGGCCAAACTTCATTTTCGAATATTATAGTTCGAATAAAACTGGTTAAAGCAACAAACAAATAAAAAATTGTATTTATGCATAACCTGCCACACACGGTCTGTCAGCTTGGGACTGTCCAAGGCGTGCGCGGCTAATTTGAAACCATCACATACGTGTAAAGTCGCGTTAAATCGAGAAACCCATGTTAGTTAAACATATCTCCTTAAACATTTGCTCGTGTTAAAATGAAAATGCGTTTTTAAAACTCGCGTTAGTTGAGAGGTAACTGTATATATATATATATATATATATATATATATGTATACATAAAGCCAAAACACACTGGGATGAACCACAGGGAACTAGGAGTGTCCCCAGGGAAATGAGAGACCACTCATGTCATGAAGCACACATACAGTCAAAGAACAAGAGATTCACAGCACACAGACAGGTCCTATCTCCACCTGCACCCATACAAGAGAACTGAGATCACCATCAAAATTTAATCAGCTCTTGTTTTGCCCAAAACCCACATGTCCAGAAAATTTCATTGAAGTCCATGAATATCTTTTGAGATATCTCATGGACAAACAAACAAGAAACAGTCCTGAACTAGGACTCTGACTCAGATCTCCACTTACCTGTATGTTTAAAAAACTTCCTTGACCCATACCTATATACAGTATCCACAAAATGTAATTGAAATCCATCAATAACTTTTTTAGATAATTTGTGGACAGACAAACAGGCAAACAGATGTTAATACATAACCCCCTCCAACTCATTGGCAGAGGTAAAAAGAGGTTGGGAGAGTGTATCAGTTAACAGGTACACTGGCTACAATAACAGACCAATCATGTAACAAGCAGTTTGTGCATTAACCGCTAGAGGAGGAGGATTTTTTTTTTTTTTTTTTTTTTTTTTTTTTTTTTTAGTATACAATCAGTGTGAAATTCTTTACTGGGGCTTTGTGAACCTTGTTAATGTACAGTATAGATACATAGCTAGATACGTAACTTTTGCAGGACATTAGATTTTGTACCTTGCATATAAGCTAGTTTTCTGGTTAATTCTAAAAACTAGACTGCTGGAAAGATTTTTTTTTTTTTTTTAATGCAAGGAAGAAGGAACCAAAGGTCAGGAGCCCACAAACCATTACTTCCAAGAAAAAAACTAAAACAATACAAAAGAGAGCCAAATTTAAGATCCATTCATTTTGAGATGCTTTGACACGCTGCGTTTGAAAGCCTGGAGATTACAGGAAGTAGGAAATACTGACAGAGGGAGACAGTTCCATAGTTGACCTGTTGCATAAATGAAGGTCTGGGAGTAATTGTTAACTCTTGCATTAGAGAGTTGGACAGAAAAGGGATGAGAGTTTGATGCTAAACAGGTGCTACATGCCTCTCGTAGAGGTGGAGGGATGGCAGGCAGTTCAGAGGAGCAGTGACCATTGAAGAAGCTGTAGAAAAGAGATGAAGATGCAACAGTGCGACGAAGAGACAGAGGTTGAAGGAAGCCAGTAGGAGTAGGAGAGTTAATGAGATGAAAAGCCTTTGACTCCACCTTATTGAGAAGAGCTGTATCTGGGGAGCCTCCCAATACATGAGAATTGTACTCTACACAGGGGCGAATAAAACCCATGTATACAGTCAACAACTGTGCAGGGGTAGAGATGGTATGGATTTGACTTAACATACCTAATCTCCTGGAAGCAGATTTTACAAGAGATATAATATGATCTTTCCAAGATAAGTCCCGAGAGAGTGAAACCCTAAGTATGTTTAAGGATGATGCAAGATGAAGCTGGATATTATTGAACATTCATGGGTACTCCTGTGGAAGATTCTGTCGTGTTGATAGATGTAAGAACTGAGCCTTTGATGTATTAAAAACAACAAGATTACTTTTACCCCAGTCCGAGGTACGAGCCAAGTTAGACATTAGGTGTGCCATAGCCTTATTCCTTGTTTCTTGAAGTAAATGTTGAGATGGATATTGTGAGAACCAAATGGATAGGTGAAGGGTGGAATCATCAGCGTACGAGTGGATAGGATTAGATGTACTTTACAGCTTAGGTCGTTAATGAATAAAAGGAAGAGAGTTGGTGATAGGACAGAGCCCCGAGGAACACCACTGTTGATAGATCGAGGAGAAGAATGATGGCCATTTACAACAGCAGCTGTAGAATGACCAGAAAGGAAGCTGTAGATGACGGCACAGATAGAAGGATAGAAATCGTAAGAGGTCAGTTTGGAAATTACAGATTTATGCCAGACTCGATCAAAAGCCTTTGAGATGTCAAGTGCAGTGGCAAAGCTTTTGCCACGTCCTGAAAGGAGAATGACCAGGAGTCTGAAAGGTAGGTGAGAAGATCACCAGTGGAGCATCCCTACTAGTCCAGGCCCTTAGGGACTAAATTGTGCAGATTTGTCTACAAGCACCAAATTTGGCTCAGATGTAGACCAGAACATACTTATATCATTTTTGGAGGGCGCCAAGCCCAGCGCTCACTCGGGCCGCCATGTTGGCCAAATCCAAAATGGCTGCTAGCTGATACACGATTGTATCACAACTTCGTATCCAAACGTCGTAGAATCATGAATGAGGCACTTTTTATAGGTTTTTGACCTCAAGGATTCCAAATCTGACCTCTGTTTTGACAGTCACGGTCAGGATAACCCCCCAATGGCATATAAAACGTCAAATGAGATCAAAAGCAAAGTAAACACAAAGTTTTATATAAATCATTTAATGTTCAACTCCCGAAATACTCCAGGCCCTATATGGCAGATTTGTCTCCAAGCACTAAATTTGGGCCAGATGTAGACCAGAACAGACTGATTTCAATTTTGGAGCCCTTTGCCTTTTGATGTGAACAACATATATGTGGGCACTTGCGAGAATGCTACCGCGCCTGTTACAAGGGTGCTTAGCACCAGTCACATAGGAACTATAAGAAAACATCACTACTGCAAGATCTAATTGATTCTAATCTAGGTATCGTCATTGTTCACACATCCACCTTCACACTTGCACGACCCTGTGCAGCGGACTCCAGCCCTACAGCATTTGCAGTTTCCTGTGCAAGATCTCTCACAGCCACAGTGCAGGAGAATGGAACATGCCTTACTAGCATCTGTGAGTGATGCCCAGTATGGTAACCAGATATCTCAAACATGAGGATAACAAAAAGGAGCTATTCTCCTTCCTCAGTGAGGAGATTGTCAAGAAAGATGTGGGTGGGAGGCTCCTTCTCAGTACAAAGTTTGAGAATGTGCTATCCAATAGACCCTGTGATGTTTCAGCTCTCCAACCATGTAACCACCCTGAGGCAGACACAAAGATATTCCTTCATCTGGCACATGCTGCAGCACAGGGTCACAGGACAGCCTATGTTCGTACCGTTGACAGTGATGTGGTGGTTCTTGCTGTACGCTTTTTCACCACACTTGGACTTTCACAGCTGTGGGTGGGCTTTGGTAGTGGAAAAAAATTCCGTGACATTCCCATCCATTATATCTGCTCTCACCTTGGACCCTCCAAGTCTCTGGCACTGCCACTCTTCCATGCCCTCACAGGATGTGACACGACATCACAGTTCATTGGATGTGGCAAAAAGATTGCCTGGACATCTTGGCAAAGCACCCCAGGACTTAGTGAAACACTGGTGGCCCTCACCCATGACCCCAAACTCTTAACCCTTGAGTCTTTGCACATGCAGAAGCTGGAACGATTTGTGATAATCACGTACAGTAAGGGATGTGGTTTGGCCAATGTCAAAGAAGCCAGGCACCATCTTTTTACAAGTGGTACAACAATGCTGGAGAACATACCACCCACTCAAGCAGCACTGTTTGAGCACATAAAGAGGGCACTGCTTCAGGCAAGCTTTTATTGGAATCAAGCAACCTCAGTTTGCCAGGAAATCCCCGACTTCAGTGATTGGGGCTGGCAGAATGGTATCTGGTTACCATACTGGACATCACTCGCAGATGCTAGTAAGGCATGTTCCATTCTCCTGCACTGTGGCTGTGAGAGATCTTGCACAGGAAACTGCAAATGCTGTAGGGCTGGAGTCTGCTGCACAGGGTTGTGCAAGTGTGAAGGTGGATGTGTGAACAGTGATGATACCTAGATTAGAATCAATTAGATCTTGCAGTAGTGATGTTTTCTTATAGTTCCTGTGTGACTGGTGCTCAGCACACTTGTAACACAATTGCGCAGTAGCATTCTCGCAAGTGCCCACATTTGTGTTGTTCACATCAAAAGGCAAAGGGCTCCAAAATTGAAATCAGTCTGTTCTGGTCTACATCTGGCCCAAATTTAGTGCTTGGAGACAAATCTGCCATATAGGGCCTGGAGTATTTTGGGAGTTGAACATTAAATGATTTAAATAAAACTTTGTGTTTACTTGGCTTAGTTTTTATCTCATTTGATGTTTTATATGCCATTGGGGGGTTATCCTGACCGTGACTGTCAAAACAGAGGTCAGATTTGGAATCCTTGAGGTCAAAAACCTATAAAAAGTGAGTTCATTCATGATTCTACGACTTTTGGTTACGAAGTTGTGATACAATCATGTATCGGCTGGCAGCCATTTTGGATTTGGCCAACACGGCAGCCCGAGTGACCGCTGGGCTTGGTGCTCTCCAAAAATGAAATAAGTATGTTCTGGTCTACATCTGAGCCAAATTTGGTACTTGTAGACAAATCTGCACAAAACCCTCCTCATAACTCCCTAAGGGCCTGGACTATACCAGAACCCATACTGACAATCAGAAAGAAGGCTACGATAGGAAAGATGCTTTAAAATTTTTCTGTTAAGAATAGACTCAAAAACTTTTGAGACACAGGATGTTAAAGCAATTGGGTGATAGAGGGTCGGGAATGGTCACCTTTCTTTGGGACTGGCTGAATGAGAGCAAACTTCCAGCAAGAAAGAAAGGTACAAGTTGATAGACAAAGGTGAAAGAGTTTACCTATGCAGGGTGTAAGCACAGAAGCACAGTTCTTGAGGACAACAGGAGGGACTCCATCAGGCCCATATGCCTTGTTTGTATTGAGGCCAGTGATGGCAGAAAATACATCAACTGAAGAAATTTTAATGTCGGTCATGAGGAAGTCAGAGGGGAGTAGTGATGGAGGAACAGCACCGGAATTGGATGAGAAAGTCTGAGCGAAGAGATCTGCTTTATCAGTAGAAGAAATAGCTACAGAGCAATCAGAGTAGAAAAAAAGAGGAGGGAAGGATGATGAGGTAAAGTTGTTGAAAATTTTTGGGCAAGGTACCAGAAGGAGCAGGAAGAATTCAAGTTGGAGAGTTGAAAGCATTCAGTATGAATGAAATTATTTTTTAGCAGAGCAAAGAAGAGACTTTGCACAATTCCGGGAAAAAACTTCAGAAAGATGCGATTCACGGGTGGGTTGGTTCTGGTACCTTTTATAGGCCCTCTCCTTGTTCTGGACAGCATAAGAACAAGTGTGATTAAACCAAAGCCTTCTTGCATTAGTCAAAGGATATGAGAAGGGAATGTATCCTTCCATGCCCGAGAGAATAACCTCTGTAATGCACAAGACACTTAGATGGCTCCCAGCCATGGAGCAATAATCATTCCAGGGAAAATTAAAGAAGTACAGCCTGAGAGCCCCCCAGTCAGCAGCTCCAAAGTGCCGCAGACGATATTTCTTTGGGGGGTCCACAGGCTGTACTGGAGGGATAGGACAGGTTAGGTAACAAGGTTGTGATCGGAGGAGCCCAACAGAGAGGAAGGATTAACAGTGTAAGCAGAAGGATTAGTTGTAAGGAAGAGGTCAAGTATGTCGGAGCTCTCTCCAGGGCGGTCAGGGATATGGGTACGGTGCTGACAAGCTGCACTAGGTCATTATGGATAGGAAAGATGTAGGCTTGTTCACCAGGCGGATCAGTGAAAAGAGAGGAGAACCAAAGGTGGTGGTGAACACTGAAATCTTGTAGAACAGAGATTTCAGAGAAGGGAGAAATGGATAGGATGTGTTCCATCGTAGAAGTGAGATAGTTGAAGAATTTTTCATAGTCAGTAGAATTAGGGGATAAGGAAATAGCACAGATATATTTAGTCAGAGAATGACAGGAAAGTCGAAGCCAGAGACTAGAGAATTCAGAAGAATCAAGTTCAGGAACACAAGAGCATGATAAGTCATTGCATACATATACACAACAGCCACCATTGGCTTTGAAATGAGTACAGAGAAAGTAGGAGGATACAGAAGGGGGTTTGGTGTCTGTTGCCTCAGACATTAAGAAGAGAAGGTTATGTTTAGAGGAGAGATGGTGTTCAACAGAGAGAAAGTTAGAGGAAAGGCCACAAATGTTGCAGAAATGAAGAAAAAGGAAGTTGGACAGTGGTTCTAGGCAGCTCGTTGAGTTATCACTGGGAGAGGGGTGGAATGTGGGGGCATTTATGGTTCCCCCCCCCCTCCTGGGGACTCTAAGGCTTGGTTATTAGACACCATTTTTCTTTTTTAATTTTGAAGGAAGTGTAGTGTGCAATGTGCATGTAGTTTGGTGTTGACAGTTAGAGAAACTTGTATCGGCAAGCATGCTGTCCTACTCTCTGTGTTATTCAAACACTGAAAAAGTTCAGCAAAAGGGGATGGTCAGGAACTAGTCCCAAAGACTGATGAAGCAAGAGCTCCAGTTCTTCCTCTTATCAGCGTTCCATCCACCTTGGGAGTACTGCCTTGCTTGACTGGCTCTACAGTCTGCTCTTTGTGAGTAGAAAATTGTTGGAAAATTATTGCTTCTAAATTACTAAAAATAGAGTAGGGTATCTTCCTGTGACCATTTATTATATCTTGCATCATATAGGATATCATTGGCACAAGGGAACAGAAAATTGTCCTGGTGTATGTCTGTCATGTGCTTGATAGTGTTGACTGTTGAGTGGGTTTAGTTGACATGAGAATAGTTAAAGGGTTAGGATGCCAGGACATTTCTTTTGGGTCACATGTTGTTTGAACAATGGCTTATATAACAGGAAATTCAGTCAAGCAGATGTGATACCCTATTGTGGGCAGAGTGATCTTGGGAAGGCGAATTAACTGGTCATTACTCCTCTTCTGTAGTTCATACCCTGTAATAGAGTCAACTGCTCATTTGACATGAAAAGACAATGTAGAGTAATAGCCATTACAAAAGAACATTACATTTACATTCTGTGTGCTTATAGGGTGTGCAACTCTGCATTGGTAGAAGACCCATCGTCACGAGAGCTAGGAGAGAAAGTGTTTGTAATGATGGACTTGAGACCAAATATGAAGGGACTAGGAGAGGCTCACACACAATTTCAGACTATCAAGTTGGTACTCAGAGGTCAGTAGTAGGGTATATATCTCTATCTCTCTCTCTTTCTCACTTCGAAACTATTGTATCCTGACACTACACACAGTTTCAGTATTTGAGAAGAATTTCTTGCATTCAAACAGCACTTTTTGTGATACTATATTATTTTCATAATGTGCTCATTGTTAACTTCTTGATTACTATTTGGAGTTTGAATTATGATAATATTTTTCTGTATAATTGTACAAACATTTGCATCAGTATATGTGAGGATGTGAAACTATGATGCCTACTTCTGCATCCACATCTGCAATATGTAACAGTCTGACATCTTCATCCATGTATATATTTGCAGTAGTCTGAAGTCTGACTTCCAATACATCACTAGAATGCGGTAGATATGGAGAAGGACATGGCTGTCTTTCATCCAGACCCTGATCTGGTAGGATAGCTCCACAGCCAAGTGCCCTATCTGATTGACAGTATCTCTGCACAAGTAGATACTGTACTTGGAGTCCTCTCAACCTGTGCTGGCAGAGAATGTGTGACATCCATTTGCCAGTCATACAGATGACAGTAGGGTGAACCTCACTGATGTTTTGACCCCACCTGGCAGAACTCTGATGTCCTTTGTGAAGATGACAGACACCAAAATTTAGTTGGAGGTTGACTGTGACATGCCAAACTTGAACTTTTATATGGACATAGGTGATATTCCCAACATACTTTCAAAGAAAGTTTTGCACAGCAGTGTTGATGTTTGTGATGGATGTACTGTTTAATGTTTCGAAATGTTGTTCTGTTTCAGTTGTGAAGGCCTCCCAGTTGGCTCTCTTATTATTAGTGCGTGTGTGTCTGTGGCCAGCTGGGGTGTTTCTGATTTTGGTAGTGATGATGATTGGGAGGTGATCAGATCCAGGAGTTTTGACCACTTTCCAGGATGTTGTGGAGACGAGGTTTGGGGAGCAGAAAGTGATGTCTGGGGATGATGGGAGGAAGAGGGCATGGTGTGGGACATGGGTATGTTGATGGAGATTATTCAGTATGAAAAGATGATCTGTCTGGGATTGTAGTACCAGCCCTCTGTCTGTGTCAGGGTTGTTGACATGTCAGGCCGATGGCTTAGCGTTGAAATCACCATCCAGGATGATGTTGGGTATGTTAGTGATGTGGTGTATTTGTGAAGAGTAATGAATAAAATTATACAAAATGCAGACAAAAGAAACATCCCTAGAGGCAACAGAAAGAGACACAACCCCAACTTCACACCAGAAATTCAAGGCCTTATCAGTCAATGGGACACACTATGACGCTCCCCAACATCCCATACACAAGACACCATACAGCAAATACAAGAACGCAACACTCAGATAAACAATAAAATATCAAAACAGCAAACACTAAACTGGAATAATTATCTCCAAACACTTGACCAGAAAACAAACACCAGCAAACTCTAAAAAACACTAAACAGCATCACACTCTCCAATGGCAACACTACACAAACACACGCTGCCATCACAACAGCAGACACCGTACTTTCTTCCTAGCAAAAAAAAAAAAAAAAAAAAAAAGCAAACACTTTCATCAATCACTTTTCACATGTCAGCCATCTAAACCCCCATCACGATGACCAACGTATCATCCAACGTAAGAGACGGTTCCCCACAGACCTAGACTATGCACCATTCACGTACAACCAGACGAAGCACATCAATGGCAACCTTAACCCCTAACCCGCAGGCCGTCACTTTCATGACGCTCATTACATAAATACCATACCGCGGGGCATCACTTTTGTGATTCAGGAATTTTTTATATCACCTGGGCTTTCAAGTGTGGTCTTGTATCATCCATTATTACTGCCAGTGTGTAGCTATAGGCAGTGCTGCTAATACCGCCAGTACTCACATCCAGTGTTACCAATTTAGCCATTTTTCTGTGTTTACCTCACCTCCCCACCTCACCTCCCTCACCCCTTCCCCTGCATAGCTACAGCCAGGTCACACAATGCAACTCCTGGCCAGTTTTTTCCATTCACTTTTTCCATTAAAATGTGTCCTATGCCCTATTCTCATACTAAAAATATATATAGAAAAGGGAAAAGGCTAATTGATACTGCCATTAGCCATGAAGTAGCTAATTTATCACCTGGCAACACCCCACGTGCACTTGGTCGCTAATTTTCCATGTTCATTATGCATTGAAATATCCCTTATGACCTATTCTCAGACTAAAAAATATATTTAAAAAAGGGAAAAGGATGAGTGATACTTCCATCGACCTGGAAGTAGCTAATTTATCATGTATTTAGAGCGCTGCTATCCCCGCGGGAGGGGCACGGCGCGGTCCAGCCATCCCTGCGGGGAAGGGGTTAAGCACTCATCTGCCTGTGGACCAGACAACATAAGCAACATTCACCATAAACGCCTTGGACCACAAGGCATACAAGCACTCACCAATATATAAAACCACAGTACAGATACTCACACAACATAATACCCAACATCTGGAAGCATGGCATTATCATCACTATCCCTAAACCCAACAAAGACCCCCACGTTACCTTCCTCACACCATCCCATCATACTCCTCTGCGCCCCCTCTAATGTCACAGAACAGCTGGTACTACAACTAGTTACACCTCACACCCCCCTAGTCCCATCACAACGTGGCTTTAGGACACAGCACTCCACAAACACTCTTCTTACAGATCTTACACAGAGAGTTTTCGATGGCATGAATTCAGCTAGGCCACCACATAGAACATTCCTAGTCACACTAGACATTAGTAGAGCTTTTGATGCCATCCCCTGCCACAACCTCACAAACAAAATATTCAACACAAACATGCACAGTAACACAAAAAGATGGCTGGCAAACTACTTAGCAGGCAAATGTGCACATGTAACATTTGCCGGTCAGTCTTAGAACATCAGAAACTTCACAATGGCGTCCCCCAAGGAGTTTTGTCCCATACACTATTTAACCTATACATGCATGACATACCCACACCCCACACACCACAGATACACATAGCTTCCTATGCAGATGATATAACACTTACATGTACACACCAGAATGCAAACACAGCTGCACACATCCTCCAACCATACCTCAACACACAACATGATTGGTTCACCACAAACAGGCTCAAAATAGCCCTAGCCAAATCCACAGTGACCCTTCTCACAAACTGGACAGCAGAACATAGTCTCATTCCACACCTCACCATAAACAACACTCCCCCCCCCCCCCAAATCCTTGGTGTGACATACAATACATCAGTGTCATTTGAACAACACATCACAAACATTAAAAATAACACCAAGACTTAGTGCCTTGAGATCACTTGCCTGGACACAACAGTGAAACCACCACCACAGTATACAAACAATACATATGTTCAATGATGAATTATGCAAGCCCTGCATGGGTCCTAACCTCACTAAAACACACTACAACGCTCTACAGACCATACAGAACAAGGTCAAAAAAATAATCACAGGCTGCACAGCCACTACACCCACAGACCACTTACATCAAGAAACCGAAGTCCTCAAAGTCAGGGATCACTTGGACATGAGAGACACCCAAATTCTTGCTGCAGCCTCCAGAAACCCACAACATCCACTACACTACATGGCAGCACATCCACACACTCCAAGGAATATCAGAACAACACCCTGCACACGATATCATGCACAAATACAGTCATCTCAGCCCCCTCGCCTGCCTCAGGCCAGCTTCCAGAAGCATATCCATACTCAAATCACTCGCCACCCCATTCAGTCACTTAAAGACAACACACAGCTGCATGCACGGCCTCTTGATATCCACCCTTCTGAATCCTATCTCCCTTGCAAGGACAGGGTCCACCTGGCCAGGCTTAAATGTGGGCATCATCCAGCCCTCTTAAGTTACTAGAAGAGGCTGGATGACTCCGTCGCTGATGCCTGTTCGGGATGTAACACAGCACCCTTCACTATTAAGCACATTATGGAAGACTGCATTGCACACAATCACCTATGCCAACAACACAACATACACTCCTTGAGAGCTCTGTGGGAAAGCCTGGTCTCAGCCGTGGCCTTCATTAGGGATTCAGGGCTGTTCGCCAGACTGCCTAGGGAACAACTACAGAACTGCTACTACATATTTTCCAAGATAATCTGGCATATGAGCCTACATAACTGGTATTTTGTGTAACTCGTACCCCAGAGGGATTTTGGGATGTTTTGTAAGAGGCATAGAAGACTTCATTGCACCTCTTCCTAGGTGATTTATTTTGCATATAGTGCCTTACATGCTCTTGTATGACATTTTTATAATATGAATATCAACTTACTTAGCATCAGTAACATATACTGTAAGTGGATAATGAAGTGTAATGTATAAAATCAATAATGAAAGACGTTACAAAATGTTCAAGGCATCTTAGAATACGACACTATGACACCTTGAGTTATTTAGATGCCAAATACGGTTTGTTATATGTTCATCTTCTACATGTTGAAAGTAAGAATACTCCCAGTGATTACCATGTAAATTACCATAATTTGACCATGAAATGGACCATACCCAGTCAAGGTTGGTATCCAAACAAGTCGTGGCAGTACATTAACCCCTAAAGTACTAATAGGATCGATCGATCTTTTTCCAGAATTTGGCTTGATGCCTAATAGGATCGATTGAGGAGCCTTTGCAAAAAACTGCGGACACTAGGCTTCGGACCGATTGTGACATATATCGATGCAAACCAACGAGAACTAAGTCCTAAGTAGGGAGGGGGGAGGATCCAGGCCCCAACCCGTGGTAGTGGGGGGGGGTGATTCCCCCACCACCCCCTGGCCTCCTTTCTCTACCCCAATACCTTTCTTCCCTTGCCTCTGACTGCCTCCTGCTCCCTCCCTCCCCCTCCCCCACTATCCTCCATTATGCCAGTTCCCCCCCTTTCCCTCCCCTCCCTGTTTCCCTGGGGAGGGTTATATCCCCCCTACCCACCCTCCACACCCCTGTACTCTCTCTCTCTCTCTCTCTCTCTCTCTCTGCTTTTCCTCTTTCTCTTGTGGTGTCTTGTCTCCTACCTCTATACTCCTGTACCACCCCTCAAGGTCTCTCCCCACCCCATCCCCACCCCCACCCCCTGTAGTATGCTGTCAACTTACATACCCCCCACCCTACCATTGGTACTATTCATGTTGCGTGTTTTCATTCAGTACTAGCTTATTGTTTGTGTCATTGCACGAAACATACAGTAGAATGTAAGTTTTTTTTTTTTTTTTTTTTTTAAGGAATCTCTGTGTATATACGAGTACCGTAATGTTTCCTATAAATCTTTTCATTTCGTTTTTAAAGGCTCCAACATGCTTGCATGCATTGGCCTTTATCACCTAATGGCCGCTCTTAATGCTGCACTATCCATTGCAGCCTCCCTGTTCAGTCCCTTAACCCTGAGGTCACACTTAATGATCTCGTCCCATGTCTTTCTCAGTCTACCCCTCATAACCCCACTCCCAATATTAACACTTCTCACATTCCTCACGCAATTATCATCCCCCATCCTCTCCACATGTCCAAACCATCTCAATCTACCTCTCCTCATCACAACACCAATACACTCCAGTCCCATCCTACCTCTCAACTCTTCCATCGTAAACCCAGCCCCCCAAGACCTTGCACGCAGGGACACACTACACATCCATCTAATCATTGTCATTTCTGTACATCTGAGCCAGCGAATATCCTCCTCCTTTACTGCCCAGGTCTCACTACCATATGGCATTACACTCCTAACACATGCTGCATACAAAGACCCCTTAGCATGTAGGGAGAGTCCTCTCAATGTCAGGAGAGGCAAGAGCTCCCTGAACTTCTTCCAATCACTTCTCACCCTAGCCACAGAGCTAGCTCCAGCCCCACCTCCAGCACACAACATGTCTCCCAAATAACAAAACTCTTCCACCTACTCAAGAGATTCACCAGCAAGTTCAATCCTTTCAGGACTGACAATCTCCACCTGCTCTCCCTGACACGCCGTACACATAAAATCAGCATTATCTCTCAGTCTACCTCTGATACCACTACATCTCTTGTGCACCCATGTATCACAGACACTGCACAAGATGGAATTACTTCCCACGCCTTTGTGGCAAACTGCACATGGCCACTCTCCCTCGTCTTTGACAGTATCGCCACCAACCCTAGATATCATCACTTTTCTTTTATCTGCATTTACCCTTAAGCCCTTTTGCCCCATATCATCTCTCCTCTTCCTAAACCTTTCCTCTGCCTCCTTTCGTTCTCTGCAATCAACACCATCAGCATACAACATCTTCCACGGGAGTCCGTTTCTAAAGTCACGTGAAAGGGCTTCAAGCACCATGATAAACAACATGGGACTCAAGACTGACCCCTGATGCACACCAGCTTTCACGGAAAACTCATCACTCAAATCTCCATTCACTCTTACCTGGGTGCGAACGCCCACATACATAGCCATAACTACCCTAACAATCCACTCTTGCAAGCCAAGCTTTCTCATTGCCTATTTCACCACCTCTCTAGGGACTCTCAAAGGCCTTTTCCAAATTGACAAAAACAAGATACAGATCCCTTCTCCTACCAATATATTTTTCCTGAAGCTGTCGAAAAATGGATATGGCATCAGTGGTCCCCCTAGCTGGCATAAACCCAAACTGCATCTCATCAATATTCACTCTTTCTCTAATCATACCTTCTAAAACTCTCTCCATTACCTTCATTATCTGATCTAAAAGCTTTATACCTCTATAATTTCCTCTTTCCAGGGCATCATCCTTCCCTTTATACACATTTACAATTACACTCTTCAGCCAATTATCTGGGACAACACACTCATAAATAATTATATTTATCAGACGAGTGACTAACCTCAATCAGTCAATCAATCAATCATTTCCTGTGGCACCCCACAGGATGCATAGGGCCTCAATGAACTCTCTCCACCAATATTTGTCTCTTGCCATCTCCTTCAGGTCCCACCAACACTCGTCTCCTGCTTCTTTTTTCATTGTCCTCAACCAGGTTTCCCTCAGCCTACCTCTACCTCTTCTTCCTCTAGCAGTCCACTCTGGCACATCCTGTATTAAACTACCTTCTTTTCTGTATATGTGCCCCAGCCACTTCCAGCGAGACAGTCTCACATATTCATTAACTGGTTCCACTCTCGTAATATCCCTTACTCTTGCATTTGTAACTCTGTCTTGCCACGTTACCCCAAGAATCCTTCTCAGTATTTTATTCTCAAATCCTAATACTTTCTGATCTGTTGCAATTGTACTGTACCGTGACTCATGCCCGTAAATTAAAATTGGTCTAACCATGGACTTGTAAATTTTCACTTTAGTATGTACTGAAAGCATATTATTATTCCAAACAGATTTCAATATTCCAACAGCTCGCTAAGCCTGTCTAATCCTTTCCTCAATTTCATTGTTTAATGATCCATTAGATGATACAATCGTTCCCAGATATTTAAAGTTTTCTACGTTCTTCACCACATTATTCCCAATTACACAATCGATTTGGTTCTCCACGTTCATATTAATAATTTCAGTCTTTCCACAATTTATTACCAATCCCACTTTTTCTCCTTCCTCCACCAGACAATCAAGCACCCTCTGCATCTCATGAATACTTCCACAAATCAGTACAATATCATCAGCATAGTCCAAATCCATCAGCTTCTTATTTTCTTTCCAGTTAATTCCTGCACCTGTTCTCCTTACAACCTTTTTCATAACATAATCCATAACCAAAACCAACAACAATGGCAAAAGAACTCTTCCTTGAATCACTCCTGACCTAACTTGAAGTGGATCACTCAAAGAACCACCCACCATTACCTTACAAAAAGTACCTTCATGCAGGCTTTTAATAATATTTACAAACTTTTCAGGTATACCATAGAATCTCATAATTTTCAACATAGCTCCACGTGAAACACTATCAAACGCCTTTTCAACATCCACAAAACACATACTAAGTGGCATTTTCATCTCATTAGCTTGTTGCATTAGATGCCTTACAATAAAAATCTGATCATTACAACCTCGACCCTTTCTAAATCCCGCTTGTTCTTCTCTTAAAATTTTATCAATTACTGGCTCTATTCTGTTCAACAAGATTTTAGAAAAGACTTTTGCAACTACAGGTGTCAAAGTTATCCCCTTCCAATTGCCACACACACTTAAATCTCCCTTTTTTGGTATTTTTCTAATCACTCCATTTTTCCACTCTTCTGGAATTCCACCATTATCCCAAGCCACATTAAAAAGTTTCAAAAGCGCTTTCATCAACTCGTCATTTTCCACCTTAAGCATTTCAGGGAATATTCCATCCTCTCCTGGGGCCTTAAAATTCTTTAACTCCTTTATAGATTTTGCTACCTCTTCCATATTTATATCCCGTTTCTATCTGCAAATCTCTCTCGGCTGGCAAAATGTCCTCTTCAGCTGGGATTGGTCTAATTAGATTCAAAGTGCTCTTTTCACCTTCCTTTTATATCCAAATCTTTAGTCATCAAATTACCATTTCTATCTCGTACAGGTATTTCCTTCCTTCTCTTTTCAGTCCCAGTTAACTCCTTTATGGCCTGATACACTGCTCTTGTGCTCTGACCATCATTTTTACTTAATTTAATTTCTGTCTCTGTCACCTTTTCATCATATAGTCTCCTCTTATCATGTCTAACGAGTCTTTTACTTCAGAATGTAAACTCCAGTACTTTGCTCTAAGTACTTCAATTACCTGGGCCATCAACATGTTGTTCTTCACTTCTTAACTTAGCCTCTTTCCTTTTCTGAATTGCATTCCATGTTTCATTTGACATCCACTTTTTCCTTCTCGCTTTTCCCTTTTTCTTAATAGTAACCTTAGCACTCTCATTCAAAACCTCTTTTACCTCTCTCCACATTTGATTAATATCATTGTCTTCAGATTCCATCAAAGTCTGCAGGACTCAAAACCTATTCCTACATTCCCACCAAAACTTTTCCCTCGTGCTCTCATCACTTCTCAGCTCATCCAGATCATAATTATTACCTCCTGTACAATTACCATTAACGTTTCTCTTAAGTTTTATTTTAATCTTTGACACAACAAGTTGATGATCACTACCTATATCTGCCCCCCTTCTTTCGCAAACATCTTGCAAATAACTCCTATTCCTTCTGCTAATTGCAATGTGGTCAGTCTGGTTACAATATTTACCACATGGTGAAATCCAAGTAGTCTTATGTATTTTTCTATGCTCAAAGATAGTTCCACCAATTATAAGGTCATTTGCCAAACAAAAGCTTCCAAGTCGCACCCCATTTTCGTTCCTTATACCAATACCCTCCTTACCCATACAATCTTCAAAGCCATCCCTACTACTGCCAACAATCGCATTAAAATCACCAATGCAAACTAGCACATCATGTCTTTCCCACTCTATTCACTACATCCTGCAGCTTCTCATAAAAGTCATCCTTCATTTCATCAGCAGCCTCATTTGTCGGAGCCTACCCTACAACCATACTGATATTACCATGATCAGATTTTAAACGAGCATAAAGCAAGCGCTCATTAATTGGTTCAAGCTCACATACTGCCTTACAAGCATCTCTACTCAGCAGTAAGCCTACTCCCTGGTAATGATTTCCATCACACCTACCAGAAACCAACATAGTACTTGTAATACCATTTTCCAAATTCATTTTATCAACTCCAAGCAACCTCGTTTCTGTAAGAGCACAAATATCCATCTTGTATTCCTTGAACACTGAAATAAGCTCTTCCATTTTACCAGCCTGATTGAGAGTTCGAACATTCCAGTTTCCTATTCTTAAGGTTCTTTTTGGATGTATAAACTTATTTTTACACCATGGGATTCTTAGCACCCCCTGCCCACTTAAGGGCTGCACGGGACTGAGGGCCATTGCTTCGTCACCAGAGTTCATCAAGATTTCTTAGGCAGAAAAATATTTTACCCTGGTGCCAATGCCAGTGACTCGCAGGAACCAGACAGGAGAGAGGAAATTAACTAAATGAAAGTAAAATGCAGAGGGTTTGGACAGACTAACCTATCAGTCTATCTATCTATTGCCATACACCATAATCCCTTAAAGGGTGGCCATTTGACACTGAGTTAGTTGTTTTGCAGGGAGGGGCACCAACCCTCCACCAACCCACTTGTTGACACATAGGGAGCACGTATGGTTTGGTTATATGGTTACCACCCGGTGTTGTAAATGGTTTCTTGGCTTACAGGAAACCATTTGGCTTGTCACTCAATGTAAAGCCACCTCACCCCTGATAAATATTATTATTTATGAGTGTGTTGTCCCAGATGATTGGCTGAAGAGTGTAATCATCTGGGACGACACACTCATAAATAATCATATTTATGTTAGTATTTTTTTTTTATAATAATAATTTGTGTATTTGTGTGTTTGTTTTTCTCTTACACCATTATCATTATTTTGCATATTCTTACAGCTACTTGATTTGACAGCTCTGAAGGGAGGGGATAGGGGATGGTGGAGTGTAACACCAAGAAAAAGGTTTTGCATGCTTTGGCTCAATTTCTTTTTTATTTTGACAACTACACAGCTATGAGGGAAGGGGATGGGGGGAGGGAAGGTGGGAAGGGGAGAAGTGTTGGGGGGGGGAAGGGTGTTTGGAGTGAGTGAGGAACAATTATTTTGCATGCTATTGTTTGAAAAAAAAAAAAAAAAAGAGCTGAAAAAATTCTGAAGGGTGGGGTAGGAGGGAGGGAAGGAAGAGAGGGGGGGTGATGGGAGTGGGTGAGCAAGGTAATGGAAGGGGAGGTATGAGGGTGGATAGGGTGGGATAGCTTAGGAAACTGGAGTTGCCCTGCCTGGAAGGGTAACTTTTTTCAACTTTGATGGTCTGTAGCTCATGAACCAGTTGGTCTAAAATGCTCTGGTTTGTGGCATAAGTTGTGTAAATTCAAGCTCTCAACCTTGGGCATAAAACTTTTTACTACTGTTAGAGTAAAAAAAAATCTGCTCCATATACAGGTTTTCAGGGAAGTTTGGTCGATTGAATTGTGTATCCTAGGGGTTAATGCATCAGATCTGGCCTTGTCCTGTGATCCTTAGAATTTTTAGTAGTGATCTCCCAGGAGGGTACCATCCAATTCATGTGGTCCACCAGCTTAGGGATTCAAATTAAGCCCACAGCTGCTGTTGGCTGGAAGGAGCACGTTGAGATCGGCATGATGTTTTGTACCCTTCGTAGTTGCATCTAAGACTGTTTTACCAACACACCCACAACTAGAGGTCTGTCAGCATCATTTAGTAAAGCTAGAAAAATCTCAAAAGCTGGTAATTTCTCCAAAATCTATGGACTTTCTGGTGGAGCCATAGTTTTCATCTTTTCCAGCTTCTCCATTGCTGTCACCAAAGCTCAAGTCCACAATATTGTCCAGGTGTAGAAACTGTACTGTCTTGCAAACATTATGTGTTGACAGTGTTTGCTTCATCAGCTTAATCCTAGGAGAGGTTGCCCAGGGTCAGCGTGAGATGTCAGACATACCTAGGGACAACAGATAAGCAGACTACAGTCAAATGAATAATATATCTCATCTGGTCAGGGGAACTATGAGTAACCTTAGTGGTGTTTCTTATACAAAGTGAACAGTGCAGTGCAGTAATGAGTAGAACTTAAGTCTATAGGCATCAGTAACTTTATGAACATTACTCACTCTCTTTTGGTCCAGTGTCTATGTGAAGTATAAGGATTCACCCCACTTGTGATAGAGCAAGTAGCATCGCACATGCCTTTAACGATGATTTTGGAGATACCCTTTGGAAAGCAGACTAGTTCCCTAAGCTCTTTCAGGAGTAGGGCTAGAGGATTGTTCCTTACATGACATTGCATAGTTTTTTACTCATCTCTCACTCTTGAACTTCAAATCAGCATTCAGGGAGGTAGACCTTTTGGAGCTTTAACACTCAGTCACATGTCATTCGTAAAGAGAAGGACTGCATGCAGCAGTGTGATATCTAGAGACTAGGAGCTGTATGATACTAGTTATTCCTTGGCAAACTGTTGATACAGTGGGTCCATGTGAGTCCTGTAGCCTAGCATGTGGGATTGGGATGCTGGCCTGAAGTGCTTAGTGAAGAGGGGATGAGTCATAAATGGTTTTGGGAAGGTCATCTTTAGGCAATATTATTGGAGACAAGTAGTATTGCATGTATTCGGCTGTCTGAGTATGAAATGATTAATTCAGTTAATGTTCCAGTTGCCTGTGTGGTGTTGTACATAGCTTGATGGCACTTCCCAGGATATCAAAATTTGTGTGCTATGAGTGAAAGTGACTTTTGAGTTGTGTGTGTGTGTTCTTTTTTCTGTACCATATATAACTTGTCATAGCATACTGTATTGTGTATCACAGTATTATACAAAATTATACAAGAAGTAATTGTCGTGAAGAGAAACTTTCTTACTTTGGCATAGACTTGAAAAAATTTGTTTTGTTTTTGAAGATGAAATGAAAGAAGGCCTAGAACCTGGGCAGTCCTTAGAGGCAACAGTAATGGTATCTCCGCGGAACTTCCCTCAGCTTCCTTCTCTCGAGTCCATCCTGGTGTACCCTCTCGTGCCTCTTAGACCACCCTCATCCCTTCCACCAGTATTTCGGTCAGTTATCGAGGATCATATTTTGTGGAATTAGGAGGCTTACTAACACCTTTTTCTTAATAATTTACTGTATTTTACATACTACACCCCAGTATTCTCATGTATGGTATTATGTAATTCTGATATTGACACAGTATGCAGTGATTATTTACAGAAGAATATTAATACCGGGTATGTTCAGTACAGAAATAAACTAGCAAGAATGGTGCAAGGGAGTCTCCTCGGCCAACAAGAATACAAACCACAGAGTTAACTAGCAAGAATGGTGCAAGGGAGTCTCCTTGGCCAACAAGAATACAAACCACAGTTACCTAGAATGAGAGTCAAGAGTTCGAGTAGGGGAAGTGGGGTTACTGATAAATATGTTTTGAGTGGAGAGAGTGAATTGAGTAAGAAATAATGTGATTCAAGAAAGATGTGGAGTAAGACATTCCATTGACAACAGATAGGAAGGGACTTAATTGTAATTAATCAAACTTTATTTTTGTATACACCATTGCCCATTGCCTATGAAGTAGAGTGGAGATTTTTCAAGGCTTGCATATGTGATAGAAAAGCTCATTTTACTGAGTACACTGTTGATAGTTTCCTACTTTTCTTATATCTTTATCCCATTTTTGGATCTTAATTGCCTTTTTTCTTTCTGGGAAATAGAGCTATGCTGATGATATATATATGTCTGTATGTCAGGCGGCTGGTGGATGACAGAGCATCGTCACCTTGGTCATTGGTGCTGACGCTGGCATACATGTTTGCTGCCTCTGTCACTCCTGCTGGTACCTTCCATACACTTAAATTGGCTCTCCTTCTGTCACTTGCTTCATGTTCCTCGCATAAGGTATGCCACCAGTATATCATACTGTCATGGTATTTTAGTGTGTGTTAAATGAGTTAGATAGCAATACACACTGACTGTTGGATGACCCGCTGTAACTACCGTGCCTCATCCAGCTTGATTAACGTGTGATGTAAATGATAAAATTTTCCACCTTGGATTTCCATATCTTTTCTTGCCAGATCTCTAATACAAGAGATAATCAGTCATTTCAGTCATTCATGTATGCAGCAAGTCAGTTCTTGAACTGTCTTCCTCAGTCCATGTTTCCATTTGCCTATGACCTCCAGTCTTTTAAAGATAATGTGCTCAGGCGTCTTAAAATCAACAGGTCTTGGATTTGCCTCCTTTTTTGTTGTTTTTCCAGATGAGGAACTTTTGGTTTGGTCTTCTTTGCATTAAAAAAAAAAAAAAAAAAAAAAAAGCCTCTGTCTTCAGACTGCATTACTATTACGAATCTTTGCAAGCAAGCTTCATGTTTTGTGTCTCATTATATGATGTAGATCAGTCACTGTTTTTCATGCTATTTGGTGTATGAGTGAAGTGTTTGTACATACACGGACACTGTTCTTTTCACTTCATGCTTCACCACTTTCCTTATGAGTAGGCATCCTATCGCATGAACATTGTTAATGATAGGTCACATTTTATTTTATTTTATTTTATTTTATTTTATTTTTTTGAGAGAGGCATCACATTCAGGTGCCAGTTAATTTGTGTTTACTAATTCTGCAAATTTCTGTGTGGAGGAAAGATTATATTTTGCCATAATAGCATTTTCCTTTGTAGTATGAATGTAAGCAGAATTTTCTTTAGAGGGTGCACAAAAAGGAACGTAAGTTTTTAAGAGGGGCTCTAAGTAATGTCGACATGGAAAAACTTTGTACAAACTTATAACAGACCAGATACAATACTGCAATTCTGAGTCACAGTAATAATGTGTGTGTGTGTGTGTGTGTGTGTGTGTGTGTGTGTGTGTGTTTTAATGTAACAGCTTTCTATTGGTGTTTAGATACTGTAGCACTCACAAACTAGGGTTCATACGTTTTGGACTATGCAGAGTTTGAACCAAAGGATTTCCAAGATTAGTCAGTCTAACTGGGCAGGTAGGCAGTCTTGACTGAGGACACAAGAAGGCTTGATGGTTATTATTTATATCTGTATGAAGAAGATTTCAAATGTGAATGACCGTTGTAAAAGAGGGAGGGACTTGATGGTTGTTGTATAAATATGAAAATTTCAAATGTGAATAACTGTTGTAAAAGAGGGAGGGATATGATGGTTCCCAGGGTATCAACAAACAGTACCTGCAGAAAGTTTGAGGAATTGGTTAAGAAACAACAATAACCACTTTATTTTAGTACTTTCTATGACCACCATGTGCTTTCTAAATATCATGTATGCACTGTGGCATGGAGTCAGCAAGGTTTTTGCAATAATCAAGTGAAATGTCATGTACCCAGATGCCTCGAATGGCTTCACAAAGACAAGGGATTAACCCCTTAACCGCGGGGCGTCACTTTCATGACGCTTGGGAGCAAGGGATCATACCGCGGGGCGTCGCTTTTGTGATTCTGTGTTATTTTGAATTCACCCGGGCTTCCAAGTGGAGGCTTGTATCATCTATCAGTACTGCCAATGTCCAACACTAGTCAGCACTCCTAATCTCTTCTGTACTCCCATCCATTGTTGACAATTTAGCCATTTCTCCCCATTCTTGACTCCCCTCCCTACCCCCCCACCATTACCCTATCCTCTCGCCTTCCCGGCCGTGCTACGCTAAGTAAATCTTCCCTGGAATTTTTCACTGATTTCATCCATTGAATAAGCCCTATGCCCTATTCTTATACCAAATAATATATACAAGAAAGAAATAAGGTAAGTGAGAGTGCCATACACCTGGAATTGGCTAATTATCACCTGACAACACCTCACGTGCACTCGTTCGCTAATTTTCGCTGTTTTTTTCCCCTTGAAATATGCCGTATAATCAATTTTCGTAATAAATATACATATAAGGAGGGAAGGGAGAAGCCTAAGTGATATTTACATTCACCTGGAACTACCTAATTTATGGACTCTCCACCAGAGGGCCTGTGTAAACAAACCTGTGTTCTGCTCTCCTATTATCTCTGGCGTTTTACGTGGATTTCTGCTACCACTGCCTTACAGCTGTTGCAGGGAGCTACACGAAGGTTCAGTCTTTGCACTCGTTTTATTTGAGTTTACCTCGTGTTGGACTTAGCCTGTAATAATTAAGGGAAATTTGACTCACCTGGCCCAGCCCCTCTGGTCAGTTTTCCCGATTTCTGCGCATGCGCAGTAGCCCTGTTATGTCGTCATGGCAACGTCTCGACTCTCTTGACGTCTCTACCCCACCGTGCCCACTTCCTGCTTCTGTAGGAGAGCGTTATGGAGCCTTCAGGCCCTGTCTCTATTGCAGATATTGAGGCTGACCTGGCGCTCAGTGATGATGATATTTCAGATATTGCTGACCAACACTGGCCACAGTTACCAACTCCTGAGCACCGTGATGCGCCTGTCACGGGAGCTGAGGGTTCGTCAGTGTTACCAACACCTGCCTCACAACACCCTGGCACCACTAAGCACCCCATGGTTTATACCTCAGACAGCAACAGTGAACCTTCATCCCCGGCTGCTAAGTCCACCCGACGGAGGGAGTCTAGTGGTGCCCTGCAACGTGCACATGATAATGAAGGCTACGTTTCCCACCCTGTGCAGCCCGTAGTTCCCCGACTTGAGGCTATGTCATTAACCCCTTAACCGCGGGGCGTCACTTTCGTGACGCTTGGGAGCAAGGGATCATACCGCGGGGCGTCGCTTTTGTGATTCTGTGTTATTTTGAATTCACCCGGGCTTCCAAGTGGGGGCTTGTATCATCTATCAGTACTGCCAATGTCCAACACTAGTCAGCACTCCTAATCTCATCTGTACTCCCATCCATTGTTGACAATTTAGCCATTTCTCCCCGTTCTTGACTCCCCTCCCTACCCCCCTCGCCTGCCCGGCAATGCTACGCTAAGTAAATCTTCCCTGGAATTTTTCACTGATTTCATCCATTGAAATAAGCCCTATGTCGTATTCTTATACCAAATAATATATACAAGAAAGAAATAAGGTAAGTGAGAGTGCCATACACCTGGAATTGGCTAATTATCACCTGACAACACCTCACGTGCACTCGTTCGCTAATTTTCGCTGTTTTTTCCCCTTGAAATATGCCGTATAATCTATTTTCGTAATAAATATACATGTAAGGAGGGAAGGGAGAAGCCTAAGTGATATTTACATTCACCTGGAACTACCTAATTTATAATGTATTGTCTAGATTTCCTGCCAATCATATCAGTGCTACACAATGCTGTTTCAAGATTTAACATTGGTAGCTCTGATTATATATCTCCTAAGTAGGCCTCTAATCTATTTTCGTAATAAATATACATGTAAGGAGGGAAGGGAGAAGCCTAAGTGATATTTACATTCACCTGGAACTACCAAATTTATAATGTATTGTCTAGATTTCCTGCCAATCATATCAGTGCTAGACTTAGCTCTTTCAAGAACCTTGGTAACTCTGAATAATCCCTAAACAGGCCTCCAGGCTGGCTGGCCCTGCGTTATCAGTTTACTCTCATCTTCCGAAGTGAGGAGACGTATGTTTCTTCTTGCTGACTTCAAGGCCTTTTTTCACCCCCATGCAACTGGCTCTGTGACCTTTACCCCCTACTAAACCTCGTGTGGAAAGAGGTAAAGGGCTGACAATTGATAAAAGAGTGACTACGATCTTTCTATTGAGTAAAACAGTGCAAGTGGAATTGTAAATAATGTGTAAACAGCAAGTGAAAGTAATGAATGTAAATATACGTGAACAATGGAAAATAGTTTTATAAGTTATTTCAAGTGACAGTGCACAACACAGTGTAAATAAAATAGAGAACGTAAATAGAAATGTAAATGAGTAGTATTATAAGAATACGAGTATATACCCTAGGAGTAATGAAAGTGAAAGTTTCACTCTAGCATGTCTGAATGCTATGAGTTATGAGAGTGAAGATGAAAGTGACATTCACTCTCAATGCCAGTATACAGGACGAGAAAGTGAATGCTACGTATTTTACTGAAAGAAATTGAATCCCTACAGTGACAATAAACTAATACTACTGAAGGAAACTTATGGATAAAGACTGTAGATATATATAAGTGTTATATAGTAATAGAAATATAAAGTGTGAGGGGTTTTATGAATAATAAATGACAGAGTAACAAAAGCAAACTAGTGCCAGTGCGACGATCAGGCGCGCTCGTAATTTCCATTGCTTTCACAGTGTTTTTTTTTTTTAGTATGGATCCCAAACTACTTGAAAATTGTAAAACAGTGTTTATAGTGTTTGTATCTGGCTGTGGTAATCATTACGGGTTGTCGGGAAGTGTAAAGTGGAGACTTCGTTACCCTACTTCAGAGGTCTCCACAAGTCCTACGGTAACCGACGAAGGCTCAACAATCATTCCAGGAGAAAGCTGAAGGTATGTGCCATAAGCATATGTAATTTTATTATTCTAGGACTAATAACTGATTTTTGGCAAATATTTTTTGAGAGTCTGTCGGAGCCCAAATAACCCCGCGGCACACGCAAGTCATTGGTAAACAAGCCCGCGGTGTAGGGGTTAAGCGCCCCTCCTTCTTCAGCGTTTGCTCCTAGGGCTGACTACATTAAGCTGCTGTTCAAGGACAACACATCTGTGGACACCAAGCTTCGCTGGTTATCTGAGGTCAACCGCCACTTTCATCTCGATCGAGACCTGGCTGAGGTTAAAATGGCAGCGATTTCCTCCCGCTTTGTTTATATCTCCCGCCGTCGCTCAGACATTGTTGACAGTGTAATGCGTGGAGATTTTCTGTCTCTTTCCCTCGAAATTCAAGACTCACCAGAACGGCCTCGCAAATTTCCTACATTTCTCCTTACCCGTTACCCTGTCTGCACTGATCCAACACTGGCCAAGGAGCTGCCTGGCATCCACACTGCCCGTCGCTTCTACCAGAACGGCACACCTATTAACCGCCTTGTGATCACCTTGAGCCTCCCTCAGCCACCGCCACAGAGTATTGCCTTCAGCTTCCTCCCTTGCCTGCCTTCCTGTGAGTTTCGCAGGATGAGGGATGAGCAGCCGTGGTGTTATAGATGCTGGAACTTTGGTCACATTTCTCGGTACTGTTCAGCACCTGAGCGCTGTGCATTTTGCTCCGAGTCACATGACTCACGGTCTTGCCCCCACCGCACTCCCCCACCGCCTGCTCCTGCCTCTCCCTCAGCCTTGATGCAGCCACCGCCCTCCACTCCCGACACCTCGCTCTGGAAATGTCCCCGATGTCACCAACCTGGGGTTAATGTTTGGCATCCAGGCTGCCCACGCCGCCGGGCTACCACCATATCGCCCGCCACACAGGTGGCTGCTCACGCATCGAACTTGCCGCCACCACCACCTCCACCCCAAAGTGCCATCCCTGATGTTTCAACTTCCACCTCAAGCTCACATCAAGTAAATGAACTCCAAGACGCTGTCGCCGCTCTCAGGACTCGTGTTGCTTCACTCACAGCGCGCTTCGATACAATCGATGAGCACCTAGGTAGTTTGGTAAGCAAACAGGTTGCCTTTGAAGCTACCTTAAATTCCTTGGCTGAAACTCAAAAAGTTGTCATTAATTCCCTTACCAGTCTTACAGAGCAGCTCCAGACCATTGCCTCTCGCCTTGAGACCCTGACTGCCCTCCCTACACAGTCCCCACAACATGGTGCATCACGTGTTGATGCCCGCATCATCACTGCCTCCTCGTCCGGCCGTCGTCATCCTAAAGGTCCTGTTCAATAATCTAGCTAAGCTGCATGTTGTCTCTTGGAATGCCTGCGGTATAACAAATAGGGCCAAACTGACTGCACTCAAGGGTTATGTATTTAGTCACCACCCGGACATCGTTCTCATCCAGGAGGCATTTGTTGGTAATGCTTTGCCCGGGGTGGATGCCCCATCCCTCAGTGGCTACGTGTCTTATGTTCATCAGGTAAGACATGGCCTCATAACCTACATTCACTCCTCCATTCAGCATCGCCTCCTTCCATTTTCTGTGAATGAGAATACCACCTTTCAGCTCTTTGACATTACTGTTGGTGCTGGCACCATACGGCTTTGCAATGTATACGCTGCACCGAACAGGATAGATCCCGCCACTCTTCCAGCTCCCACCATTTGTGGAATGGTTTACATGGGGGATTTCAATGCCCGTCATCCTGCTTTGGGAGATCCTTCTGGCACTGTGAATTGTAATGGGAATCGACTTTTAAAGTACTTTCGCCGAAATCAGCTTACACGCTGGGATACTGCTGGTGCTACACATGCTCGAGGTGGTACTCTGGATCATGTACTTACGTGTGGACTTGTACCCTCCCAAGTAAAGTGTGCATCGGTTCTGACACTCTTCTCAGATCACATTGGTCTCAGCATTCATTATTCCCTTCCCTCTGCTCCCTCGCCAGTACACACCCGCACTCGCATTGCAATCCCTCCCAAGTACCGTCCCACATACATCTCATACATGACTAACTTTCTTCCCACATTTAACTTCCACTGTCCTGAACAGTTATACTCCTCACTTGTCAAAGCCACACATGCCTTCTATACCCGATATGTCAGCAAGCCACACATCAGGCATCGTGTTGGTGCCCATAGCTTTACACTGGATAGTAGAATCGTTCAAGCAGAGAAACAGGCAATGGTGGCTGGCCGTGCCTTTATGAGGCAACCAAATCCTGAGACTCTTCACCAGTATCAACTGTCAAGAGATGATCTTGTTGCTCTCCAGCTCTGTGTTCACTCTGATTCCTGGCACAGATTCACTGATGGTATTAATCATCAAACAAGCGTGAGTACCATGTGGCACCTCATCAATAAGGTTGTAAGAAAGAAGCCTCCAAGTGTCCTCCGCCACAACCCTGTTCAGTACGCACAGGACCTCATCAATGAGTGGTCAGCACAGTCACGAACCGCCACCCTTCCAGTTCATATACGAGATGCTCTCTCCACCCAGGAAAACTATCGTGCACTTCGTCTCGCTGCCGCCTTACTGAGTGTTGATGATGATGATGATGTAGCCATATCTGAGAGCGAGCTGCACCGTGCCCTCGCTAGGGGCAGAAATTCAGCTCCTGGTGATGATGGCATCACCCGTGCAGTCCTTCGTGTACTCGTAACAGTGCCTGGCAACCCTCTCCTCCGTCTCTACAACCTCGGTTTTAGTCTTGGTTACGTGCCACAAGCCTGGACCCAAAGTACGATTGTGCCCATCCCCAAGCCTGGCACCGACAAATTCCGGCCCATCTCCCTCACTTCTTGTTTCTGTAAGGTGTTTGAATGCATTCTTCTCTCACGCCTCATGTTCCGGCTGCGTGACAAACTTTCGTCCAGACTTTTCGGCTTCCTGCCCCAACGAGGAACACACCACTGCCTCATGGAGCTCTACACTCGTCTCTCCTCAGATAGTGTTGTGGCCTTCATTGACTTGAAGAGTGCGTTCGACGTAGCCAATAGAGACATCATTCTTGATCAGCTTGTTGACTTTGGCATAAAAGGAAACCTTCTTAAATGGATACGTGGCTACCTACGAAACAGAACTTCTCGAGTTTTGTTTAAAGGAGCATTGAGCACTGCCCGAGACTTTGAACTTGGTACTCCACAAGGTGGTGTCCTTAGTCCCTTTTTATTCAATATTCTCATTCATCGCCTTCTGTCCTTACTGCCAGCTGTCGGTGACACCACTATCACTTGCTACGCAGATGATATATGTATTCACTCACGTTCTCCGGACCATTTGCAACGCTTTCTTCACTCCTTTCATGTTTCAGCTTCCTCGTGTGGCCTCATCATCTCCTCAGATAAGAGTAGAATCTTCTCCTCCCGTCCTGCATGGAATCTGCCAGAATTCACTATGGGGAATGATGTCATACCTCTCTGCACGCAGTATCTCTATTTGAGAGCACCAGTGTGGATTACACCTTCCATCCCAGCACGACAGCGGGTGCATCCCGTTGTTCAAGATCTGTTGGTCCGACTGCAGCGGCGCCTGACTCCTTTAAAGTGGCTGACCAATTATTCTACTGGAGTATCTATCCCAGTCGCCAGGACCATATACATTGCATTCCTCCGCTCGGTGGTAGATTATCTTTCCCCAGCATTATGTCAGCTCTCCAGAACAGCTTTAAGACCTCTTGAAATCTTCCAGAATCAAGCAATGAGACTCATCCTGGGCTGCCCTGACTCCACCAGAATTGTCAGTATGCAGCACGAGCTCAATCTCCCACCACTCGTTGATAGAATATATTCCAATGTCACCTATTTTAGCATTAAATGTCTGTACTCTCCTCATCTTTCTCCCCACTACTCTCATACTATTAGGACTTCTCTGGATCCAGCGGCGCCTCGACCTCTGCTACGCCAAGGTGGACGCAATCTGGTCAGTACCATAAGTTCCAATATTCAGAGTCTTAATGTTGACATCGTAGAAGAGGACGTGGACAATGGCCTTGCACCCTGGAGGATTCCTGTGCCAGCAGTCTCCTACACCCCAGCCTCTAAGACTGATCTGCCTCAGCTTCAACAACAACGTGCACTGGAAACCATCGCCAGCCTATCATCATCCCTCAGTTTGGCCCACCATCTCTATACTGATGGCTCCCTGCAGAGAGATGGCAGGGCAGGATGTGCTGTTTTCTCCCCCAGCTTAGAGCCCCCGCAAGAGGGCTGGTCGGGTCGCCGCCTCCCAAATTCATCAAGTTCTACATATTGTGAACTACATGGACTTCTGGATGCTGTCGCTTTGCTTACACAGACCAGGAATAACGGCTTGATCATTTGTGACTCACAGCCAGCTCTCCGGGCCCTCACGTCTCACAAACCAGCATATCAACGTCTAGTCACACAAATCCTTCGGCTACTAGCCATGGCTGATGCCAGCTCACTAATGGTGCACTTTTTATGGATTCCCTCTCACATCCATCTCCTGGCCAATGACACTGCTGACGGACTTGCGAAGGCTGCTTGCGATCTACATCTGCCAGATGCTGCTACTTCCACTGCATCCCTTGTGTGCTGCAAGAAGATGGTACAGCAGGCTGCCCGCTCCCCCACCCGCCATCGTAGCAATGCTGAGAGGGCCACGAGTGTATCAATACAGCATTATGATCACTTTCTCACTCATCCACACAGGTATCGTCGCAGTGGTCTTATGGTTCGCCGCTGTAATGTGGTATGTGCACGTCTCCGACTGGGCTGGCGACCAGTTTGGCAGGTGGCAGGGCAGGAAGACGCACCTCACTTCACCTCCTGTAGGCTGTGTGACGCACCCAATGCCAACACCCTGGACCATTATTGCCTGCACTGTCCACATGTTGTTAACTTATTACCACAAAGACTCACATTGATTGACACTTGTAAACTGCTGTTAACAGATAATGACTTGCTAGATGTTATTCTTATGTGTCATCCTCACTTTGGTGGATTTTGATTTCATGATGACTACAGTACATAGCGTGTCCTACGTGGCACGAGTCCCATGTACTATCATTGTTAACTAATTGTACTTTATGTCTGCCACCTTCGGGTGTAATAAATTAATTAATCATTACCTAATTTATAATGTATTGTCTAGATTTCCTGCCAGTCATTTCAGTGCTATACATAGCTATTTCAAGAGTTAACATTGGTAGTACTGATTATCCCCTAAGTAGGCCTCCACCCGGCCCTCCCTTATCAGTTTACTCTCATCTTCCGAAGTGGAGGTACATCTGTTTCGTCTTGCTGACTTCAGGGACTTTTTCACCCCCATGCAAAGGGCCCTGTGACCTTTACCCCCTACTAAACCTCGTGTGGAAAGAGGTAAAGGGCTGACAATTGATAAAAGAGTGACTACGATCTTTCTATTGAGTAAAACAGTGCAAGTGGAATTGTAAATACCTGTATTTTATTTACACTGTGTTATGCACTGTCACTTGAAGTAACTTATAAAACTATTTTCCATTGTTCACGTATATTTACATTCATTACTTTCACTTGCTGTTTACACATTATTTACACAGTAATCACTCCAATATCCGGAGTAATAGAGCCATCGGTAGGTCCGGTTATTGGTTTCGTCCGGATATTGGGCCCCAGCTTATGGACTTGTACTTATGAACCCTAACTCAGAGAAACACCTATACAACTCCCTCTGGACATGCATAGCACTTATTTAACACCCAAATCACATCAATAAGGCACATAAATGACTGAAATAAATGCAAAAGAAACATAAAATGAGGGTTTAGAAGTATGTTCATACATTAATAAACATGCTGGTACTTATGGACCCTAACCTAGCCTAACTCTGAAAAACACTTTCCTACTGCACATGCATGAGGTAAGTATAGTATGGAAAAAAGTACAATATGAAACATTCTGGTAAGTATAGTATGGAAAAAAGTACAGTATGAAACATTCTGGCTACTTACAGCAAGTCCCTGGCCACCTCGATGAATAACTGCCTCCTCTCGGACTCTGACAGTAAGAACGATTTCCTGAAGCACTTGCAGTACACTCTTCCTGAAGTCTTGCACTGAACTTAGTCAATAACACACAGAAGTCCGTTCTCTTCACAGTGTTCACTTTAGTCCAAATAATGTTCCAGTTTAATTTCGTGTTGCACATTAACTTTTCCCAATTTTTTTTAATTTTCCAAAGCCAAAACAAAGAAGTTTATTTACGTTAAATTTTGTTTCCACTGAGTCTTTTCTCTCAACTCGAAAACCTTAACACAACACACCGTTTTTTTCACTGCACAACACTCAAAATTCCCGTGTGGTCTAGTGGAGAAGTTCTTGCTGTTTATTCACTGTCAGAGTCCGAGAGTATCACTGGCAGGCGACCAAGGGGTGCATCGCTGGGTCGTGGTGATGGCGTACCCACTGCAGAAGACTCTGAGGAAAGCCGCAAACTCACGTCGAGCGGTGACTCCACTGTGGCTGATGTGCTGGGCTGTGGCTCGGAGCATGAGGGCCTGTCTTGGGGAGGCAACGGAGTGGAGCCAGGGCTTGGCACAGCGGGGGTCACGGGCCTGAAAAAACTGTCAATCGTTGACTGACGCAAGGACCGACGATTCTGGCGATTGATGATGCGCTGCCTGAAAGCACGCACTTCCTCCACGAGTCCCAAGGGCCCCATCTCCCTGTCGCAGGCCGAGTGTTCCAGGTAGTCTAGGACGAACTCTAGATGTTCCCGGAGTGCGCTCAGCTTGGGGATGGCTGGAGTAGTGTCCTGCTGAGAGGAGTCCGCATCATCGTCGCCTTCGTCGTCGGAATTTTCAAGTTCGGGACTGACACCAGCAACCGAAGACGCGATCTCGATATCAGACAATGTCTGATACCCAGGATCGCCCTCATCGTCGTCCAACCACTCACGAACATCGTCCACATCAACAACGTCGCTGTGCTTACGTAGCCATGCATGGAAGTCATCCACGTCAAACCCTAGAAAATCGTACTCCACATCCGTTCCGAGAAGCAGACGAGACCAACCATTTTCAAGAGTTTTCACAGGGACTTCCTTCCATGCACTAGCCCAGTTGTACAGTGCAGACTTGATGTTGTAGCGGCGAAGGTTTTCCAAAGTCCGCTTGCCTCGTGTGTCACGTCCTTCCCTGCGCTCGTCCTCGTCCTCGAGAACAACCATCACCTCGTCCAGGAACTTCCGACGGTACAGGCGCTTTGTTGCCACGATCACTCCTTGGTCCATGGGTTGAATGAGAGCAGTCGTATTAGGTGGCAGAAACATGCACCTAATACGGCCATTCTCAGCAACCAAGTCCTTGTCGCACGGGTGGGCAGGTGCATTGTCGAGCAGAAGGAGAGCCTTTACCTGATCGCGAGGGATTCCCAGTGTCTTCGTCTGGTACTGGATGACCTCCTTGACGAAGTGACGGTGAAACCAGTCTTTGAAAATCACAGCTGTGAACCATGCTTTCAAAGAATGGTACCAGACGACAGGAAGGATATCCATCACCCCACGAAGGCACCGATGCTGCTTTGCACGGCCAACAACAACGGGCTTAAGCCGGTGCATGCCGTTAGCACTGGCACAACACAAAGCAGATATCCGTTCCTTAGAAAGCTTGCGGCCAGGTACATGCTTCTCCGTCTCCTCGGCTAGAGTGTTTGTTGGCAGCGAGCGATAGAATAGGCCAGTTTCGTCTGCGTTATAGACTTGACCGAGAGTGAGGCCCTCCCTGTCGATCAAGCCTTTCACCTTGTGCCGAAACTCGTCAACTCCATCCTCGTTAGCGTCCAATGCTTCGCCATGTGCTTTACAGTTAGTAAGGCCATGTCGCATCTTGAACGCGAAGAGCCAACCCTTGGATCCCTTGAAGTCTAGGGCGTCGTGAAACCTTGCAAACTTCTCAGCAGCAGCCTTCAGCTCCGTTCCACGTACCATCATACCAGCTGCACGTTGCTGTTGGTACCAAATCAACGTGGATCGGTCGATTACTGCAAACTTGGGGGTAAACATAACCTTCCTTTCCACGTTGCATTTGCATCACGACGAGAAGTCAGCCGTGTACTGCATGAGTTTGTCTCAGGAATGTTTGATATCGAACGAAGTCGACCGGGCCAGGTTGTACTCGCGGAGAATGCGGGAAGAAGACCAACCCGCATCAACTTTCTCCAATATCTCCCTCTTCTTTTCCAGAGTCAACACCACTCTCTTCCTTTTCTCAGGTGGCAGGGCCATCATCACACACACTAAGAGGAGGCCCGAGAGTAGCAGGAGGCCTTGCAGCAAGTACGGCACCACCACAAAAGCGAGCACGTGGGCAGCCATTGGGAAGAGCATAGGTCCTGTCGCGGTGAGAGACAGGCGGGAAGTGGGGAGGATGCAGCGGCGCTCTATCGGACGTCGGAGGAATGACGAACCAAAACAATGCTCTCCTGCGGCGTGCGGGGCAAGTTCAAATTACGGACGGCAAAAAATCGATTTTTTTTTTTAAATTTTTTTGGGTTTTCGGACCATTTTGGGAATGTTGGATCCCAGGACGATAAGGTCCGGGTAGTGGGGATGTTCGGTTATTGGGCGTCCGGATATTAGAGTGATTACTGTACAGTATTTAGATTTGGAGAAGGCCTTCGACAAAGTACCCCACAAGAGACTAATGTGGAAACTAGAGCATATAGGAGGACTGAAGGGGAACCTCCTGGAATGGATGAGAGACTTTTTGAGAGACAGACAAATGAGGACAGTAATAAAGGATAGGATGTCTGGATGGAGGGAAGTAACAAGTGGAGTCCCACAGGGCTCGGTGTTGGCGCCAGTAATGTTCCTGATTTATGTAAATGATATGGTAGATGGAGTGAACAGTTATGCAAGTCTGTTTGCTGATGATGCAAAGATCTTGAGGAAGGTAGAGGTTGAGGAGGATTGTAAAATGCTGCAGGAGGATCTGGATAGGATGCATGATTGGAACCGGATGTGGGAAATGAAGTTCAATGCAAAGAAATGTAAAATATTGGAAATGTGTAAAAGTACCAAGAGGCCATCACTGAATTATTTGATGGGTAATGAACCAATCACAAAAGCGAGAGAAGCGAAAGATTTGGGAGTGCTGGTCCAGGACAGTTTGTCACCAGAAAAACACATTAACAAGACAGTTAGGGAGACGTATAAACTCCTGACTAATATAAGAGTAGCTTTTCATGATATGGATGAGGAGATGAAAAAATTGATAGTGGCCATGATTTGCCCCAGGTTAGAATATGCAGCAGTAGTGTGGTCCCCACACAAAAAGAAAGATATAAACAAGATTGAGAGAATACAAAGAACAACGAAAATGGTCCCCAGTCTGGCATTTCTGTCGTACAGAGAGAGGCTGGAAAAGCTGGATTTGCCTTCCTCAGAGGAAAGGAGAAAGAGAGGCGACATGATTACAGTGTTCAGGACCATGATGGGGGTAGATAAAATTGACAAGGAGGATCTGTTTTTATGGGATAAGAGAGCAACAAGAGGACATGGAATGAAACAGAAGAAGCCAGGCTGCTTGAAGGATATCAAGAAATATAGTTTTCCTTATAGATGTATAGACCTGTGGAATAGCCTGGACAAAGAGATCATCCAGTCTAAAAACTTAAACGAGTTTAAAGCTAAATTTGATATAATGAGAAACAGAGACGGGACCCCACGAGCGTAGCTCATTTCCTGTACTGTATATCACAATTAGGTAAATTAGATAAATACACACACACACACACACACGCACTAAATCCCCGGTGTAACATACATCAATGTCATTTAAACAGTGCATCACAAACATTAAAAATAAATTAACTTCAAAACTCAATACCCAAATGCAGTGATTTCCAACCTTTTCTATTTCTTGCCCCCCCCTCACTGAATGACACGTTCCCTGTGCCCCCCGTCCTCAAATACTGTATTTTACTGACATAGTTGGCACATGTCAATAAATATCATAACTAGATTTGTTATTCATATCTGAAATATTTTCTCCAATTTTAGAAATTACTTCTCTCTCATCTTAAATGTCAGGACCATCTGCCTAGCCCCGGGCTCCTACGCTCCTCATGGGGCAATGTAGGATTGGATGATGGATGGATGGATAGAAATTACTGAATTCCATCATAATTCATAGTTTTCAAATATAATTACCTTCTTTATCAAGTCTTCGCGACCCCCCAGGCAGCGTTTCGTGCCCCCCTAGGGGGGCGCGCCCCACAGATTGGAAATCACTGCCCTGATGTAACTTGCCCATACAACATTTGTACACAACAAAGAAACCACAACCACAGCATACAAACAATATATATGTTCTGTGATAAATTATGCAAGCCCTGCTTTGGCTACTAACCTACACACTAGAATACTCTACAGACCATACAGAACAAGGCCCTAAAAATAATCACAGGCTGCACAGCTACTACACCCACAGACCACCTACAGCAAGAAACCAAAGTCCTCAAGGTCAAGGATTGTCTAGACATGAGAGGCACACACATTCTTGCTGCAGCCATCACAAACCCACACCATCCACTGCACTACATGGCAGCACATCCACGCACACCAAGGAACATCAAGACAACACCCAGCACACGATATCACACACAAATACTGTCATCTTTCCCCCTTGTCTGCCTCAAAACACCTTCCAGAAGCATATCCATGCTCACATCACTTGCTGCTCCATTCAGTCACTCAAAGACAACACACAGCTGCATGCACGGCCTCCTGATATCCACCTTTTTGAATCCTCCCTCCCTTGTGAGGACAGAGTCCAGCTGGTCAGGCTGAGATGTGGGTATCATTCAGCCCTATTGAGTTATCAGAAGAGGCTTGATGACTCTGTCGCTGATGCCTGTTCAGGATGCAACACAGTACCCTATACTTATTGTGGAAGACTGCATTTTACACAGTCGCCTACACCAACAACACAACATACACTCCTTGAGAGCTCTTTTGGAAAACCCGGTCTTGGCCCTGGCCTTTCTTAGGAACTTGCAGCTGTTCGGTCAGACAGCCTAGGGAACAACTACTACTAGTACTACTCAACCAGACACATGATTAGGCTTACTTCCAACCAATACCTAAAAGTGAGTACACATATCAAGTTGACTTCACAGCTATTGGAGAACTATAGTATCAACTGATGTGTGGTACAAAGGAAACTAGGCGAATACTGTACATATTGTAAATATTGTATATATCATTTTATATAAAATAACAAAATATGGGGTTACATATACACTAATATCATTTTGATTTAAGTAATAAGTATCAGTGAGATTTTTTGGAATTGCTTCTTGTCTGCAAGGTTGTCAGTATACAGTGTGGTTAGTAAATGGTACACCTCAAGCCTGGCATCTCCTCTGGCTTGTTGCTGGCTTGTGTTGATAATCAGGAGAGTCACAAAGATCTGTTCACCTTGATATATGAAGGAAAAAGGCATCTTGAGTTGATGAGATGCAGAACTGATCACAATTTTTAAGAAAATGATCATGTGAATTTTACTTTTATCATTGTTGCTGCAAATATTTTTCCTTCAAGAATTTCAACATTTTCCCCCTGGTTAAAAACCCATGATTTGGATAGATTATATGTAAGTAAAATGGAGAAAAAAAAAAAAATGAATACCATTGAGGATGGGAGATCAGATACAGGAAGTGAATGTATAAGAAAGTGTGAGGTGACTTTGTAGATGACAGAAAATAAACAGTGGATGTAAATGAATAGATGGAGGAAGTATAAGTTGAAGATACATATGGGAAGGGTTGTGCATCTGTTAGGCTATTAACTTGGCCATTTGTCATCCACATGCTCTCTGTTACATGTGCTTTGAGGTTGATATTGTTTGAATGGTTTGTGGGGTGTCATTAAGAAATTGAAGGCATGAACGGAGGTGAACGGACGTATGGTACAGTAAGCTCCCGATTATCCACCATAATTCAGACAAAGCCATGTAAGGTAATGCATTTTTTCAGATAATGCAGTACAACCTCCCCCCAGCCCCTCCATGGGAGGCATAACAAATATTGTACAAATAACTACAAATATTGTACAGTATACTATTCAAACATAGAAAAAAAACAACAAATAATTTTTCAGATAAATAGTACAATCTTATACAGTAAAAGATACTGTTACTGTATACTTTACTCACAGTTTTGTTGATTATTCCCATGTGGGTAGTGGTATGCCATTATTTAATGCTGTAAAAAATGGATAATGCATTAATTCAACCAGATTTTTGCTTGTCAGATAATGACGATTGTCGGTTAATGTGGTGTCAGATGATTGGGAGTTTACTGTATAGCTAATGAGTGTGTACAGTGTGGATAGTTTTCTTGCTGTTTTGTTCTTCTCTTTTCAGTTTTGGATCCTATTCATTCTGTGTATTTGTGGTAAATCTGGTTAAGGTGATAGTGATGTATTCACAGCACCAGAAGTGAAAATTTATGTAATACTGTAATAATGTGCAGTTTGGTTAAAATTCAATCAGCTTAATATTGAATATCAATGTAACAGGCAGGGTTAGCTGTACTGGGTGTAGGCAGCAATACTACACTGCTGCTGCGACTGTTATGGTGGAGTGCCCACTTGGCACCACAAACAGTGATTCACTCATCATTGGATGCTGCTACTGCTTCCTGTTTCAAGGGTAGGGATGGGCTGACTTGGGTACAGGCCGGCTCATTGCTGCGCGCACATGGTGGAGTCTGTGTCCTCGGGGAGTTTTCAAAGTTCAAGAAAGAACTACGTCAGTCAGTGTGTCGTGGTGAGGATTCTAGACTTACTGATATTGTTTTGTATGTTTTAAGCAGATGTTATGAAGAAAATGATTTCTAATGGATTAAAATGTAGAGTAATTAGTGACATAATACATGGTAGTATAGTAGCTGTCATGTCATTCACTTGACAGGTTTCCCAGAATTTTAGCTCATCACATGTAATACCCCAAAGCATTTTTTTTTTTTTTTTTGTACTGCATAAACCACAGTATGTTTTGTGTATAGTCGTACAGTATTTTATTTGTTTTGCCTTGTAGCACAGTACAGTCATGAGGTAGTGCAGCAATATTCAGTACAGTACTTTATTATTGCTCAAGGGTGTTGTTATCAGTTTCACCCTTCCAGGGACATCAACAGGAGAAAGAATTACAAGAAATCAGAACAAATTAACAATTAATACAACAGACACAAAGCATACTAACATCCTTGTTGTACTCATATAAATGTTCCTGTTGGAAGTGTTATGCAGTTGTTGCCATTTTTTCTTTCCAGTAGATTACATTATCACAGCTATAGTCATTGGTTGATCTACTGATATGATTTAATACTACTAAAGATTTAACTATTTCAGGTCAGTGAAGAAAATGTGCACACATGTAATAGTTTATTCAGTTACCATCAACTGGCATTATAAATGCCTTCCTAATCAGTATAAGCTATTGATACAGCATATTATTGTGTACTTTAGGAGTAACTATGTTAGGGACAGATTTATGGATGTAGTTTCCTGTACACCAGGAAAGCACTTACTACATTGGGTGGTAACCATATAACCAGATTTTGGCGCCTGGTGGTTTTAGTGGGTAATTATTGCGCTCCAGTCGGATTGAGCCGGTGAAGGTTTATATCCAAGGGGTAGTTGGGGTTGATTGCTCATGTAATACCACTCAGGGATGAGTGAGGCTGGTCATTCTCATCTTAAATGTCGGGACCAACTGCCTAGCCCCGGGCTTCTATGCTCCTCATGGGGCAGTGTAAGATTGGATGATGAATGGATGGATGGATGGAAGTACTGTAGGTTGTTCTTTATTTGAAACCTTTTCATCTATCTATCTATCTATAGCCCGACGCCCTAATCCCGCAAAGGGTGGCCGCAGACAAAACGCCTCCAAGTCACTCTGTCACCCACCATTTGACTCCCCTCCCCCCAACTCACCCCCCCCCTCCCTCATATACCTTTCAACTCCATCCCTCCACCTCATCCTCGGCCTACCCCTCCCTCTCCCTCCCTCCACCTCACCTACATACACCCTCTTAGTCAGTCTTTCATTCTCCATCCTCTCCACATGTCCAAACCACCTCAGTGTATTTCTCCTAATCTTTTCAACCACATCCACATCTACCCCACAACGTTCCTTCACTTCTTCATTCGTCAACCTGTCCCTCCATGTCACTCCACATGCTCCTCTCAAGTAACTCATTTCCACTGCTCTCACTCTTGACTTGTTCCCCTCTTGCAAGGTCCACGCCTCACTTCCATACGTCAGGGTAGGGATCACAATACCATCATGCAGTGACTTCTTAACTTCCATACTCACCTCCCTATTTCTCATCACTGCTTTCAGTGTGCCAACAACCTTCCTTCCCTGCTGTACCCTTTCACGTACTTCATCCCCCAAAGTTCCATCCTTACTCATCACACTACCCAAGTACTTGAATGCACTCACATTCTCCATATCCTCACCATCCAACCTCACTGCACACTCTGTGACTTCATTCCTCTCAAACACCATAACTTTACTTTTGTTTACATTAACTTTCAGCTTCCTCCTCCTACACACTGTCCCAAATTCATTCACCAAACCTTGCATCCGTTTCATACATTTAGGAATAAACTGGTTGAGCATATGGATGAAAATATGTGGCATATTGACATAGTTGTTGTAGTTGCTCTACCCCAGGCTCTCTGACCAAGCAGATCCATCTTCCACAAGCAGACAGCTGCTTTCCTGTGGCAGACAGCACCTTGCTAGGGTCAGAACATGGTACTTCCATATGGTGAGGTGCAGGGAGAATGGATGAGGCATAGCCTCCAAGAGGATGAGCTGTGTATGAGTACTATATTAGTTTCAGCCCAGACTCTGATTGCTTAGTAAAAGTGGTTGAGTTCCCAGCCATGGAGTGTTGTGCAAGACCTGCCACCATGCCTTGCCCCCACGTCATTCCCATGGTAGTACCTCCCGGGATGACAGTAACCATCCACCTACTACCTTCAGGTAGGGTAACGGATGCTACAATTTACCCAAGGGTGACCCAGGACTGTGCGGGGGAGGGGCATCCATCTTCCCTGAGTTGGATACATGCATTGACTGCATACCACAGTTTCCCATTGGAAAGCCAGATAAGCCAACTGTTACAGTTATTACAATTGATGGAAGAGAGAGTTATATGTAGAGAGGTGAAAAGATAAGTAAGAGAGAATAAGAAGAAGGAATTTGAGTGTATAGCTGCAAGTGTCTTCCTGCCATCCTTTGAACCCACCACCATTTTCCATGACAACCATAGGGTAGGTAGGTACCCAAGGTACCCCACTAATGCATGGTTGTCTGTTCACGGCACTGGTAGAATGTAGAGTGATGTCTTCTTCATCCTCCTCATCTGATTCCACATCCCCAAGCGCAGGGCCAATTGCATCATCGACTCCCGCAGAAGTTCTGCCCTTACTGCTGGGGAAAGGGCTCAGTGACTGAGCAAGGTTATGGGAAATTGTAAATAGTAAACAGGGATGCACAAGTTTTTTTTTAATACAAAAGTGAAATATAAGAGATATTTACAGAAGAAATATGTGCAGCATGTGATATGGTGTGTTGGAGGAAGAGAAGACTGAGGGGGGTGCAAGGAACAGCATGATGGACTGAAGAGGTGAGACAGGCTGTGGCACAAAAGAAGAAAGCATACAATGAATGGATGAGAAATAGGGGCGTGGAAGAAGTTGAGAGGCGGAAGAGAGAGTTATATGTAGAAAGAAAGAGAGAGATGATAATATTAGTAAGAGAGAGTAAGAAGAGAGTGGATGGGGAATTTGGAAGGAATTTGAGTGTAAAGTGGAGGGACTGTAAGAAAATGTTCTGGAAAGAGGTGAATCCACCCAACCATCTCTCTCCTGTACCACATCAATCGCTCTTGAGTAAAAGCTCAACAAGTTAGAAACGCATGACCTTCCACTTCTGAATCCAAACTGACATTCAGCCAAAATATTCATCTCTTCCAGATATTTTATCCATCTGTCTTTCAGGATTCTCTCACATAATTTTGCGACCATGCTGGTTAGAGACACTGGTCTATAATTCAGGGGTTCTTCCCTGTTTTCTCCCTTGTAAATTGGTACCACATTTGCCCTCTTCCATTCTTGTGGCACTTTCCCCTCTTCCAGTGAGCATACGATTAAACTGAATTTTATCCGCCAGTTGTTCTCTGCATTCCTTCAGTACCCAATTAGAAATTCCATCTGGTCCTGGGGCTTTCCTTACATCTTGAGTTTCCAGTAATTTATGCACTTCCTGTACCTCCACTTTTATATCTTTCATCACCGGAAATTTCTAATCACTCCCTCCCCTTCCACAAGCTCCTTTTCTTTAGTGAAAACTGACTGGAAACGTTTGTTCATTATTTCTGCTTGCATTGCAGCATCCTTAAAGACCTCTCCTTCTACTTTCAGTTTGGTGATTCCTTGCTTTTGTTTCAGTTTGCCATTAACAAATCTATAAAACAGTTTGGGTTCATCCTTGCATTTGTCTATTATACCTTTTTCAAAATTCCTTTCTTCTTCTCCACGTATTCTTGTGTATTCATTTCTTGTTCTTTTATATTCTTCCTTTGTTCTGTTGTTACCTCTCTTTCTCCAATTGTTCCACGCCTTATCTCTCTCTTTTTTTGCTATCATACACCTTTTTGCTATCATACACCTTCTATTAAGTATTGTGAATTTAGAGACATCACTGTCGTGTTCAGAAAGGTGTATGTAGGTAGAAGGAAGTGTGGAAGATCAACTTTTAAGTTATCAAGAGGGCCTTCATTTGCTAACTAGCTCCTCATGAATGTTTTAAGAGCCATATGTTTGTCAGATTAACTCTTAGTTGAAATAGTGTTTCCATTACAGTATATTATACATACTTTTCCATACAACAAAGGGCATTTATTTGACACGTAAATTGTAAGTAATGCTTCCTTCCACTCTACACCATCTTCAGAATGCCTCTTAATATGAGTAAGGGGCCTCCAGACCCTTAATTTTTCACATAACACTATCCTTTCTCCCAGAGAAAGGAGGGGACTTCACTTTTTCCCCATTTCCTCCTTGGATACATCCCTAATTTTGAATGCCCTGACAATTTGGATAGTTCAGATAATACTCAGTTATTGAATCAATGGTATATAGTATCTTTATATGAGGTTAAATGATGTTTTCACATAAGATCTGTTCCATATGTTTGGAGATATATTGATTACATCATTTTAATTTTTTGCTGGACATGTGATTGATTACCATAGTAAATCCCCTTTATTTGTATTGGTAAGCCCTTGAGAGTGGGAGGGTGCAAGTGGAGTGTCCTACTCATCTTCGGAAGACAGCCTCTTCACTGACATATCCCCTTCGTGCTGCTGCTTGGGCATGCTATGATCCTAGTATGGCTCGAACCCCCACCGTGATGGACCCTGATGACAACTTCCTTCATGTGCCACTTGGAGATCTTACCAAGTCAATCACAGAGTAAGTTTTCAGATACCTCACTACTAGTTAGATACTTAGTAGTGATTTTTTTATATTATATACTCAGGTTAGGTGGATTAAAATATCAGTATAGTAATATATCTGATTTACTTGCCTCTTGGGATTTAGTGCCTGAAACATGTTATATGGGTGCCATATTTAGATTAGTTTTACCTTATCAGGTAATTGCTCCAGTTGAATAATCTTGTTTTGTACCTTTCCAACATAACAGTATTCTCATAATTGACTTGCCTATGCACAACCCACACATCTGTTTTCTCTGACTCCATTTGTTTCTCGTGTAGTGGCTGACCCACCTGCTTCCCCTCTCCTTTCTTGTTTGGTGTTGGCTTTTTTCTGGTGTTACATTGTAGACAATCCATTGCCCTCCAGGCTCTTTAGCTTCACTCTGGGGTCCATATGGATCTGCTGTGGCCTTCATAGCACAAGACTTTAGGTGTTAACAGGTGTGTCTTGGTGGCATAGCCACTCATGATTCTTTCATTCCATTATTCTTCATAGTTTTTTCTCTTTGCTATCATTTCCTCTTTCTTTCCTTCTGTTGCATATCTTGGCTAGGTGGAGTAGGTTAGGCATTCTTATTTTAGCCTTCACTTTCTTTTCCTTTACACTTTCTGTTTGTTTGTGAGACTGTATGATTCTTCCGCTGTTCCTTTATTATTGCACAGTACGTTTTCACGTGACTTTAGAAACGGACTCTGTTAACTGTGTGGAGAGATGCAAATGTGGCATCTGTCCAGGAAGCAGACCTCCACATTCTTCCCCGTGCATCGCTGTGGTGAGGCACTGTCCACCACAATGGAACATCGGTTCATTGCACAGGACAGCCTTGCAGGGGTGGTTACTTACCTGTGGTTGATGGGTCTGCCCAGCCAGAAAGACCAGGGTTACTCAGCAGCAGCAACCTGTTTTTATACATGCCTCACTGTCATCTTAAGAATAGCATTTGCAAGTAGCCTGTCTACATGATAGATACATACAGGGTATGTCAGACTTTCCCTGATCCATCTTTGTTTACCTTGTCGTAGATTTTTTTTTCCCTACCTTTTACATGTGCATTTATACAGTTTACTGTCCAGAATTGTTTAAGCTATGTCCAGGCCTATGCACAGGGGTACTTTATTTGAGTGATGAGTTTTCCGTGAATGTTGGTGTGCATCAGGGGTCAGTCTTGAGTCCCATGTTGTTTATCATGGTACTTGAAGCCCTTTCACATGACTTTAGAAACGGACTCCCGTGGGAGTTGTTGTATGCTAATGATTTGGTGTTGATGGCAGAAAACGAAAGGGAGGTGGAGGAAAGGTTTAGGAAATGGAGAGATGGTATGGGGCACAAGGGTTTAAGGGTAAATGCAGATAAAACAAAAGTGATGATATCTAGGGTTGGTGGCGATACTGTCAAAGACGAGGGAGAGTGGCCATGTGCAGTTTGTCACAAGGGCGTGGGAAGTAATTCCATCTTGTGCGGTGTGTGTGATAAATGGGTGCATCAGAGATGTAGTGGTATCAGAGGTAGACTGTGAGATAATGCTGATTTTATGTGTACGGCGTGCTGGGGAGAGCAGGTGGAGATTTTCAGACGTGAAAGGATTGAACTTGCTGGTGAATCTCTTGAGTGTGTGGAAGAATTTTGTTATTTGGGAGACATGTTGTGTGCTGGAGGTGGGGCTGGAACTAGCTCTGTGGCCAGGGTGAGAAGTGGTTGGAAGGAGTTCAGGGAGCTCTTGCCTCTCCTGACATTGAGAGGGCTCTCCCTACGTGCTAAGGGGTCTTTGTATGCAGCATGTGTTAGGAGCGTAATGCTGTATGGCAGTGAGACCTGGGCAGTGAAGGAGGAAGATATTCGCTGGCTCAGATGTACAGAAATGACAATGATTAGGTGGATGTGCAGTGTGTCCCTGCGTCCAAGGCCTGGAGGGGCTGGGTTTACAATGGAAGTGTTGAGAGGTAGGATGGGACTGGAGTGTATTGGTGTTGTGATGGGGAGAGGTAGATTGAGGTGGTTTGGACATGTGGAGAGGATGGGGGATGATAACTGGGTGAGGAAGGTGAGAAGTGTTAATATTGGGGGTGGGGTTATGAGGGATAGACCGAGAAAGACATGGGACGAAGTCATTAAGTGTGACCTTAGGGTTAAGGGACTGAACAGGGAGGCTGCAATGGATCATGCAGCGTGGAGAGCTGCCATTAGGTGACCAAGGCCGACACATGCAAGCATGTTGGAGCCTTTAAAAATTTATTTTATGCTGTAAGCATTTCACATGTGTGTAGACTGTCGATATAACTGACTAATTGTGAGAAAACCTAGTTATTAAAACTGATAGTTCGTTATATTCAAGGGTCCCCCCCCCACCACCACCACCACCACTGAGGTGAGACTTTAAGCACATGTTTGAAAACTGATGAAGACAATAGCATATGCTAGTACGGTACCTGTACTAAAAATTTAAACTACACCCATTTGACACAACTTGGCCCATACTTTTGCCCTTTTGGAGCTTGTTTCAAATCCTTATCGTAGCACATGTTCATGACTAGTTCAGTATTACTCTTGTCTGTTATTACTACCCAACATTCACAATGTGGAGAGGGAAAAAAACATTATAAAATTTTTCATCACAAGTCAAGAGTGAGAGCAGTGGAAATGAGTTATTTAAGAGGAGCCTGTGGAGTCACATGGAGAGACAGGCTGACGAATGAGGATATAAAGGAGCGTTGTGGTGTGGATGTGGATGTGATAGGAAGCGTTATGAGGAACACACTGAGGTGGTTTGGCCATGTGGAGAGGATGGAGGGTGAAAGACTGACGAAGAGAGTGTATGTGAGTGAGGTGGAGGGGGGAAGAGGGAGGGGGAGGCCGAGGATGAGATGGAGGGATGGGGTGGAGAGGTATATGAGAGAGGGGGGTGTGAGTTGGGAGCAGGGCAGTGAAATGGCGGGGAACAGGGCGACTTGGAGGCAATTTGTTTGTGGCCACCTCAAACGGGATTGAGGCGTCTGGCAATAGATAGATAGATAGATAGATTTATCATTCAGAGTATTATTATCATTCGATTTCATTAACATCACGCTTTGCGCTTGTGTGAGTAGAGTTTTATAAAAATCAAACCATCAGAAACAGCCTGGCCTTGCTGCCTGTCGATGTTTCTAGAACTGTTTAAAGCCACCTTCCAGTATCAGCTCATGGTTTTGACCTTGTCAGTGAATTTCTGTTATGCCCTTCTTGTTTCCTTGAGTTGCACTTCTTGCATCCTTGAATTTATGTATATAAGCCAGGCTGGGACAGGCACAAGTTTGTTAGCAGCTGGAGTTAGACCAGTGTGTTGGTGTACTCTACTGTGGGACATTTTGAATATAGTAGTATTGTATATCTGCCACATGTGAGTTAATGTTTACTAATTAAGTGTCAGCATATGATCTGTTTATTAGGTCTATACATGTTGATGTGTAGATCAGATATTTGTTCTAAGATGTTTAGTGGAGAAGTATCTAGAGAAGGGAAGGAAAGTGTATGCTGCCTTCATGGACTTGGAGAAAGCTTATGACAGAATAGATAGGCAAGGTATGTGGAAGGTATTAAGAATATATGGAGTGGAGGGAAAATTGTTGAGTGCTGTGAAGAGTATGTACGAGGGAGCTAGGGCTACGGTGTGACTGGATGGTGAGCTGAGTGAGTTCTTTGATCTCAATGTGGGACTGAAACAGGGGTGTGTGATGTCTCCATGGCTGTTTAATATATATATGGATGGGGTTGTAAAGGAGGTGCCTGGTAGGGCAGTGGATGTGGGGCTGGCCCTAATGAATGAGGGTGAGATTTGGAAGCTTCGTGTGTTGCTGTTTGCTGATGATACAGTATTGTTGAGTGAAGATGAATGGGAGTTGCAAGGTTTGGTGAATGAATTTGGGACAGTGTGTAGGAGGAGGAATCTGAAAGTTAATGTAAACAAAAGTAAAGTTATTGTATTTGAGAGGAATGAAGTCACAGAGTGTGCAGTGAGGTTGGATGGTGAGGATGTGGAGAATGTGAGTGCATTCAAGTACTTGGGTAGTGTGATGAGTAAGGATGGAACTTTGGGGGATGAAGTACGTGAAAGGGTACAGCAGGGAAGGAAAGTTGTTGGTACACTGAAAGCAGTGATGAGAAATAGGGAGGTGAGTATGGAAGTTAAGAAGTCACTGCAAGATGGTATTGTGATCCCTTCCCTGACGTATGGAAGCGAGGCGTGGACCTTGCAAGAGGGGAACAAGTCAAGAGTGAGAGCAGTGGAAATGAGTTACTTGAGAGGAGCATGTGGAGTGACATGGAGGGACAGGTTGATGAATGAAGAAGTGAAGGAACGTTGTGGGGTAGATGTGGATATGGTTGAGAAGATTAGGAGAAATACATTGAGGTGGTTTGGACATGTGGAGAGAATGGAGAATGAAAGACTGACTAAGAGGGTGTATGTAGGTGAGGTGGAGGGAGGGAGAGGGAGGGGTAGACCGAGGATGAGGTGGAGGGATGGACTTGAGAGGTATATGAGGGAGGGGGGGGTGAGTTGGGGGGAGGGTAGTCAAATGGTGGGTGACAGAGTGACTTGGAGGCGTTTTGTCTGCGGCCACCCTTTGCGGGATTAGGGCATCGGGCTATAGATAGATAGAAAGATAGACTTGTTGATTTTACAGTTATTTATAAGGCCTGCTAATTTAGAGTCATTCCAATTGCTCTTGTTAATGTCACCTATTTTCTTCGTGTCAAGAGTCTGTATCTTTATTTTTATACCAGGTCTTTATTGCACTCCCCGATGGTTTTACAACCCAGGGGCTAGGTTCAGTGTGCTGGTTTACCTTTATTATTGAAAAAACAATGTCAGTGAGGTCAGAAAGAGAAAGGGAAGAACTGAGAAGGATGAAGGAAATAACATCAATAGTTATGGAAGGGAAGGACGAAGCCCAAGAGGAGATAAAAGTGTTTAGGCCGCTCAAAGTACAATTTCAATCTCAGGTCACAGTAAATGAAATAATCAACAAGACTTGGAAATCATCAGATAAGGATTAAAAAATATTTGGATAAGGAGAGATGCAAATGAGGAAGAGAGAGCTAAAATAAAGAAAAAAAAAAACAGAACAGAGGAGGAGAAGACAAGTTCTATTGGACAGTTTTGGATCGGAAATTGAGGAAGTGGTACCAACAAAAAAAAAAAAAAAAACGGTCCAAAAAAGCTGGAAGTGGCATATGCTAATGTAGATGGTCTAATCTCAGCAAGGCTAGAAATATATGATTTCTTGAGGGTAAATGAGCCAGTTATGTGCTTTGTAGAAACCAAGCTAAGAAAGAATACTGATTCTAATAGGAGATGGCATATACAAAATATGGAGAAGAGATAGAAGAGAAAAAACAGGAGGAGGAGTGATGATAGCAGTGAAAAACAGCCTAAATGTGAATAGTTTGGAAATGGGAGAAGGTATGGCTGAAGTGAGACATATGGTAATAGAAACCGGAGGGAAAGGCAGAGAGACATCACAGTAGGAAATGTCCCACTCAAGTCAAGGGCATGGTATGAGGAGGAATATCAGATGTTGTTGGACATGGTTAGATACCTACAGAAAGTGACTGAGAAAAGCAACAACATAATCCTGATGGGGGACTTCAATTGTAAAGAGGTAAACTGGGAGGAGTGGTACTCAGGAAGTAATGAAGATTCATGGGGCAGTATACTATTATATGTAGCAAAGAATAATGTAATACCCAGTGGGTCAAAGAAGAGACAAGATTTAGGAAGGAAGACACATCAGCAAAACTAGATTAAATTCAAACCAAGGAACCTGATGCAATAGAATCTCTAAAATATCTGTGTCCTATAGGAAAAAGTGATAGTGATGGAGTTCCAAATGATAAAAGGAAATGGGGAGACAAGAGATGAACTATACAGGCATGGAAGATACAACTTTGGGAAAGCAAACTTTACAGGATTGATAAAATTTTTCGAAAAGGCGGATTGGCAAGAATTCAGGGAAACGAGAGATACAGAAGAAGTGAAATATCTTTCTAAACTTCTATAATACGGGTGTGGAAGGCCCCAGGACCAGATGCGATCTCTATTTGGATACTAAAAGAATGCAGAGAACAAATGGCAGATAAGATTCATAGTTTCATTGTGTGTTCTCTGGAAGAAGGGAAAGTACCTCGGGAATGGAAGAGGGCCAATGTGGTACCAGTTTATAAGGGAGGGGACAAGGAAGAACCCTTGAATTATCGACCAGTGTCCCTGACCAGCATGGGTGCAATACTGTTGTGAAAGAATCCTGAAATACACATGGATAAAATATTTGGAGGAGATGGACACTTTCGTAGAATGTCAGTTTGGATTCAGAAGTGGAAGGTTGTGTGTTTCCAACTTGCTGAGCTTCTAATCAAGGGCGATAGATGTGCTACAGGAGAGAGATAGTTTGGGTGGGTTGTGTGTATTTAGAGTTGGAAAAAGCCTTTGATATAGTTCCCCACAAGTGACTAATGTGGAAATTGGAACACATAGGAGGGCTGCAGGGGAACCTCTTAGAATGGATGAGACACTTCTTGAGAGACAAGCAAATGAGGACACTAATAAAAGACAGTATGTCTGGATGGAGGGAAGTAACAAGTGGAGTCCCACAGGGCTCGGTGTTAGCGCCCATTATGTTCCTGATTTACGTAAACGATATGGTAGATGGAATGAACAGTTATGCAAGTCTGTTTGCTGACGATGCAAAGATCATGAGGAGAGTAAAGTTGAAGATGAATGTAAAAAACTGCAGGAGGACCTGGATAAGGATAGGATTCGTGATTGAAGCTGGATGTGGGAAATGAAATTCAGTGCAAAAAAAATTTTAAATATTAGAAATGGGTAAAAGTTCCAAGAGACCATCACTGAATTGTTTGATGGGTAATGAACTAATCACAAAAGCAAGAGAAGAGAAGGACTTGTGAGTGCTGGTCCAGGATAATTTGTCACGTGAAAAACACATTAACAAGACAGTTTGAGAGATGTATAATCTCTAGACTAACATAAGAGTAGTACTTCATTTCATGGATGAGGAGATGATGAAAAATTGATAATGGCCATGATCCGCCCCAGGTTGGAATATGTGGCAGTAGTATGGTCCCCACATAAAAAGAAAGATATAAACAAGATTGAGAGAATACAAAGAACAGCAATTAAGATGATCTCTAGCCTGGCAGATGTGTCATATAGAGAAATGATGGAAAAGCTAGGTCTGCTTTCCTTAGAAGAACGGAGAGAGAGGAGTGATATGATTGCAGTGGTTAGGGCCAGGATGGGAGTAGAAAAAACTGACAGAGAAGTTCTGTTTGTATGGGATGGGAGAGTAACAAGAGGACACAGAATGAAACTCAAAAAGCCACAGTGCTTGAAGGTTATCAAGAAATATAGTTTTTTATATAGATGCATAGACCTGTGGAATAGCTTGGACAAAGAGATTATCCAGTCAAAAAACTCAGATGAGTTCAAAGCAAAATTTGACTTATCGAGACACGGAGATGGGACCCCACGAGCATAGCTCATTTCCCATGTACTGTATTACAACTAGGTAAACACACACACACACACCGCTCGCTGGTGCAGTGGTAACGCTCTCGCTTGCCAACTGGTTGACGAGAGTTCGCGCCTCGCTCAGGTTGCGAAAAAGTTTCACTGATGAAGTGGGTGGTTACTGTCCCCCTTGAGCAAGGGGACGGGTGTGTGCGTGTGTGAAGGTCACAGCCTTGCCCTTAGATCGGACTATATGAGCTCTCAGCTCCCTTCCGGGAGGGTAAAAGCTGATGATCACGACCATCAAGTGATCCTGACCGACCTGGTGAATTACACACACACACACACACACACACACACACACACACACACACACACACACACACACACACACACACACACACACACAAACATGGGAGACAAGAGGGGATGGGGGAGGGTGGGGGGATAGAGATTGAGACAACCAGGGGTGGTCAAAATCAGGGGGACAGGGAGGGAGACATGCCTGGCAGTGCTAAGTGTGGTGGGGGATGGAGGAGGGATGGGGCAGAGGGGAGGAGAAGAGGGACTGAAAGGGGGAAAGAGAGAGAGCGAATGGAGGGAGGTTGGGAGGACCAGGAATGCCTCATTTTAAACCTTGGGAGAGGTGAGGAGTCGGACTAGCAAGGCGACGGACATTCAAATTGTTCGGATGGTGGGAATGTTCCCCTATTCCTTAGGTTCAGTCTAGCAAAGCGCCAGTTATCGATGTACCAGGTAATAGGGTATGCGTGTACTGAATGATCATTTTGAAGAGTGAACAAGACATTGTAGACCCTGGGGAAAGTCTATCATTCCTTGTTAGGCATTATACTGGTAATTGGAGATAAGAAATAGTGTACTTATTCCTCAGGTCTCAGAGTCTGGGATTATTCCTTCCATCACCATTTCTAATGCCTGGGTGGTGTCAAAAGTGAATCAAAGCCTTTTCCTATGGTGCCCTCCAGTTTTGCTTGTCATGAAAAAAAAAAAAAAAAAAAAAAAAAATGGGTTTTTGTCTCTGCAAAAAGTACATTGTTTTCTTTGTATCTGTCTATCTATCTATCTATCTATCTATCTATCTATATACACACAGTAACCTTTCAACTAACACGAGTTTAAAAAATGCTTTTTCGTTTTAACACGAGCAAATATTTATGGAGATATGTTTAACTAACAAGGGTTTCTCGATTTAATGCGACTTTACACGTACGTGATGATTTCAGATTAGCCGCGCGCGCCTTGGACAGTCCTGAGCTGATAGACCGTGTGTGGCAGTTTATGCATAAATACAGTTTTTTATTTGTCTGTTGCTTAAACTGGTTTTATTCAAACTATAATATTCGAAAATGAAGTTTGGCCCCATTCTGAGCAATTTGCCTAATTTTCGGACAAAATTTGGCCAGGATCTATATTGTTACAACTTGATGCTGCAGAACAGAAAGAAGAAAACCACTCAGACCAAGATAGAGCAGTTCTTTATGAAGAAGACAGAAAACTTAAGGGAGTTATCTTCATCACCAGTAGCACGGGAGTAAGAGGAAGAGGAAGGACAGCAGAGCGAGGAGGGACAACAAATTTAAGGTGGGGAGCGGTGGGAGGTGGGGTAGTGGGGTGAGGAGGGATAGCAGCAGACGACGAGTGATGCATAGATGAAGTGAGGCTGTGTGTTGTTATTGTTTGTGACCTACTTACTACAATGAAAAAGTTGCTTTTCCTGTAGTGTTTTTAAGACCTACTAATGCATTAATAATGTTGAGGAACTTTCACGATGCCGTGAATGAAGCAGAATGGAAAGAAAATCCATGTAAAAAACGAAAACAGTATGTATTTGGGGAGAAGTAAACAACGCTTCAGCCCAACTAGGGTTCAAATGTTGTTTATTTCTCCCCAAATATACTGTTTTTGTTATTTACGTGGATTTTTCTTCAAATTAATATTGTTGTTTTTAAGTTTAGAGTAGCATAACTCCCCAAATGGGTAGACTTTTACAGAGTCCAGGAACGAAACCCCCAATATTACCATTGTTTCTTATGGGAAAATTATGTTTAAAAAACGCATTTTTAACTAACGCGACCTCTCCAGGAACCTAACCCTCACGTTATTTGAGAGATTACTGTATATATATTTTCAGTGCCTGTTATTTTTTCACACAAAGAGCATTATTGCAAAAAAAAAAGTACTGTATCTTCACAGCAAAAACTGATTTTCCAGTTAAGTATAATTTATATGTGCTGATCACTTATACATAGTAAATGTTTTTCATTGTCAGTGTTTTTGGACTTGTCGTTTACACTGAGACACCCGGAGGAGAGTGTGAAAAAGAAGCTGAGAATGTGGTCACCCTACAGACACTCCTTGAAGCAACTAAGCATCAGCCTTCAGAGTCCTCTCATCCTCTCCTTCCCACAGATCAGCTCAGTCAGGTTTCAGATTTTTACATTTCTTTGGTTTCGTCATTATCATCATCATTCCATTTTTAAATGGAAATGAGGGGTAGTAGGATGCAGAAACAAAAAAGAGAAGGCATAGTAGTAGGAGTATTGTCAGTTAGTATTCTTAGTGGAAAAAAAAAAAAGTACAACTTCCCAAAGCTACACAAATGGGTTCAACAGCATTACTCCTCCTTCACCCAGCATGACACTTTGTATGCAAATACAGTACGGTCAGACCTCTTCCAGTATGATTTTCTTCAGTGCAAATTCATTTATATATGATTACATGCTTAGTATTTACTCCAACCTGACTTTTCTTGTATCCAGTTTTAATCACCCATGCGGGGATGAGAATTACCCACTCAGTTGTATGACAAAGTATTACATCATTATGTTTACTTATTCCTGTCACTCTGTTTCTGGTGAGAATGAACCAATTGACCCTTTTGCCCTTATTTTCTTCATAACAGGTGAATTACATTCCTGAAACCTTTATCGGCCTTTATGACGATTAAATGGCTCGTAATTCTACAAACATTTACTTTTTTTTTTTTTGGCTAAATTAACCCTTAAATAATTCTTCTAACATGTCCCATTATCTGATACCATCCCAGACAAATAGAAGGCCTGTTCTCATTGGGGACATGTGTTGATATAGGTACTTCATAAGTGAGTGTGTAAAGAACAATAACAACCAACCTGAGAATTGTGCTGAGACTTGGAGACCATTTCTAAAAGATTTTAACCAATTTACAGTGTCAGCAAAGATCCAAAACAGTTAAATCTTATTACAGAGCACTTTTTTCCTGTTTTTCAATTCAAAAATAACTTTTTTTTTTTAAATTACTGTAAACCACTTCAGTTTCTGAGACTTTAAATACAACTCCTGGTTGTGGCAGTTCAAGGCATCCTCATTATTGGTGCTGTGTTTGCAAGCTGGAATGGGTTAAATGCAATAAGACTTTCAATACGGTATACCCTTGTACTGTATAATGAGTAAGAATGTAGTAATCATATGTTTTGGGAGGTTAACTTCAGTAGCAATGTTACGTGTTATATTCAGAGTTAAAGTACCTGTAGAGTTGTTTATTTAGTTGCAGGTTATTATCGTTTGGATTGAACTGTTCATTTGTTTTGATGGTTGTTATGTACAGAAGTACAGAGGATGATGTGCATGAAAGGGCACAGCAGGGAAGCAAGGTTGCTGGTGCACAGAAAGTTTGTGATAAGGAATAGAGAAATGAGCCAAGAATAAAAAGTCATTGCATGGCAGCACTGTGATCCCCACTTTGATGTTGTTGGTGTTGCTTTACCCTGGTCTGTCTGATCAAGCAGACCCATTGACCACATAAGCAACTGCTTCTGTGTGCCCATCGCACAAGTACAATATAGTACATACTTGTGTAGGAACTGGTGCCTCGTTGTGGTAGACAGCACCTTGCCAGGGTTGGATCAGGGTCCTGCCATCAGTTAGGTGCAGAGAAATATGAAGAGGTTTGTCGCTTGGGTGGATGCTGCAGTTGCTTTGCTCCATGCATGGTACACAGTGCTATCATGTGTAGTTTCCTCATCAGTGCCTCTCCACTCTGATATATGGAAGTGAAGTGTTGACTTTGTTAAAAGGACACAAGTCAAAAGTTAGAGGAGTGGAAGTGAGTTACTTGAAAGGAGCAAGGGGAGCTTTGTGGAGAGACAGGTAAATGGAGAAGTGGAGGAGAATTGTGGTGTTGATGTGGATGTGCTGGAAAGCATTAAAATATATTACTGAGGTGGAGAGATGGGAAGGGAAAGAGAAGACTGAGGATTAGATGGAGGGGATGGTTGTAGAGGTGTATGAGTAAGGTGTGAGTTGGTGAAAGGGAATCCTGATGGTGGAGGACAGGGTAACATGTAGAAATTCATTTGTGACCTTCCAGTCTGGGATTAAGGCATCAGGCTATAGGTGGATAGATAGTTATGTACACCAACAGAGGTATATAATGCTCTGATTGAAGATGTGCCCCCAAGAATTATACTGTACATGTATACTTATTTTGCCTTCAAAATTGTCTTTCATGATCCATGAACTCCTCTTCTCACAAAGTTTGGACATGGAACCCTTATTTTTTTTTTAAATACCTCTTCTTCTTCTTCTTCTTCTTTTTTTTTTTTTTTTTTTAACAACCCTTACCCCAACATGCCATCTTCAGAAACATAACTACTGTACTGTGTTGGTGGAGGGTTAATACAGAGCCACTTCAGCCATTCAAAACCTTCAGCCAAACAACATCCTGCATGAACCTCGACCAGATATTCATTCCACAGAAATAGCTCGTACTAAAGGGCCACGAGTGCACTTAGCCAGACGAGGATGTGGCCATACCCTGTTCTGGCTTCAGTACCAACACAGAATACAACTTCGGAACAGTTAATGTTGCTCTCACTGCATTGCATACAATCATATCACACTTACTGGTACCTTGTGCTCTCCACTCTCACTACACAGACAGTCCTTCAACATAACCTCAACAAAAGGTCTTTAGGAACATTCTGCTGATGTTCCTGGTTTCCTGCAGTCCATTGATTGGGTTCATGTCCCCAAGGGCTACCCGTACATAACTTTACATTAAATTACTTGCCAGATATTTTCCTGTTAACCAAGGAATCATATACAGTAGAATCTCGATATATTGGATTAACTGGGGCCCAAGCCAGTCCAAAAAAAGTGAAATTTTGATAAAAGTGACATTGGACTTCCCCCTGCTAACCCAGAATTTTTCCAATATGTCTGACTTTAGTCCAAATCGCATCAGCAGTTTTTCACCGTGGCTTCACCAACTGTTTTCGTTACCATTGCAGTACTATAGATGATGTATGATACATTCTTTACAATAATCAAATGGTCCATCCATCCATCCATCCATCATCCAATCCTACGTTGCCCCATGCGGAGCGAAGGAGCCCGGGGCTAGGCAAATTGGTCCTGACATTTAAGATAAGTGTGACCAGCCTCACTCATCCCTGAGTGGCACCATGTGAGCAGTAAACCCCAACCATCCCTTGGATATAAACCTTCACTGGCAGAATCCGACTGGAGCGCCTCAATTACCCACTGAACCACCAGGCGCCAAAATTTGGTTATATGGTTGCCACCCAGTGTAGTAAATGGTTTCCTGGTGTACAGGAAACCATTTGGCTTGTCACTCAGTGTAGAGTCACCCACAGGCAGAAGGAAGAGGAAAGAATGAAGGAAAGAAAGATAGAAGAGGGAGTGAAAAGTCACCCGTAGGCAGAAGGATGAGGAAAGAATAAAGGAAAGAAAGACAGAAGAGGATGGAAGGAAAGAAGGATGGAGGAGAGGGAAAGGCAGACACCCAAGAGCAGCACTACATCGATTGAGTGGATGGTGAGTACCCCTATCTACCACCCTAAGCAAATGGTAAAATATATATATAATAATACTGTAGTGTACACTGGTAAACATATCATTTATTGACCTTATTGTGGTGTACATAACTGAAGTGGTCCATTAGTGAAGTCTGCACAGTCAAGATGATTGTAGCTACTGGAGAGGTAGGTGATGCACTTATTAAACTAATAGGCACTTTTAAACTAATAGGCACTTATACTAAACCAGTACACCACTTTCTAAATTTTTTAGCACAGAAAATACTGTACTTTATTGTTACAACTTAATTTAAGCACCTCAGATACTGTACTGTGTACTTTATACACATTATTTATGATCTTACAAACTAAAGATGTTCACTTTGCCTGCATACATCATCATCATCATCATCAAAATTGCCATCATTATCATCATCATCACCTCCCTCATCATCATCATCATCATCATCATCATCATCATCATCATCATCATCATCATCATCATCACCACCACCACCACCACCACCACCACCACCACCATTATCATCATCACCATCATCTTCATCACCATCAGCAGCAGCAGCACCAGGGCAGGAGAAGCCATTTTGTAATTTGCAGCAAGTAAAAATGCGAGATGCTAAAAGCACGTAGATAGCACACTGAACACTTCAACAGGATGAGTCAGAGCGGGCCTGCAGGGAGACAAGTCAGTGTTGTCAACCCCCAAAGACCTCTGTGCCCCACACAGACACTGAAATTATCTTATATTTCCCTTTATTACCCTATGGCTCTGGATGAAACTGGTACTATGCTAGTTGGTACTGTTTTTATTTATATGCAGGTATATACTGTACTTACAAAAAAAAAAAAAAAAAAAAAAAAGTGATTTCTCTTGTTTAGTGAACGACTAGGGGTGCAGCAGCTGATGCACTTTCAGCTGCCAGATTCATGAGATGCATTTTCTATAACGATGATTGACTTATTACTTACTGTTGAAGCAGTTTTTCTTTTGACATAGTACTCCAGAGGGTAATAGTGAATTTTTAAAAGGCAGTGGTTAGGATTATTCTAACCTAACTGAACCACAACACTATCTATATATCTACTGCCAGACGCCTCAATCCCGCACAGGGTGGCCACAAAAAATTTGCCTCCACGTCGCCCTGTCCCCTGCCATTTCACTGCCCTGCTCCCAACTCACACACCCCTCTCATATACCTCTCCACCCCATCCCTCCATCTCATCCTCAGCTTCCCCCTCCCTCTCTCCCCCTCCACCTCACTCACATACACTCTCCTCATCAGTCTCTTACCCTCCATCCTCTCCACATGACCAAACCACCTCAGTGTTTTCCTCCTAATGCTTCCCATCACATCCACATCCACACCACAACGCTCCTTTGTATCTTTATTTGTCAGCCTGTCTCTCCATGTGACTCCACAGGCTTCTCTTAAATAACTCATTTCCACTTCTCTCATTCTTGACTTGTGTCCTTCCAACAACGTCCAAGCATCACTTCCATACGTTAGAGTTGGTATCACAATACTGTCATGTAGTAACTTCTTCACTCCCATACTCACTTCCCTGTTTCTTATCACTGCTTTCAAGGAACCAGCAACCTTTCTTCCTTGTTGTACCCTTTCAAGCACTTCACCCTCCAAACTTCCATCCTTACTCATCACAATACCCAAGTACAGTAGAACCTCTTTAATCCAGACCCCTTTAATCCGGATTTCTGTTAATCCAGACAAAATTTAAAAATAATAAGCTCGAAAAATATGTTGAAAGAAATTCTAAAGTCATTTTCAGTATCGACGCGGAAAGCGATCGTCATTCGTTTAGTCTCGGATCACGCTAGGTCGCAACATGGGCGCCTGTTTAAACACACGCTAGCATTCGTTCCATCAACTAGTTCACCAACCATTTATATTTTTACGCTGTATTTCAAAAGTTAATCCTCCTTACCATGCCCCTTAATGCAAGTGTAGCTTCTGCAATGAATAAAGGTGTTAAAAGGAGGAGTTTGCTTACACAAAAATGGGTCAGAATATTCTGCAGTGTTTAATGATTACTGTAGGTTATTTTTTGTACTTAAATGTGCTTTACTTGTACATCAAACATTAGCTTCTTGCCCATATGTGCATTATCAATATGCCAAAGATGACAATGTATTTTTTGCCTACATAAGTTTTATTTTTATTCCAAATATTACAGTTAATTAATTAATTTTTTTTTTTGCCTACACGGGCCTTAGTCACTTACTAAATTTAAAATGTAGGCTAGTTTCTTGTCATGGCCTTACCTGTAAATTATGCAATACAAAACTATCGTACATGATTAGTTTTGTTATTTTAGTACTGGTATCCTTTCATCTTTTGCAGTTACGTAGGGTTGACATATGCCACATATGTTAATAATTAACAAACATACCATATGTAGATAGAGTTTGGTATGAACTGGAGATTACCCTGATGGTCCGGACAATCTGCTAATTCAGACAACCCTTCCCCCCATATAGTCCGAATGAGAGAGGTTCTACTGTACTTAAACATACTCACATTTTCCATTTCCTCACCATCCAACCTCGCTGTACATTCACTGACTTCACCTCTCTCAAAGACCATCACTTTACTCTTCCCTGCATTCACCTTTAGATTCCGTTTCTTACACACTCTCCCAAACTCATCCACTAAGCCTTGCAGCTCCCCTTCGTCTTCACTCAACAACACAGTATCATCTGCAAAGAACAGTACAGGGAGTTTCCAAAGACTACCCTCTCTCACCAGGGCAACTCCAACATCCACTACCCTACCTTGTACCTCTTTTATTACCCCATCCATGTACAGATTGAACAACCATGGAGACATGACACATTTCTGTTTCAACCCAACCTTCAAAGAGAAAAATTCACTCAGTTCACTATCCACATGCACTGCAGCCTTAGCACCATCGTAAATACTTTTCACAGCATTCAACAACTTCCCATCTACTCCATATATTCTTAATACTTTCCACAATCCTTGTCTATCCACCCTGTCATATTCTTTCTCCAAATCCATGAAAGCCGCATACAACTTGTTTCCCTTCTCTAGAAACTTTTCCACTAAAGATCTAAGAATGAATATCTGATCTACACAACCTCTCCCCTTCCTAAAGCCTCCCTGTTCTTCTCCAACTAATTCCTCTGTTCTTTCCCTAACTTTGTCACATAACTACTAAATTCTAGCATTTAAGCTAAATTATATCAGTATTAACCTAACCTATCCTTATGTTACCTAACCTTACCTAACCTAAGCTAACCTAACCTAACTTTACCTAACCTAACCAAACCACCAGCCATAACTGCTAAATTCAAGCTGCCATAATCCTAACCACTCCCATTTGAAATGAGTACTTTTTTTTTTTTTTTTTTTTTTTTTTTTTTTTTTTAGTATATTTCCTTTCCGTATACATCATTTATCTTTTGCTGCAAAATAAGTATCACTCATACAAAAAACATGTAGTTACCCAACATTTTGCTAAGATTTTGTAAAATTACCCTACTGCCCCACAGACTAGCTAGGAAATGAGGCTGAATTACCCTATGCTTGGTAACACTGGGGCAAGTAGTGATGCCGCCAGCCCTCCACTAACCAACGCACGAACACAAACTGCGCGGACAATACTCTGATACGGAGTATTTTCTCTTACTTTCTCCTGTCCAGAGTGAAGTTGCATTTTTTTAAATTTATTCCGAAATATCAGACAGAGATCTGGTCGGCTCCTGAACTCCGATAAAAGCAAATTCTGGTGTAGTGAAGTCCAATATGTCAAGGTTTTACTGTACTACCCTGGTTGGTAATCATGTACAAGTAACTACACTTGATTTTGAATGAGATTGGAAATGTGTGTGAGAAATGAAATTTGAAATTACAGTAAATGTAGCAGAGAGTTAAATTATGGTCCTAAGGGGAATGAAATCATGGAGAGATTAATGATAAATTATGGTCCTAAGGGGAATGAAATCATGGAGAGATTAATGAGGCTCAGTGGTTAGGAGGTGGAGAACATGAATGCCTACATATATTTGGGTAGTACGATGAGCAAGAATGAGAGAGAAGGGGATGAATCGAAAGAAAGGGTACAGCAGGGAAGTAAGGTTGCAGATACTGTACACTGAGAGTATAGTTATAATTTTCTATTTAGTTTTGTTGTATTAGCCTCAAATCTGCTTTATATATCCATTGCCAGAAAACTTAATAGAAAAGGAAAATACTGTAGTGTAGAAATGTATGCATTCAGTTGATATATTCTCTGCCATCACTGGCCTCAATACTAACAAGGCATATGGGCCTGATGGGATCCCTCCTGTTGTCGTCAAGAACTTTGTTTCTGTGCTTACACCCTGCCTAGGTAAACTCTTTTGCCTTTGTCTGTTAACATGTACCATTCCTTCCTGCTGGAAATTTGCTCTTATTCAGCCTGTCCCAAGAAAGGGTGACCATTCCCAGCCATCAGTAACTATCGCCCAGTTGCTTTAACATCCTGTATTTCAAAAGTTTTTGAGTCTCATCTTAATAAAAAAAAAAAAATTAAAGCACCTTTCCTCTCATTACCTTCTTTCTGATCGTCAGTATGGGTTGTGCCAGGGATGTTCCACTGGCGATCTTCTCACCTACCTTTCAGACTCCTGGTCATCCTCCTTTTGAGACTTGATGGCGAAAGCTCTGCACTTGACATCTCAAAGGCTTTCAGTTGAGTCTGGCATAAATCTTTAATTTCCAAACTGCCCTCTTATGGTTTCTATCCCTCTATCACCACCTTCATCTCTAGCTTCCTATCTGGTCATTCTTTAGCTGCTGTTCTAGATGGCCACAGTTCTTCTCCTAGAGCTGTCAATAGTGGTGTTCCTCAGGGTTCTGTCCTATCACCAACTCTTTTTATTCATCAGTGACCTTCAGATCTGTACATCCAACCCTATCCACTCATACGCTGATGACTTCACCCTTTGCTTCCCCATTCACTTCCTGCAGCGTCCATCTCAGCAGTCAGTGCAACAAACAAGGCATGAGGCTATGGCGCACCTAATGTTTGACTTGGTTCATATCTCTGACTGAGGTAAAAGTAATCTTGTTGTTTTCATCATCATCATCATCATCATCATCATCCAGACCTCCTTTCCCACCCTTGGGCAGGGTGAGGAGTAGCAGTGTCCAGACAGCTCAAATTTGCCCAAACCAATGGGCCATGCTTCCATTCACTCATAATTCAAGCCCCCAGAATCCTGGCTCTATCGGATATGCCAAAAATATTCACCATGTTTTGTAGCTTCACATAAATATATCCGATAGAGTCAATCTGGACACTGCCACATTAAAAAGGGGTGCCAAATCCCTGATCATGCACTTCTCCTCACAACATTCATTCAGCCAGCTCCATCTCTTGTCAGTTTCCAAGCCTCACCGACACTCAAACCTCTCTTCCTCACACACTCATCCACCATATCTCTCCACCTTCTCCTTGGCCTACCTGGCCTCCTCCCTCCTTCAAATTTGCTCAGATATACCTTTTTCACCACTCTGTTGTTATCTGTTCTCTCCACATGACCAAACCATCTCAGTACACTCTTTTCGATTCTGGTGTCCACCGACTTCCTCACTCCACATCTTTCACAAATCACATTATTTCGTATCCTATCCACCCTCTGTACTCCACATACATTCCTCAGCAATCCCATCTCCACTGCCCTTACTCTTGACTTTTCATTTTCATGCCACACCATAGTTTCACATCAATATGTTAAAGTTGGCACTAACATTCCTTCATGTAAGCCTTGTGCAGCTACAACACTCAAGCCTCTGTTTCTTATGAAGGCCTTCATTGCACCAGTTACTTTTCTTCCTTTTGTCAATCTTTTTTTTAATGCATCAAAAAACTCAGTTTTTACATGTTTCAACCTGACATTATCTTCCGCAGGAGTATCCTCTAATTTTCAGCAATATCCAACTCAATCCTGCATATCTTTAAACATACTTGGGGTTTCATTCTCACAGGATTTTTCTTGGAAAGATAATATTACCTCTCGTAAAATCTGCTTCCAAGAGATTAGGTGTGCTGCGCTGACTCCTTGCCTTCTTTACTCCTGCACAGCTGTTGACTTTATACATGGGTTTTATTCACTCCTGTGTAAAGTACAACTCTAAGGTGTGGGGAGACTCCCCACATACAGCTCTTCTCAACAAGATGGAGTCAAAGGCTTTTTGTCTTATTAACTCTTGCCCTCCTACTGGCTCCCTTAAAACTCTGTCTTGTTGCTGCATTGTTGCATTTTTCTCTCTCTTCTGTCGCTTCTTCAATGTTCATTGCTCCTCTGAACTGTATGCTGGTATCCCTCCACCACTGTGGCAGGTGTGTTAGCACCCATCTAGCAACAAACTCTCATAACAACAAACTCTCATCTTTTTTCTGTTCAAGAAAAACCGTTACTCCCAGTCCTTCATGTATGCAACAGGTCAGCCCCAGAACTGTCACCCTCTGTCTGTATTTCCTACTGCCTATGATCTCCGGTCTTTCAAACGCAGTCTGTCCAGGCATTTTGAAATCAATGGATCTGGAATTTGATTCACTGTTATCTTGTTTTTATTTTTAACTTGGAGGAAACAATCTTGTGGGCCCCTGGCCTTTGGTTCCTTCTTTCATTAAAAAAAATATATACTGTATATATACAGTATATATATATATATATATATATATATATGTACAGTATATATATATATATATATATATATATATATATATATATATATATATATATATATATATATATATATATATATATATATATATATATATATATATATATATATATATAGTATATATATATATATATATATATATATATTGCTGCTTGAATTTGGATGACACATTTCACTTTGACCTTTGAACAGCCAGGGTTGGTTGCATTGCACTTATTGGATAACATGTTGTTAATGTTCGTTGTTATACAGTACAAACTTTGAAAACCAAAAGGCTTGGGTTCAAAGGCTTTATGGAAAATGGAATATTTTGGAAAGCAGAATCATAATGATAAAAATGGGAAAATCATGCACAAAGTAGCCTACACACCATGAACAGTAAATGCAATGAAGTGCATGTCGTGTATTGGTGCTGTATCATCTCTTGGTACACCTATCTGCAAATAAACATTACCCACCTATTGCACGAAAAGATATTTTGGGAAGCAGAGGTTTTTGGAAACTGAGGTTGTACTGCATGGAGTATATGTTTTGAAATATCATTCACAGTTGTAGGTAGTGGTAACCTTCATCCACTCACTTGATGTAGTGGTGTCGACTTCTTCCTACTCCTTTCACATTCTGTCTCTGTGTATGCCCTCCTCACTTCCTATTACAGTACAGTACTTCCTTTTCTTCCAGTCACTTTTTATTATCCTTCACTTCAGGTGGCTCTCTGCTGAGTGGTAAGTCTAATAGTTTCCTGTACTCCAGGAAACTGTTTACAACTCTGGGTGGTAACCATGTAGCCAGCTTACTGGGTGGCTTGGAGCCTGCTATGGTGCTCCTGGTAACCAAGTGGAAAGCACAAGTGCAGCATCCATCCAGGAATTAAACCTCCACACTATTTACCATGTCTCACTGTGGTAAGGTGCTGTCAGCTCCAAGGAAACATTGGTTCATTACATGGGAAGACCTTGGAGGGGCAGTTGCTTTCTGTGGTTGACAAGTCAGCTTAACCAGACAGACTAGAATTGATCAACAACAACCTCTGAAACATTTTATTAGATTCAAACACTGTTGTATATGATAACAGAGGTCAATACTTTGTTACAGTATCTGAATGTTGTTCGAGGAGTGAGGGTGAAGTTCGGTGCCAATGCAGAGAAGCTGATCCGAGGTTACTATGTGGCCACTCGAAGGTTGCGGGGAGACTGTGTGCAAGGCTCCACTGTTCCCATCACAGCTATACATACTCTGTTAGTACATATCCATTTTATTTACTGATGTTAGTTACAAAGCATGATATACTTGTTTAACAGATGGAGACTGTGAAACCTGGTATAAACATTTGCAGACATTAAATCTTACCCATTCAGTGCCATGTTTTTCAGGTTTATTTTTGCTATGCTCAGATAAGTTTCTTCATTTGAGAGAAAGAGAGAGAGAGAGAGAGAGAATCATTGTGAAGGGATTAGTAACCCTTTATTAACTCATTCATTATTTTTTTTTTTTTTAATATTATGGCCAGCCACATATGTTGAGCTTAGGAGAAACTGCTTGTGATGTTAGGGTTAAAAATATACAAATTTTTTTACATCAAGGATATATTTCTTGTTCTAAGCTCAGAGTAAACTTCCTGTATTTAAGTGAATGGTAAATTTGCTGAAACTGTGTATTCTGTCTTGGTGTAACATATTTACTACAAAAGTGTCCCTGTCAGTGAAACGCTTTCATTATATATATACTGTACAAAGCACTGCACACTGAATTCAGGTCATTGGAATTGTGTAATACAAAACAGTTTCTCCCCAGATATGTTTTGTGTGATGGTTTCTGTCAGCTCTCAGCAGTGCAGAATATCAGTTGTCTCAAATACCTCATACATTGCTTTTCCATGTCCTTTCTGTTTTATGCCTTTTTCTCATCTTTTTTTTGTACTGTTGTTGCTTAATGGGAGGAGGGGGCACCCACCATCCACTCACTTGATGTAGTGCTGTCTTCAGATGACTCAACATTAAGTGACAAGCCTAATGGTTTCCTGTAAACCAGGAAACCATTACAGTACTGTATTGACTGGTAAGCATATAACCAAATGATGCAACACTTCAGTCAGTTGAGTGTGTAAAGTATTAAATCTGAGGGGTAGCTGAGGTAAACTGCTCACAAAGTGCCTCTCAGGGATGAATGAGGTTGGTCACCCTTGCCTTAAATATTGGGACTAAATAGCCTAAGTCTGGGTTCCTTTGCTCCTGATGAGGCAAAAAAAAAACAAAATAAATAAAAAATAAATAAATAAATGATGATGATAGTGATAATGATGATGCATAATGTTTAGATTTTATGTACTGTATATACAGTATAGCTTTCTTTTACTACACCAAAAAAACAGACTCAAGGTATGCAGTCCACAAAAATCTCTCGCCATATGATGGAAAAGAATAAAAAATCAGGGTTGAGGTCATTCAAGACTTGAGTTTGCCTAGAGTAATTTCATATTGAATACTGTCTGTGTGCTTCTAAAAACTACTAAATGAAAATCCCTTGCAATGAGGGTTATCTTCCGGCAAATGAGATCATCATCATCATCATCATCATCATCATCATCATCATCATTATCATACTGTCATTATTGGTGTCTTTGTCATCATCATTACCATCCCCATGATCCTGATCTCTTTTCCCATCTGATGAGGTGAAGGAAGGTCCAGAAAGCAAGTTAAAAGAAAATATGATAGAGGGAGAACTGTCAACTATATCCCTGGTGAAAATAACCAAACACTCATTCACTCACCATTCAGACCCTCAGAATCATAGCTTCCCCCCTTAGGCCTATCCATATGTGTATTCACATGATTTGTATATTTCTTTGTAGATGCACTTCATATTATCTGCCTGATGAAGAATCTGTTGGGTATTAGGTTATGAAAGGAGTGCAAGACCATTTGAATGTGCTTTTCTGTGCATAATAAAAGCAGTCAACTCAATCCCCTGTCAGTTCTCTCGTCTCACCACCTTCCATATCTCACTGTTACACACTCATCTACCATATTCATCCATGTTCTTGCTTTGCTATGTCTCCTTCCACATACAGACTCATAAACTTACATACTTTTGTTTGCAGATGATACTGTGCTAATAGCTAGTAGATATGAAGTAGAATCACAGAATATGAAAGAACACTTTGGTAGTGTGTTTGGATTTAAAAATTTGAAGGTAATAATGTTTTTGAGATACAAAAGTAAAGTGAACATAATGAAGACCCAAGTGATGGGATTTGAAAGAAGCAAAGAGGTAAAGTGTAGGCTGAGTCTGAGTGTTACAGAAACGAAAAATGCACAGGTGTTCAAATACTTAGGTTGTGTTGTTGGTGGGGGTGTTCACCATCCACCCACTCGATGTAGTGCTGCTCTCGGGTGCCTGCCCTTTCCTCTCTTCCTTCTTTCCATCCATCTGCTTCTGTCTTTCTTTCCCTCATTCTTTCCTCCTCCTCCTTCTATAGGTGACTCAACACTGAGTGACAAGCCAAATGGTTTCCCTATACACCAGGAAACCATTTACTGTGCTGGGTAGTAACAATATAACCAAATTATGGCATATGGTGGTTTAGTGGGCCATTAACTCCTCCGTGGCTGCTGGCGTCGAATGACATTTAGCCGATAAATGGCCACAGGCGTTGTTTGAGCGGCCTATAAAAAACAGCGAAAATTTTGGGGAAGTGAACCAATGTTCTGAACGTCTTCAGTCTGACCCACTTTACACTCTCATACACCCCAAATGTCAGTACACTGCGCACTTCCGTGATGAGTGAACGCCCGAGTTCCGCCTCTCTCCCTGCCCCTACCCCAAGCCAGCGCTGCCCTCTCTGGCCCCTTAAGCCGCTCACCAGACCTGAGATCAGGGCGGAGCTGTTTCCCCGTGGGGGGGGGAGAGCGACGAGGACCAATTTGGGTCTGACCTGGAGATGGAGAGTATGGTGGGGAGCAGTGATGAATGGTATCACTCTCCTACTGCCAAGGAGGACAACAGCAACATCTTAGAGAGTGAGGAGAAGCCACCACCACCTCGCCATAGAGCTCCACCACCACCGAAGAGGAGACGGATGCTGGTGAAGCGGCTCTTCACTAAGGGAGAGGAGGGGGAGGAAGGGAAGGCTGGAGTGCAGGTGCACTAACCCTGCACCGCCTCGTCACCACATCCCACCATTGCACACACCACCTCACCACCCCACACCACCTCTTCAGCCACCTTACCACTTCCTACCACTTCACGGGCCACCTCACCACCCCCCACCGAGTATCATTCCATTGCCATGTACCGACTGTGTGGACGAGTGCAGTGTATATGGTCTATATTACTTAGTGTAGTATTACGAAGTGAGATACAGAAGTGTAAGACAGTGGTAGTGTGTAAAGTAGATTATGTTTTGTAAGTGACTTGTACTGTACACAGACTGTGTTTCCCAGACAATGAATTATCTCTGTTGACTTTTGACCTGCCAGGGGAGGGCAGAGATGGGTAAAAGTTCACCTCCACTGACTCCTGTCATCGCATCATGCACTTGAGGTGAGTAATTACACTGCTCTGTATTTATTTCTCAGATGCCAGCCCCCATGTATTTCCTTATATGCTTATTACAATCTTTTTCCCCTAGATAGAGTGGCACTCATTGCAGGTTCGGTTAGTGGTATGGAAAATGCTATCTTACAAGGCAACCGTGTGATATGCCGATTTTTTCGTATTTTGACCATGTGAAGGTTGCCCCAACAAACAACCCATCCCTTCCACCCTGCCCTGCCAGCCTTGCCAGCATCAGTGTACGTTCCTCTATTGTTATCGACGTATTTTTTTTCCTGTTTATGAATTTGAACTACTCGCAATCATTGCAGAATCACGTTGAAAGAAATAAAATTGTGCATAGGACATGAGTATGATATTGCACACAGTTACCGTGCGATACTCAGAGTTTGTATTCCGACCGTGTGAAGTGTAGGCAAACATACAGCTTTATCCTTTTTCCTTACTCAGGCAGAAACTAACATACATTCCCAAACTCACGACACATAGACAACAACATGTGTTGCAAAAATAACAAAATAAAACTACTGTATGGAGAAATGTAAACGTGTTATTACGGGAAAAATATGTTTTTTCCCCTCTATACATATTTATTTCTGCTTTGTCTCTCTGTTCCTAATAATATGACCTATTCATAGTTTTGAACCTGCTTTATGATTCTATTTTAGCTATGCAGGTGGTGTGGGAGCAGCTAAAAGTGCCTCCATTCCCCTACTTCTGATTGGAGCTGACCAGGTGCTAATCCACCCGACCCTCCACTTTCACCCCCCGTGGGAGAGCCTACCCTCGGAGGACTGGCAATTTTCTCATTTAGGACTGAATATTCAATCCTTCCACTCCCTCTTCCAACCATACTCACAACGCTAATGTGCAAAATAACTTGAAACTACCATAAACATATTTTATATCAAGAATGTGAAAAAATATAATAATTTTTTGTTAGCCAATCCTAACATATTATGTACTGAAATCATTTTATATCATCGTATCTAATATATGCGCAACATTTCAGCATCATTCACATTGTTTTGGGAGGTAAAAAAAAAAAAAAAGATAACACATGCGATGTTGTACCGTGGCAATACACCACTGCGGCGGATGTCCGTTGCCGATATTTCTGCAACTTCCGCGCTCGATTGCAAGCCACAGAATGGATCTAGGAAGCTGGGATTTGCACTGTTAGATGTGTCTGAACTTCCTCTTAAATATGGCAAGAGAAAAAAATCAGTTTCTGAAACGCCACAAACTTGCCCCGGAGTTGGCTAGGGGCACACGTAAAATTCCGGACCTACGGTCATGGTAGGGTTAAGGAGCTCCAGTTGGACTGAACTGGTGCAGGTTTATATCCAATGGGTGGTTGGGGTTTACTGCTTATGTAATGCCACTCAGAGATGAGTGAGGCTGGTAACTCATCTTAAATGTCAGGACCAACTTGCCTAGCCCCAGGCTCTTATGCTTCTCATGGGGCATCACAGGATTAGATGATGAATGAATGAATGTGTTGTGAACAAAGATGATAATAACTTGAGGAGAACAGTGCAAGAGACAAATTATAGTTTGAGTCTGAATATTACAAAAATGGAAAATGTGCTGGTGTTCAAATATTTTGGTTGTGCTGTGAGCAATGAAGATAATATGAAGGCTAACATGAAGAAAAGAGTGGAGTACAGAACTGAGAGTAGTGACAAGAAACTGGAAGGTAAGCTTAGGAGTAAAGATAGCATCTGTGAGAGGTGGACCCTTTTGGTATCCATGCACTGCATGCCTGAATGTGGATAGCAAAATTTGACAGTTGCACACTGTTATTTCAGGGTGCCACAGAGCCTATCTTCAGGGTGGGAGTGCTGCTTCATCCTTTAATATTGTGGTCTTGGCTCCTCAAAGTGCAATGGTTGTCCTTCCTAAGGCTACTGTGGTGTCAGCTACCAGGCCAACATGGCTGGCTGCACCACATTCAGCTACTGTCCTTCCTGATCCCCATTTGATGAGGGTGGCAGCTTATTGGAAGTGAAAGGAAGTGAAATTAGTATGTTGCAGCTTCACCTTTGTCTTCTGCATGGAAGGAGTCATCTGTAGGGCCCTAGAGGTTGCCATCATCACCCACAAACAGTGGCACTAAAGAGAGAGTCTTACATCCCCCAGTGCCTAGGCCTGACCCAAGGTCTGACCCCAAGCTGATTGGAAAATCTTGTCAGTCCTACAGTACTACAGAAGCTTGGAGAGGAAGCTGAGAAGAGCTTCAGTTGCTCTTAGCTAAGACCCAACAAACCTGTGTTTCTCTGCAGGACCTTATGTTGGGAGTACCAGGGGATATGCTGATGTATTTTCTCCCCCAAACCCTGTAGGCATTCATCATGGTGGCTGTGCTTTCTTCCACCAGTCAGCTGTTCCAGTAACATTGTTCCTGCTCCAGTCTTCCCTCCAGGCTGTGGCAGTTCAGTTTCACCAGGGAGGGGAAATGCAGTTTGTATGCAGCATGTGTTAGGAGTGTAATGCTGTATGGCAGTGAGACCTGGGCAGTGAAGGAGGAAGATATTCACCGGCTCAGACGTACAGAAATGACAATGATTAGGTGGATGTGCAGTGCGTCCCTGCGTCCAAGGCCTGGAGGGGCTGGGTTTACAATGGAAGAGTTGAGAGGTAGGATGGGACTGGAGTGTATTGGTGTTGTGATGAGGAGAGGTAGATTAAGGTGGTTTGGACATGTGGAGAGGATGGGGGATGATAATTGGGTAAGGAAGGTGAGAAATGTTAATATTGGGGGTGGGGTTATGAGGGGTAGACCGAGAAAGACATGGGACGAGGTCATTAAGTGTGACCTTAGGGTTAAGGGACTGAATAGGGGGGCTGCAATGGATCGTGCAAAGTGGAGAGCCGCCATTAGGTGACCAAGGCCGACACATGCAAGCATGTTGGAGCCTTTAAAAACGAAAACGAAATCTACTACCAGGTTCCCTTGTCCATCATGGAAGCCTTGATGTTTCTGCATAAGAAAATAATGAATATTTTGTAATGTACAGTATTATTATGTCCAGTGCTCTCAACTTTGAGCTAAGTGTAATGTCACATGGTCCTGCATTACGGGTGTTCCTGTCCACATTTCTGGTGGAAGTCATATTCTCATGAACTGTGCCATTAAAAAAAAAAAAAAAAAGAAAAAAAAAAAAAAAGCATTACTAGAACCACTGTACTTTTGAGATACTTTAACCATGTGGGGCAAGTGGAGAGTGGAAGACTGGCTAGTTTTGTGTATGAGTACGAGATGGAGACAGTGAACGTGGCGAGGAATAAAGATGGGAGTGTATGATAGTCAGGGTGATATGTTGTTGAAAGAGAAATCCTTTTTTTATGGTCACCTCTTACAGGTGAAGCATCAGGCAGTACACAGATAGACAGATCACTACCAAAGTCTGCAATACATCTGTACTGCATTTGTTAGGACCTTGTTAAATCCATTAATGGCCTTGTTTCTGTTAATTTTCCCATATTTTGTATGGACTTTTTAATTATTTGGAACTTCCTTTGAAGATTGATGTGTTTTTCATAGTGGTATGATAGTCCAGGCCTACTTCTGCTAGGTATTCTGTTTCACTGGCCCTCTTGTGGTTGATGGAAGTTTCTAGAAATATTCATCAGAATTGTTAAAAGTACCCACCTTTGCCACAGTAAGAGTGTTATTACTCTAGTTAATCACAAGATGAATGTACTCATGTAAAAGTAATAAAGTATCCATCCATCATCCAATCCTTCATTGCCCCAAGAGGAGCGTAGGAGCCCAGGGCTAGGCAGTTGGTCTCGACATTTAAAATGTCCCTGAGTGGCATTACTTAAGCAATCAACCCCAACCACCCCTTGGATATAAACCTTCACCGGCTCAATCCGACTGGAGTGCAATAATTACCCACTGTACCACCAGGTGCCAAAATCTGGTTATATGGTTACCACCCAGCATAGTAAATGGTTTCCTGGGGTGGTGTACAGGAAACCAATTGGCTTGTCACTCAGTGTAGAGTCACCCACAGGCAGAAGGAAAAGGAAAGAATGAAGGAAAGAAAGACAGAAGAGGGAGTGTAAAGTCACCCATAGGCAGAAGGACAAGGAAAGAATGAAGGATAGAAAGACAGAAGAGGATGGAAGGAAAGAAGGATGGAAGAGAGGAAAGGGCAGACACCCGAGAGCAGCAGTACATCGAGTGAGTGGATGGTGAGCGCCCCCACCTACCACTAATAAAGTATCTTGTTCATGAAATACTGATGTGCTGAAAGTAAAAAGTAACAATTACTCCTCAGTCACCTCAAACTAGTTAATTATTTGATGCTGTCAGTGTGACACTAGTGGAAATGAAGAATGCTGTGAAGTGGCTGAATAAAAAATAGTAAGGCATCATGTGTTGATGAGGTGTATGTACAAAAGTTAAGTGTAGTTGAGAGGGTGCAAAAAAGTGTTAGTAGGTATTATGTATGAAAACTTAGTAGTGCTATTTTGATAGAAGGGTGGAAGAAGGCAGTAATTGTCCTTTGTATAGAAATAAAGGTGGTTGAAGTAAATTAAAAATTTATTGTGATACAAGGGTGCCAAGGGTTGTAAGAAATGTATATGGAAAAATTATAACAGAGAAGGTAAAGAATGCATCAAATATGAACAGGTTGGCTTTGAAAGTGGTATCTCTGTTTGACTGTCTATCTCTCTATATATCTGTCTGTCTGTTCTATCTCTGTATATCTGTCTGTCTGTTTATCTGTCTATATATCAGTCTGTCTGTGTATCTATCTGTGTATCTGCTAGTCTATCTATTTATATGTATATGTATGGGAGTATGAGGTAAAAACTAAATTTATGGGAGAGAGAGAATGTTAATCAATGGTGAATGGCAGAATATCTCCAAGTTGTTTGTGTGTATATGGGACTGCTTGCTGATAACAATAGGTTTGCAAATTGCTGCTGAGTTTTATTGATATCTATGAGTGTTGTGCTTTGAACACAGATGATAAGAGTTAAGTGATGGACTGACTTGGTGATAGGCAAAGAGAAATGAATCTATAAATATAAACAAACAATAATTTCCATCGTTATGTGAGGGGACGGCCACCCTTTGCGGGATTAGGGCGTCGGGCTATAGATAGATAGATAGATGTGAGGGGGGCTTGAATGGAAATTGAGTGAATGTGTGGTCCACTCAATGGGGATGCTATTACCTGGGTCTCCCCCCATCGTGTTTTTCCTCTTTGCTTGTTTTCTGGCCCATGTGTTCCCCCATCCTTAGTAGGAGGTAAAGAAGTTGTGATCATGATGAATCATGAGAGAGCATTGTGGTGGCACTGGCTTAGTGGGAAGGAAGCAGGGGGACTGAGACAAAATCACATGCATAGAGTGGTGAATGGTCAGCATCCATGTTTGCAATCATCTGTGTTCTGTCATTAGCCAGTAGCTAGTCAGTCTCCAGTGTTTAATGAAACAAGTACTTTTTTATTAATTTTCAAAATGTGTTGGATTCAACGTATTTGAAAACTCTCATCTCATACAGTGTTGGCCCATGAGGAGCGTAGGAGCCCGGGGCTAGGCAAGTTGGTCCTGACATTCAAGATGAAAGTCACCAGCCTCACTCATCCCTGAGTGGCATTACATGAGCAATAAACCTCAACCATCCCTTGGACATAAACCTGCACTGGCTCAATCTGATTGGAGCACCTTAATTATCCACTAAACCACCAGGTGCTATAATTTGGTTACATGGTTACAACCCAGTGTAGTACATGGTTTCCCGGTATACAGGAAACCAGTTGGCTTGTCACTCAGTGTAGAGTCATCCATAGACAGAAGGAAGAGGAAAAAATGAAGGAAAGACAGAAGGAGAAGGAAGGAAAGAAGGGAGGAAAGGGCAGGCACCTGAGAGCAGCATTACATAGGGTGAGTGGATTTTGAGCATCCTCACCTACCACTATGAGGGAAATATATACATTTAAAAAGTCAATAGGTGGTAGGTGGGGGCACTCACTTTCCATTTACTTGATGTAGTGCTGCTTTGGGTGTGTGCCCTTTCTCTCTTCTTTCCTTTTCTGTCTTTCTTTCCTTCATTCTTTCCTCATCTTTCTGCCTCCGGGTGACTTGACACTCCCTCTTCTGTCTTTCTTTCCTTCACTCTTTCCTCTTCCTTCTGCGTAGGGGTGACTCTACACTGAATGACAATCCAAATGGTTTCCTGAACCAGGAAATCATTTACTACACTGGGTGGTAACCAAAACAAATTATGGCACCTGGTGGTTTAGTGGGTAATTAAGGTGCTCCAATTGGATTAAGCCTGTGCAGGTTTATATCCAAGGGGTAGTTGGGGTTTACTGCTTACGTAATGCCACTTGGGGATGAGTGAGGCTGGTCACTCTCATCCTAATTGGGGATGAGTGAGGCTGGTCACTCTCATCTTAATTGTTAGGATTAACTTGCCTAGCGCCGGGCTCCTACGCTCCTGATGGGGCGGCATAGGATTGGATGATGCATGGATGGAAAAAGTCAATACCCAGAAAAATTACTTGTGTACATTACTCAAGTAAATTTCCTTTATTACATTACAGCTTTAGTATTTTTTGACAAGTGGACTAAAGGGAACTTTCTGTATGCAGTTGTACTGGTAGTGAATGATACAGTAAATGCAAAAATATTGCACTAATCTTTTGTGGTTTACTTTGCTGAAATTAATTTTTGATACATATTTGAATGTAGCTCACAGTACATGTACAGTGAGTCCATGAAATACGAAAGGGATAGGGACCAAAAAAAACTTTCGTAATCCAAAATTTCGTATATCGGAACGATTTTCCCTATTGAAATATACTGTACATACACAGGGGGGGATGCTTTCCAGGATCCCGTTGGACCCCCCACTTAAACTTTACCCCTCCTGTTTAGAAGTATGCAATACACGTATACAGTCCTATACTACTGTACAGACATTAAAAAATAAAACATACAACTAATTACTGTAGTAATAGTACACTGTCTATCTATTCTATCTATTGCCAGACGCCTCAATCCCGTTTGGGGTGGCCACAAACAAATCGCCTCCACATCGTCCTGTCCCCCGCCATTTCACTGCCTTGCTCCCAACTCACACCCCTCTCTCTCATATACCTCTCCACCCCATCCCTCCATCTCATCCTCGGCCTCTCCCTCCCTCTTCCCCCCTCCACCTCACTCACATACACTCTCTTCGTCAGTCTTTCACCTTCCATCCTCTCCACATGGCCAAACCACCTCAGTGTATTCCTCATAACACTTCCTATCACATCCACATCCACACCACAATGCTTCTTTATATCCTCATTCGTCAGCCTGTCTCTCCATGTGACTCCACAGGCTCCTCTTAAATAACTCATTTCCACTGCTCTCACTCTTGACTTGTGTCCTTCCAACAACGTCCAAGCTTCACTTCCATATGTTAGAGTTGGTATCACAATACTGCCATGTAGTAACTTTTTCACTTCCATGCTCACTTTCCTGTTTCTTATCACTGCTTTCAAAGAACCAGCAACCTTTCTTCCCTGCTGTACCCTTTCAAGCACTTCACCCTCCAAACCTCCATCCTTATTCATCACACTACCCAAGTACTTAAACGTACTCACATTTTCCAATTCCTCACCATCCAACCTCGCTGTACATTCACTGACTTCACTTCTCTCAGAGACCATCACTTTACTCTTCCCTACATTCACCTTTAGGTTCCGTTTCTTGCACACTCTCCCAAACTCATCCACCAAGCCTTGCAGCTCCCCTTCGTCTTCACTCAACAACACAGTATCATCTGCAAACAACAGTACAGGGAGTTTCCAAACACTATCCTCTCTCACCAGGGCCACTCCAACATCCACTGCCCTACCTTGTACCTCTTTTATTACCCCATCCATGAAAAGATTGAACAACCATGAAGACATGACACATCCCTGTTTCAACCCAACCTCCAAAGAGAAAAATTCACTTAGTTCACCATCCACATGCACTGCAGCCTTAGCATCATCGTACATACTCTTCACAGCATTCAACAACTTCCCATCTACTCCATATATTCTTAATACTTTCCACAATCCTTGTCTATCCACCCTGTCATATGCTTTCTCCAAATCCATGAATGCCGCATACAACTTCTTTCTCTTCTCTAGAAACTTTTCCACTAAAGATCTTAAGAATGAATATCTGATCTACACAACCTCTTCCCTTCCTAAAGCCTCCCTGTTCTTCTCCAACTAATTCTTCTGTTCTTTCTCTAACTCTGTCAATAAGTATCCTACCATACACTTTTCCTATTATACTAAGAAGACAAATGCCCCTATGATTACCACACACTTCTTTTTCCCCTTTTCCATTGTACAAGGGAATAATTATACCTGACTTCCAATCCTCCGGGACTCTACCTTCCTCCCAGGCCAATCTGCACATCTTCCTCATCCATTCTACTGCTATCTCTCCCCCATACTTCAGCATTTCACCACACGCTCCATCAATTCCTGGGGCTTTCCTCAATTTAACTTTCTTCATTGCTTCCACAACTTCTATCCTACTGATTTCTTCTTGTCTTCTCACCTTCCTCCTTCTCCCAGCCATTCCCCAGCCACTTATACTCGCATTACTTCCATCCTGTATGTTCAACTGTACACTGTACAGTTAAATATTGACCTGTGCTGCGGCTGGAGATTCGTGTCATTGATATGGTGCTAACTCACATGGTGGGACCCTATTAATTTCCAATTTCCTCTCCAGAGTCAGAGTACAGTGTTGCTTCTTCTTGGCAGCTGGTTCCCCGGAGGCTGAAGATGATGCAGGGCGCTTGGGAGGCATGGCAAAAGTTCGAAAACAGGAGAACAGCGAAAAACTGCGTAACGTACAGCGAAGCTGAGAGGAGAAGACAGACGTTACTTGACTAGGAAGTGCGCGAAAATGTGTTTACCAGAGAGGGGTTAGTTCATTTTCTTGGCGCAAGAGAGCGCGGCGCTGTGCAGCGCGCCCATTTTGAATTTTTTGTATTTCCTCTCATATCGCTTTTCGTACCATCGAGACAGATACTTTCGTATTGTGGAATTTGTCCTACATTCATCATTTTCGTACCATTGGAAATTTGTCCTTCGAGTTTTCGTATTTCAAGGACTCACTGTATTGCCAGATTTCATCAGTAGAGTGAATAGGAGTTCATTATCATTCTTCAACTAAATGATGTCCCAAGCTTCATGCACTAAGGCATGTAGATTGTTTGGCCTGTAAAGTGAAACCAAGAAATTTGGGGTTTGAATGGTGAGTAGATGTATGCATTTCCCCTATTTCCTTGGCCCTCAGTTGATAGTTGCACACTTTTACGTTCCTGTTTTAGGATCCCCCCCCCCCCTTTCCATGTAAATAGGAATAAGTTATAATGATGTACTTGTTGTGATGATTGCTCATCATATTAGTTGAGATCACTTGTGTAGGTAATACTATAATGTTGAACAGGATGAATGGCTCACTCAGCAGCCTCTCACATAATACCACACTGAGTCACCACCACATCTACTGGAAATAGCAGCTGTCTGTATGTGTGTCAGTTACAGTAGTAGGACCTTTACAACAAAGTATGAGGATACACTGAAAGTAATATCAGTGGTATTGTACACCTCCAGGGCACAAGTAGCAGCCAGCCATGCAAGGTTGGCTTTGCGAACTACTGTGGAAGGGTGGGATGCAGCCACTGCTGTGCTGCTTTGTGAGGAAGCTCTGGCAGCACACACTGGCTATTCTCTCCTCCATGTTACACCAGCACCTCACCTTCCCCACAACACTGACCTTCACACTTTGGTAGGCAGGAAGGTAAGCTCTTGCAGTATTTTTTGTATGCTGTACATCCACTAAAACAATTATTAGCACCCCCTGCATTGATACCCTCTGTAACCGTCACTGGCACTGAAGCCGTAAATACATGGGAAGGGTTGGTACTCCTGATTCTCCCTCAGTTTCTTCACTCCTTCCCTCCCCATCTCTCTCACTCTCTCCAGATATAGTGTAGTATAACTCCCATTGCTTCATGCCGTGTATAATGAATACACTCAATCCTTGTAAATCGCGTGTTTATAAATCATGGATTGGTAAATCACGACTAAGTGGCTGTCAGACTGCCGGCACCCTGAAATTGCTGTTAAGTCACGAAAATCGCGGACCTAGGCACTGAAGTGGGCCTTTTCCGAGCAGAATCGTAAACCGCGGCATTCAATTTGAATATCGCGACCCAACAGCCAATCACCACCCGTCCCTGGTGGCAAGTGTGCATACTAATGCCGCCACGTTGTTGTTGTTCTTCCCGCCAGTCCGCACACTACAGACCATCGCCGTGGAGTACGAGAGCTACCTGCCTTTTTTTGTACACCTTCCCCCCCACCTCCTATCTTCCATGGCTCCTCCCGAACCCCCGATGAAGCCCTCTAAGCAGTATGGCATCAAGAAGCAGCCGTCGTTGTTGTACAGTCAACGTTTGGAGCTCATTTGTCATGTTGAGAAGGGAGCACCCCCACCTCATGCTGAGAGGTTCTAAGTTCCTCCCAGCACCACCCCACTCCATTCACTTAAGCAATATCGTCATAGGATTAAGGTGAGATCCCTTAACATTGCTTATTTCTATTAAATACATGCACTGAATATTCCTAAATTCGTATGTTTGTGTTTGATGGTGCCTAGATAGGTGTAGGTAGGGTGCTGTGGGGGGTGGTTGACCAAAGTCCAGACCCAAATTCATTTTTCACATAAGAGTTATTATTTATAAACCACAGAATTTGTAAATCGCGGCATGGTCCGGACCCAAATTGCTGCGATTTACGAGGATTGAGTGTAAATCATAGCAATGGACATAATGCTTAAGGGGCGTCAGGTCAGATTTTTGGTTGAAAATGAAATTATGCATCAATCTTCATGAAACTTTACTGGATAATAGCAATGATACCAACTTAAGCATGTAGAAAGTTTCAGGACGATGCATGAAAAAAAAGAAAAAAATATTCAGTAAAATCTTAATATATTTAATCTAATTTCACTGACTACTGCTCCTAAGTGAGTAAACACATAATCAGTTAAAAAATATCAGTGATTAAATCATTTACAAATAAACCTTAGGAATTAGTTTTGCCAAATATAGCTATTATCCATTAAAATTTCATGTAAATTGATGCATAATTTCATTTTCAACCAAAAAAATGAACTGAGGCCCCTTAAAGGAACGTCTCAAAACAACAAAGCATTTTCCTCTAGATAATATAAAAATCAAAATTCTGTTTGTCTACTTGGCACTCATTGTATCTGAGGTTACCGCCTTATGATTTTCTTACACGTTGTGATACAGTGACAACCACCATCAGCATTTTAGGAATGGGTTGATGGCAAACTAAACAAAACACATCCACTTCCAAAGAACTGTACTACAGTATTATGTCGAGTTCTTTCTTAGCTCTACATCCTTCACCTTCGGGGAATTTTAAGTTTTATTATTCCATCCTTAGTACCAGTCATTAATATCTGTTCTCTCTTATCAATCATTTCCTTTTAATGTTCTGTCATTTTATACTATATATAGTATCATATATTTATTGGAAATCTCCGGTAACTACAGCCAAGCTTTTTATAGGGCCTGTCATTTACCCTCATTTACACTGATGATCCTGCATTGCAGCTTGTTGTAGCACACGGTTTTTATTATTCAATTATGATATTATCATTTTTCATGTTATGATTATGATTATTATTATTGCTGCTACTACTGCTCCTATAACAGCTACAACAACAGCTACTACTACTACTACCTCTACTAGTACTATTTTTATTATTATTATTATTAGTAGTAGTAGTAGTGTTGTTGTTGTTGTTATTAATATTATTATCACCTGTATTATTATTATTATTATTACTCACATAAAGGCCGCCGCCAATGTCAAATGGCCAGAAATGGGTCATAACTCAGGAACCGGTGGGGCAATTGGACTGGATTTTGCTTTATTCTTCTAGTTAGAGCATTTTAATGGTACATAGCTATAACAAAAACTACACTATGTTGTGCAGTTTTGGGAGTGTCACGGTAACTTCAATGCCCACAACGAAAATGATCTGCCTAAAGGCCACTGAAGCCACTCGATGTCAAAAGGCCAGAAATGAGTCATAACTCGGGAACCGGTGGCCCAATTGGACTGAAAATTGTTTTATTCTTCGAGTTAGAACATTTTAGCGGCACCTTGCTCTAAGCCAAGAAACCATTGACAACGCTGGGTGGTAACCACATAACCAAACGATATGTGCTCCCTACGTGTCAACAGGTGGGTTGGTGGAGGGTTAGTGCCCCTCCCCGTAAAACAAGAAACTCAAAGTCAATGGCCACCCCTTACGGGATTGTGGCGTCTGGCAATAGATAGATACGCGATTACTGTAGCCAGGGACAGATCAGCAATCTCTTGTAGCCAGGGAGAGATCAGCAATCTCTCAGTCATTAAAGAAAACTGTGACAAGAAATCACCACTACAATATGGTACAAACCACAAAGAAATGAATTGGAGAATATGGTGAGTCGTAGTGTTGTCTTAATAATGGCATTATGGTAAAGAAAATAACTTACAGAAACATTAAAATTCCGCTGGATGAAATGAATAAACTTCAGCTGTACAGTCAGGTCGCCTTCAGGTACAGTCAGGTCGCCTAAGGCGCGGCTAATTGGTTCTGGACAGCACCCGTGCAACAGAAAACCATGCCATACAAATATGTAAACCTATGGGAAAAATGGAATTTGGTTCTGGACATTTGCCCAAAGTCCCCCTTTTCACCCCACTTTTCCCCATTTTTCCACACTTTCCACAAGCACACAATCAAGCAATCAGTTGGTATTACACGTAACAATAGGCACAAAAAAACGGGAGGGAGATCAGCCTTGTGCCTACTTGGGCAATACCACGCGCTGCAGATCGAGCGAAAAAAAGCTCAGCCAAGTAGACACAGATCAGCTGACCGACCAAAACATTAAAGATGGCGAAGGCTGCCTGGTCAAGCACTGATTGAAGAAGTTTATTTGATAAAGTTTGTATACTCAAGTGTCAACAAAACTCACATTTAACACATTAATAATCATTCTTATATACAGTAAGACCTCACTATAACAGACTAATTGGGGCCTAAACCATTCCGAAAAATGCAAAATTCCAATAAAAGCAACATCCGGACTTCCCCCTGCTAACACGTTAGTCTAGATCACATGAACGGTTTTTAAACTGTTTTGACTACCTTTATGGTACTGTACTGTGTTATAACTTCACTACATTATTCAAATGGTATAATATATATAATAATACTGTACAGTACACTGATAAACATGTCTTTTATTTACCCTATTGTGATGAACATAGCCGAAGTGGTCAGGCAGTCTGGACTGCTTCTGGCTTTATCAGACTTTTTCTGATATACAGGAATTTAATCCGGTAGCTCCTCGAGTCCGATAAAAGCTAATTTCGGTCTATTGAAGTCCACTATATCGAGGTTTTACTGTATGTGATGATGTTGATGGGAGGCATTATACTTTGTCTTAGCTTAGAGATATGTTGCTTTGTCACTAACCCATTCATAGCGGTTTTACGAACGAACCCATAAACTAGTCATTATACCCAAAGAACCTTTAATATTACTTAACACAACGAATTTGGTGAAGTTTAAACACCTCATAAGAGAGAAAAAAGTCCACACTTGGAGCACTTGTAGTGTGGAGCTGGTCGTCATCTTCTTTGTTTACAAACAGGGGAGCACATCGCCAGGGAAATTTGCCCGCACCATAGGTAGTTTATGCATGTGGTTCATTTTGGGTGTATCTGGCACCTTGCCGTGTCATAGAAAACCGTGGCATAGAAGTCCGCGCCATAGGTGACTTGACTGTAGTTCTATCTCTTCATAATGCTGAGACCTACTATATTTGCTCATTGTCTTTCCTCCACTTCCGTCTTTCTTCCAAACACTATTCAGTTTGACACGATTCCTTTACTTCCTCACCAGTTGGCTTCAAACTAGGTACAAAAATTCCTTGGACAAATCCCCCCAGACAAAAGGTGATGATTTATTATTATTATTATTATTAATACTGGTATTACTATTATTAGTAAGGGATGAATAGAACTGAAGGTCAAGCCATACACACACAAATTTTGGAATTCTGTGTTCTTGTATGTTCATTAATTGTTGTGACAGTCTGTGCAGAAGTGTCACAGTACTGTAGGTGTGCGATTCTGCATTACCTTGGGAATGTTGACAATCTCTGATTTGGAACTGAGCTTTACGACAAAGTGAAGAAGCTGGAAAAACTGAAAGCTTTATCTGCTAGAAATTCAGTTAGGCTTTTGGGGAAGGGCCAGCTTTCAGATTTATTGAGATGTTTAAGGCCTTTAGTTTGGAATGTGCTCATAAGGAGGCCTTAGGATCCACTGCTGTGAAGTATCAAAGATCGGACAAACCCTTGCATCATTTATTCCAGTCAATAACAGTGGAGGGCTGAATTTAAATTCCTAAGAGCTGAATTTGAATTCTTAGGTGGCTGAACCTTTGGAGTTGGATAGTACCCTTCTGAATTGCCACCAGTGAAGAGCTGAAAGGCTCATTAGTAGAGGCCAGGTTCACTGCATTAACAACACTGACCAGTCCCCTAAAATACATGTACCTTTGGAGTAAACCTCCTGCTCATAATAGCATACTTGTTACCGAAACTTTTATGGACATCCCTTGAGGCTTTCATCATCACTGCCATTCTCTTAGAATGATCTATGAACCTGGTACTTTCCTCTATTTTATATTTTTATTTATTTATTTATTTTTACTATATAGATGTTACCTTGCAGACTGTTCAGCTTAGCTTCACTTTGTGGTCCATGTTTTGACTTTCATGTTTATGAGTATTTTATGATGAAGGAAAGGTAGTGGTGAACAGTGAAGATCTTAAAGATGCCTGAAGAGGGCATGATAACCAGTTGCTGAATGAGGAGTTTGACTGGAACAAGGAAGATTTGGTGTCACCAGATCCAGTGTTTGGCCCATGGCTTTTGATTGATGCTACTACTGTGAGCAGGGCAATTGGCAAGATGCATTTGGGGAAGGCCATACGTGTGTCTGGCTAGACTGCTGAAATGCTGAAGGCCTCAGGAGATACAGGAGTGGGGTTAGTGACTGATTTGATGAATATTATTATAAATGAGTGTGTTGTCCCAGATGACTGACTGAAGAGTGTGATTGTAGATGTGTAGAAGGGGAAGGGTGATGCCCTGGAAAGAGGAAATTATAGAGGGATAAAACTTTCGGACAAGATATTGAAGGTAATGGAGAGTTCTAGGTGGTATGATTAGAGAAAGAGTGAATATTGATGAGGTGCAGTTTGGGTTTATGTCCGGTAAAGGAACCACTGGTGTCACATTCATTGTTCGACAGCCTCAGGAAAAATATATAGGAAAGAAAGGGGAGCTGCACTGTTTTTGTTAATTTGGAGAAGGCCTTTGACAGTCTCAAGGGAGGTGGTGCAGTGGGCAGTGAGAAAGCTTGACATCAAGGAGTGGCTGGTTAGAGCAGTTATGGTTATGTTTGTGGGTGCTCGCATCCAGGTGAGAGTGAAAGGAAATTTGAGTGATGAGTTTTCCATGAATGTTTGCATGCATCAGGGATCAGTCTTGAGCCCCCTTATTGTTTATCATGGTGCTTGAAGCCCTCTTACATGACATCAGAAATGGACTTCTATGGGAGATGTTATATGCTGATAATTTGGTGTTGATTGCAGAAAATAAAAGGGAGGCAGAGGAAAGATTTAGGATGTGGAGAGATGGCTTGGGGCATAAGGGGTTGAAAGTAAATGCAGATAAAAGTGATGGTATCTAGGGCTGGTTGCAGGACTGTAAATGAAGAGGGAGAGTGGCCCTGTGCGATTTGCCACAAGGATGTGGGAAGTAATTCCATGCTGTGCAGTATTTGTGATAAGTGGGTGCATAAGAGATGTAGTGATATTAGAGGTAGACTGTGAGACAATGCTGATTTCATGTGCGCGGTGTGTTGGGGAGAGCATGTATAGATTGCCAGGCATGAAAGGATTGATCTTGCTGGTGAGTCTCTTGAGTGTGTGGAAGAGCTTTGTTATTTGGGAGACATGTTATGTGCTGGAGGTGGGGCTGGAGCTAGCTCTGTGGCTAGAGTAAGGAGTGATTGGAAAAAGTTCAGGGATCTGTTGCCACTCCTGAGATTGAGAGAGTTTGCCCTGCTCCATGCTAAGGGATCTTTGTATGAGACATGTGTTAGGAGTGTAATTCTGTATGGTGGTGAGACCTGACCAGTTAAGGAAGAGGATATTTGTAGGCTCAGACATACAGAAATGGCAATGATTAGGTGGATGTGTAGTGTGTCCTCGACTGTGAGGCCTTGGGGGGGCTAGGTTTATGATGGAAGAGGTGAGAGGAAGGATGGGACTGGAATGTATTGGTGTTCTGATGAGGAGGGGTAGATTGAGATGGTTTGGGCATGTGGAGAGAATAAGGGATGGCAGCTGGGTGCAGAATATGAGAACTGTGAATGCTGGCAGTAGGGTTGCGAGGGGCAGACCATGAAAGGCCTGGGACGAAGTCATAGGTTGTGACCTCAGGAATAAGGGACTGAATAGGGTGGCTGCCAGAGATCAAGCAGCATAGAGAGCCGTCATTAGGTGACCAACGCTGATGCATCCAAACGAAACAAAACAATGATGGGGTAATTGCCCCTGGGTCATTCTTCATTTTTCGTAGTTTTTTCTTTCTTGCCCCATGGCCACACTTTTCCTTCACTTCCCCTGTTTAGCTTGCTTAGTATGAGTAGGTTAGGTTCAGTTTGAATGAGTGAATGAGACTTACAGTTTCACTTGAAGGGAGGGCATCATGCCTTATGAGGTATAAACCAGAAAGGAGGAGCAGTGCACCCTAACTCTGGGATGATTTCCCCTGTCACCAGTGTTGGATCATCAATATAGGTTGTTGCTGTAGAGAAACCCCAGTGTGATTAGCCAAGGAGACCTACCAATCATGGGCAAACAATCACCCCTGCTTAGCTATCCTAAGAAGTGAAAAAATGTTCTCTTAAGGCTGACAATGCCTCACCATAGAGAGGCGTGAGGAAGAGTGTGCATGTTTGGTTCCTAGATGGATGCCACATTTGCATCTCTCCACCCAGTTAACAGGGACACCATAAAATGCTCAACAACACCTTGTTTCTGGTTATATGGTTACCACCCAACCTTGTAATGGTTTCCTTAGGAGCAGTTGATCTGGCTTTTAGGCACTTGCCACAGCCATAAGCACTGTAGGTTCAGCTTTTTAAAAGCTCAAATGAGTCTTTTTAACTTCTCAAGATAATGACTTCACATGATAATGATACCCATAGAAGAAAAGGGTAAACTCTTTAAGATGTCTCCTTTAAGGAATGTGTGGAGAAAAAAAGTATCAGAACTCAGTCGTGCTTTATGTATATGATATAATCAATGAAAAGTGTAAATTTTGCAAATTTCATGTTCAAAGGTTTATTCAGAACTACTGCTGATTCTCAGTACCATAGAGTACTGGTTAAGGAATATTATTGTTGGTGTGGCTGCAGACCATCTGAACATAACCCAGTGACTGTAGGTTGAAGTATCCCTTCTCTTGCAGTTCACCATCTTCCTTTCAGGGGTTAGTGAGGGAGTGGAGGGATGTTTGTATGACCAGGCAGCAAGTTGCATGGTATTAGTACCACAGTGTGAAGGCATTCCTCTTCAGCACCAAATTAAACAATAAGAATCTTGTACTTGTAGATTATGGATATAGTACAGATACCTCATTTTTCCCCCCCTTCCTCCAGAATGATGAACGCATGGCAAACTTCCAGAGATCCCTTGAAATCTTCATTGATACCCACACAGGTGATATAGTAAGTGGCATGTAGTAAGGCTATTGGGAATACTGCATGTAGCTCTAGCACTCATATTAATCAAGCCTCAAGGAACAATGCTTCCCAGATTTTCCATTAAGTGAGTATCTGTGAGATTCAGTGGTCCAGGTATGGGTAATGGTACAGTTCATAGTATACAGCATCTCTGTAAAACCTTCAGTGCTGTAAGCATGCACAACAGGGTGCTAATATCAGTTCATATGTGCAAAACAAAATCTGCATAGGTACTATACCAGTATCTTTATGGGAAGAAAAAAAAAAAAAAAATGGTGTGGTACAGTATGACAACAGATCATGAATTCACAGTTACCAAAACTATCAAATGAATGCAAGTTGTTTTATGAATCACTTCAAAAATTCATCGTACGTAGGGATGCCCACAGATTTTTCATTACGGGGACAACAGTAGGAAGTAAAGGAAGGACTCTAACTTGACTGATGATTTCTTTGTATATGTTCTGATGGAATTGAATTTAAATGAATGTTGTCATTAAATTGTTGACCATTTGCTCTAAAAGATGAGGAAAGTTATACAGTACAGTTCTCTGTATTAGCCAGTAGGTTTCTGTTTGTAACTTTCAAGTACACAATGTGTAGCCTTAATTACTGATGATTTCTTTGTATTATGTTCTGATGGAACTGAATTTAAATGAATGTTTTCATTAATTTCTGTTGACCATTTGCTCTAAAAGATAAGGAAAGTTATACAGTTCTCTGTATTAGCCAGTAGGCTTCTGTTTGTAACTTTTAGGTACACAATGTGCAGCATTAATGGTAATAGTAACTAATACCAACCACAACTCCCTCACCATCCACCAATCCATCACCCAGTCCTTTTCTGCCCCATCAGTAAGGTAAGGGCCCAGAGCTAGGCTACTCATTTCTGATACTCAAGATGAGAGGACCAACCTTACTCACCACTGAGTGGCATTATCTATCTATCTATTGCCAGATGCCTTAATCCCTTAAGGGTTGGCCACAAACAAATTGCCTCATGTCGCCCTGTCCCCTGCCATTTCACTGCCTTGCTCCCAGCTCACATTCCCCTCTCTCATATACCTTTCCACTCCATCCCTCCATCTCATCCTTGGCCTCCCCCTCCCTCACCCCCCCTCCACCTCACTCACATACACTCTCCTCGGTAGTCTCTCACTTTCCATCCTCTCCACATGGCCAAACCACCTCAGTGTGTTTTTCCTGACGCTTCCTGTCACATCCACATCCATGCCACAACAATCCTTCACTTCCTTATTTGTCAATCTGTCTCTCCATATGACTCCACATGCTCCTCTAAAATAACTTATTTCCACAGCTCTCACTCTTGGACTTCTGTCCCTTCAGCAAGGGCCAAGTTTCACTTCCATATGTTAGAGTTGGGATCACAATACTGTCATGTAGTAACTTTTTCACGTCCCTGCTCACCTCCCTGTTTCTTATCACTGCTTTCAAGGAACCAGCAACCTTTCTTCCTTGTTGTACCCTTTCAAGCACTTCACCCTATAAACTTCCTTCCTTACTCATCGCACTACCCAAGTACTTAAATACACTCATATTTTCCATTTCCTCCTCATCCAACTTCATTGTACATTCACTGACTTAACCTCTCTTGAAGACCATAACATTACTCTTCCCTACATTCACCTTTAGATTCCGTTTCTTACATACTCTCTCAAACTCATTCACTAAGGCATGCAGCTCCCCTTCGTCTTCACTTAACAACACAGTATTATCTGCAGACAACAGTACACGGAGTTTCCAGACACTGCCCTCTCTCCATATGGCTGCTCCAACATCCACTGCCCTACCTTGTATCTTTTATAACCCCATCCATATACAGACTGAACAACCATGGAGACATGACACATCCCTGTTTCAATCCAACCTTCATATAGAAAAATTCACTCAGTTCACTATCCACATGCATTGCAGCCTTAGTCCCCTCATACATACTCTTCATGGCATTCAACAACTTCCCATCTACTCCATATATTCTTGATACTTTCCACAGTCCTTGTCTATCCACCATCATACGCTTTCTCCAAATCCATGAAGGCCACATACAACTTCTTGCCCTTCTCTAGAAACTTTTCCACTAAAGATCTTAGAATGAATTTATCTACACAACCTCTTCCCTTCCTAAAACCTCCCTGTTCTTCCCCAACTAATTCCTCTGTTATTTCCCTAACTGTCAGTAAGTATCCTACCATATACCTTTTCTATTACATTAAGAAGATAAATGCCCCTACGATTACCACAAACTTCTTTTTCCCCTTTTCCTTTGTACAGGTGAATAATTAAACCTGACTTCCAATCATCTGGGACTCCTCCCAGGCCAATCTGCACATCTTTCACATCCATTCTACTACTAACTCTCCCCCATGCTTCAGCATTTTCAGCACACACTCCATCAATTCCTGGGGCTTTCCCCATTTTAACTTTTTTCATCGCATCCACAACTTCCATTCTACTGATTTCTTCCTCTCTTCTCATATCCCTCTGTCTCCCAGCCACTTATACTCACATTACTTTCATTCCCTACGTTCAACAATTCCTTTAAGTGTTCTCTCCATCTACTCACTTTTTCTCCCTTCTCCAATAGTAATCTACCATTTTTATCTTTCACTCCTCCACTAACTTCTTTGGCAGCCTGTCTAATTCTCTTTACCTCTTTCCAGAACATTTTCTTATATTCCCACCACTTTACACTCAAATTCCTTCCAAATTCCTTATCCACTCTCTTCTTACTCTCTCTTACTATAGTCGCGACGCACAACTCTGAGGATGTTGTTATCATGCCCTGGCAACCTAGCATTCAAAAGTGTGTCTGATTTCGTGTATGAGACGCATGTGATTTGTGTATAATAATATATATTTGTGCATAATAATATGATTCGTGTATAATATGACATGAAATCGGACACACTTTTGAATGATAGGTTGCCAGGGTACGATAATGACAACCTCAGAGTCGTGCGCCACGACTATAATCTTTTCACTTCTCTTCCTCTCTCCATACAACTCTCTCTTCCGTCCCTCAACTTCTTCCAAGCCCCTGTTTCTCATCTACTCATTATATGCTTTCTTCTTTTGTGCCACAGCCTCTCTCACCTCTTCATTCCACCATGTTGTTCCCTGCATCTTTCATCTTCTCTTCACCCCACACACCATCTCACATGCTGCACAGATTTCTTCTGTGAATATCTTGCACACACCTTCCACGTTCCCCATCTGCTGCAATCCATATTTACCCATTCGCTCCTCCACTTCCCTCTTATATTCTGCCCTTTTTCCATCCTCTTGTAACCTTTCCTTTATGTGAGCAGTAAATCCCAACTACTCAAATATAAGCCCTTTCTGGCCATCTGGTTGGAATGCCTTAATGCCCTACACCACCAGGCATTGTTTGGTTATGTGGTTACTACTTAGCATAGAATGTGATTTTATTGATTACATTAAACCATTTGGCTTGTCTGTAAGTGTAGAATTACCTGAAGGCAGCACTGCATCGAGTGAGTGGTTGATGGGTGCCCCCACAACAAAATTAGCCTAACTTACCGGAGTTGTCACACTAATCTTAGCATTTATTTTGTATATCTATCTATTGCTTGACATCTCAATCCCGTTTGGGGTGGCCACAAACAAATCGCCTCCAAGTCGCCCTGTCCCCCGCCATTTCACTGCCCTGCTCCCAACTCACACCCCCCTCTCTCATATACCTCTCCACCCCATCCCTCCGTCTCATCCTCGGCCTCCTCCTCCCTCTTCCCCCCTCCACCTCACTCACGTTCACTCTCTTCATCAGTCTTTCACCCTCCATCCTCTCCACATGGCCAAACCACCTCAGTGTGTTCCTCATAACGCTTCCCATCACATCCACATCCACACCACAACGCTCTTTTATATCCTCATTCGTCAGCCTGTCTCTCCACGTGACTCCACAGGCTCCTCTTAAATAACTCATTTCCACTGCTCTCACTCTTGACTTGTGTCCTTCCAACAATGTCCAAGCTTCACTTCCGTACGTTAGAGTTGGTATCACAATACTGTCATGTAGTAACTTTTTCACTTCCATGCTCACTTCCCTGTTTCTTATCACTGCTTTCAAGGAACCAGCAACCTTTCTTCCCTGCTGTACCCTTTCAAGCACTTCACCCTCCAAACCTCCATCCTTACTCATCACACTACCCAAATACTTAAACGTACTCACATTTTCCAATTCCTCACCATCTAACCTCGCTGTACATTCACTAACTTCACCTCTCTCAAAGATCATCACTTTACTCTTCCCTACATTCACCTTTAGGTTCCGTTTCTTACACACTCTCTCAAACTCATCCACCAAGCCTTGCAGCTCCCCTTCGTCTTCACTCAACAACACAGTATCATCTGCAAACAACAGTACAGGGAGTTTCCAAACACTATCCTCTCTCACCAGGGCCACTCCAACATCCACTACCCTACCTTGTACCTCTTTTATTACCCCATCCATGTACAGATTGAACAACCATGGAGACATGACACATCCCTGTTTCAAACCAACTTTCAAAGAGAAAAATTCACTTAGTTCACCATCCACACGCACTGCAGCCTTCGCACCATCGTACATACTCTTCACAGCATTCAACAACTTCCTGTCTACTCCATATATTCTTAACACTTTCCACAATCCTTGTCTATCCACCCTGTCATATGCTTTCTCCAAATCCATGAAAGCCGCATACAACTTCTTTCCCTTCTCTAGAAACTTTTCCACTAAAGATCTAAGAATGAATATCTGATCTACACAACCTCTTCCCTTCCTAAAGCCTCCCTGTTCTTCTCCAACTAATTTCTCTGTTCTTTCTCTAACTCTGTCTATAAGTATCCTACCATACACTTTTCCTATTATACTAAGAAGACAAATGCCCCTATGATTACCACACACTTGTTTTTCCCCTTTTCCTTTGTACAAGGGAATAATTATACCTGACTTCCAATCCTCCGGGACTCTGCCTTCCTCCCAGGCCAATCTGCACATCTTCCACATCCATTCTACTACTATCTCTCCCCCATGCTTCAGCATTTCACCACACACTCCATCAATTCCTGGGGCTTTCCCCGATTTAACTTTCTTCATTGCTTCCACAATGTATATGTTTATTATTATTATTTTTTTAGAACTGTGAAACGATTAAAAATATTTGGGAAAACTATGACAAATTCATAGAGCATATTTTTCCAGTGTCCACAAACTTTTCATGGTGATTACTGGAGACTATAATATTCAGGAAAATGATGTACCACATGTTGTATTGACAAGTATCGAAAATATTTTATAAAATATATAAAGATCAAGAGATGGCAGTGTACCAAAAAAACATTAGAATATGGTCAAGGCAGTAAAACAGAAGTATTGGTAATCCCATCCCTTCATATTTTTAAAACTGCATACCTTTGTGTACTGACACACATGGTTTGTTATAGTTATCAGTATACCATTATGGTCACACATTTTTTGTGCACTTAGGCAACATTATAATAGCACATACTGGAGTATGTGGGAATGGGATTAAATGTCTTTTAACTGCCTGAACCTTATTCCGATAGTTTTTGGTGCACTGCTGTTCGTACATCGTCATACATTTCATATATATATTTTTTTAATACTTGTTTTACTGATTCTTAAAAGCTTCTGTAAGAAAGCTCCAGAGGTTTTGGAATTTCTTCAACTTGAGAGCATTGCAGTAGTGAAGGGTTTAATGAAGGCCCTAGCTAACCCACTCCAGTTTGAAAAGTCTGTCTTAACCCATAACCCGCGGGCCATCACTTTTGTGATGCTCGTTGCATAAATACCATACCGCGGGGCGTCACTTTTGTGATTCAGGGATTTTTTAAATCGCCTGGACTTTCAAGTGCGGTCTTGTATCATCTGTTAGTACTGCCAGTGTGTAGCTTTAGGCAGCAATGCTAATACAGCTAGTACTCGCATCCAGTGTTACCAACTTAGCTATTTTTCTGTTTGCCTTGCCTCCCCACCTCCCCTCCCTTACCCCCTCCCCCGCATAGCTACAGCCAGGCTGCACAATGCAACTCCTGGCCATTTTTTTTCCATTCGCTTTTTCCATTAAAATGTGCCCTATGCCCTATTCTCATACTAAAAAAATATATATATATAAAAGAAAAAAGGCTAATTGATACTGCCATTGGCCATGAAGTAGCTAATTTATCACCTGGCAACACCCCACCTGCACTTGGTAACTAATTTTCCATGTTCACTACAAATTGAAATATCCCTTATGACCTATTCTCATACTAAAAAATATATATACTGTATAAAAAGGGGAAAAGGATAAGTGATACTTCCATCAACCTGGAAGTAGCTAATTTATCGTGTATTTAGAGCGTTGCTATCCCTGCGGGAGGGGCACGGTGTGGTCCAGCCATCCCCGCAGGTAAGGGGTTAAGCTGAATAAAATTTTCTGGAGATAAAAACATGAGGGAGCAGAGCACCCATGCCTTGTTGTCAGTCCGTGACTTAACTTTTTACCTAGCTCTGTGACCCTGGCCCTTTACTGTTCTCTAACTTGAAATACTTCATCCTTGCATGACCATTAACCCTTCCACTGTCAAAACTCTATCAAAAGTGATTTAAAGTGACCTTGACCTCTGACCTACTGTTCTCATATCAGAATAATTCATGGCCATATTTCTTAAAAATAATTCTTTCCCTTTGAAGGATTTTTATTTCCCTTTTGTATACTTAAGGATTTCAACGGAAAGGAAGGAAGATTTTTCAGAATGGTGGCCCTGTTGAGCTAAAAAGACCCAGCATGCTGTTTATTGGCATATGGTGGTGTAAGATTTATAAACTCATGTTTCAAAGCATGTACGTCTTGTGCTGGATAATGAAAGCACAGCATTTGAAATATTGGAGGTGTCCACCACATCCATATACTTGGTTTGTATTCAGCCACAAATATCATTCTAGCCAACACCACAGTGGTATTTACTCAAGACATATTCTGGTACTAAATAATTTAGGAGGAATATCATTAACTTCAATCTTGTTATTTGTATAAAAATCACTTGTTTATTGTCTGTCTCACATACTTGCATGGAGGTGCTTACTTGTTTGTTTTTCAGCTGAAGACACGAGCTGAACACTCACGTGACCTTGATAGCAAATTTTTCCTTTTCTTGGTAAATTATCATGCAAAATGTTTCTTGAAAAAACATCATCACATGACTCTAGCCTTAATATATATTATCTGACAGTGTTAGAGCAAATAATATGAGGTGCCCACTGCTAGGGGGGTCATAACCCACCATCTGGTGATTTTCAGATTTTTGCAGGAAATTACCCTAGAAGCCTTACTCTACCACGTGGTAAGTCTGGCCAAGGTAAAAGCAACCTTCCAATAAGGCAGAATAGGAGCGGAAGTTGCATGTTTTGGGGCGCACAAAACCTGTGATGAAGTCCAAGTTTAGAGAGCTAGACGGGTGTACTCATGGCGGCCAATAGTGCTGGCTCCGGCCAATTAGTGCACATTTCTCAGATACCAGTGTTGTGTTGCCGCTTGACCAATCATGCACGTCCTTGTGTGCCATGGAGCGCCAGTAGCCATTAAATACCCGCGGGGAGTGTACGCTTCTTCTTCCATCGACCTGGAAGTAGCTAATTTATCGTGTATTTAGAGTGCAGCTATCCCTGCAGGAGGGGCACGGCACAGTCCAGCCGTCCCCGCGGGTAAGGGGTTAAGCTGAATAAAATTTTTTGGAGATAACAACATGAGGGAGCAGAGCATCTGTGCTCAGCTTATTATCTGGATTTACGCAGCCTCATGATTTCTAGTGATTCACCCGTGGAAGATGAACAACCAGTGCATACATGGAAAAGACTTAGCAAGCCTGAAACATGGAAGAAAAATGCTGCAAAGAAGAAAGAAGACAGTGGGGAAGTCTGACCTGGACAACAAGTTCCTCAACTATTAAGCCCCCCCACCTATCAATCCACTCAAGCACTACTGGCTCCTAGATTGGTGAGTATTCATATGTTATAAACATAATAAATTCCCTATTAACATTATTACTATAAGTCATTGTTACCATCTTAACAAAAATAAAACAAAAAACATTAAAAAAATTAATAAAAATTAACAAGTTCATACATTCAAATTTGTGCAACAAGTGGACATAGGTATACACCATGGGCGGACAGTATAGTGCAACATGCGGATGTAGGTGTACACCGTGGATGGATGCAGTGCAACGTGCAGACATGATTATACATGGTGGGTGGATAATTTACTTCAAATGTCACACACTGTTTTATAAAACTTTAGAGTCAACTTTAATTTTCTATGATAACAGTAAACTTTTAAAGCCAATTTTGACTTCATTAGCTTTGGAAATTATTCCATATTTAAACTGGCTGGTTATATTGCAGGCAATTTAAAAACATAAATATATATTTGTTAAAATATGAAGAGCTGTAGATTTACATCATCGGCAGCCAATCAGCAGCCGTGAATCAAACACACCCTACTCGCCCCATACATCTCAGCCGCACAGGTCAATCAAATAGAGTATTGTAATAATTTCATAAGGTCTAGCAAGGTAGGGTGGATTTTTTAATTTGTTTTTTAAATTTATTATTTTTTCTTTCTTTCAATGAATATATCTTGATTAGATTATGAAATTGGTGTAATATAATGTATGATTATGTATGAAATTTATGGTACTTTATTGTCAACTTTAACCTCAATTTGCTAGAAAATATATTCTTTGGAATACGCCCCTCTAGCAGCAGGCACCTCATATGATTCGACGAATACTGGAAACCATGCATCAGTACATCATCTGTGTTCATGGCTGGCTAAACATATTAGTCAACTTGGGTAACACTTATTTAAAGAGATACAAATAATGCCTAAACATTTGTGTAGTTGTAAATTGCATTAATAAAATTATACAGTAACTTCCTTCAACTTTTTAAATATACAGTATATAAGACAATGAACCACAATGGAATGCACAAAGGTACTGTCAAGGAATTTTTAAAGAAATGGGTTGAATAATTCATTCAAGCTCCATAATTTTTGCTCCCCAAAGGAAAAATCTTTCCCTTTGAGCAGCCCATGAAGGGAAAGACTTTTTAAATAAAAAACACCAGTTCAACTTGATATTTCCTTCCCATGCCTCTACAAGGAAAGGAAATGTTTAAGAATAGGGCCATTAATTTTTGGATGACACTTAATCTTTGCACCAAGTTTAATCTATGTCTGCCTATAGCCAGACACCATGATCCCATGAGGGGTGGCTGTTTGTCTTGGAGTTAGTGTTTTTAAGGGGAAGGGCACCAACCCTCTGCCAACCCACCTGTTGACACGTAGGGAACATGTCTGGGTTGGTTATATGATTACCACCATATGTTGTTAATGGTTTCCTGGCTTACAGGAAACCATTAAGCTTGTCACCCAATGTAAAGTCACCTGAAAAGGAAAGAAGAGTAATAAAAAGTGACAGAAAAGATGGGAGAAGTAAGAAGAGAGAAGGACAGACACAAAAAATAAATGATAAAGGTACAGGAAGAAGTAGGCAGCAGGACATCATGTGAGTGGATGATGGTCACCACCAGTTTAATCTGAAGTGAACAAAAACTTTTTAAGTTAAAGGGTTGAAAGTCTGATACTGTTCTGTGGCCTTAAATTCTGACCATTGTTCTCAAAACCGAGTTACTTCACCCTTTGCTCAACCTCAACCCTTCTGTCTGAATCAGATGAAAATTGTAAATGTTGACCTATGTAATCCTATTACCATTGACATTCTTTGGACCGTATCTACTGTGTGTCGGAATCAATGGAGAATGAACCCTTCTGTGGGAGAGAGAGAGAGAAAAAAAAAGTGATTTTTCCACTTTACTGCTAGAGGTCTAAGAGAGGAAAGGAAGAATTTGTAGAAATTGGGATTTTTGTTCACACCTCAGGATGGAGTGAGGTAGCATCCAGAAAGCAAGAAAAAAATTCACACAGGGAGAACTATCAATTTTCTGCCCAGTTAAACGGGCCACTTTCTCATCCACCTATTATTTAAGCCTCCAGAATCCGACTCCACCTTATGGACGTAATCAACCATACTTACACACTTTACATTACCTTTCAGATAGTAAATTCAGTTATTACCATGTTATCAGGTAATGATGGGTGCTAAGCTCTTGTCATACACTCCTGCATACAAAATTCTTCCAACTAACATGATCCACTTTCACTTGGGTTCAAATTCAGTTATTACCGTGTTATCAGGTAATGATGGGTGCTAAGCTCTCGTCATACACTCCTACATACAAAATTCTTCCAACCAACATGATCCACTTTCACCTGGGTCATCAACCTCTATACCTTGCTTTCTCACACACTAACCTTGCTTACCTTAATTTTTGCACAGGGGTACAATCCCAACCTTTTTCCACTCTTTCTGGTATAGTTTGATTCATCCAAGCTTGCTATCTTACTTCCAACAAACATTTCATTCAACTCTCCGCTTCACTGAATCATATCTGCATATTTGTCATCAACACCTGCTGCTTTCTCATTCTTTAACTGCTTCACAATATTCTTCACTTCTGCCCTGTCACATTTCTTGGCACTACACTCCTCCTTTGTGCATCACCTAAACAGTCAAGTCTGGAAACACTGTGCTGTTTATTGTTCCCATTCATCAAGTTTTCAATATATTTTCATCTGTTCCTTACTTCACTTCCATCTGATATTATTCTTCCACAGCCACATTTCTTTGCACCTTCATTTCTACATTTTTGCACATATATATTATATATATATATATATATATATATATATATATACAGTATATATATATATATATATATATATATATACAGTAATCCCTCTAATATCCGAACGACCAATATCCGAACATCCCCACTAAGCGGACATAATCGTCTCGGGATCCAATCCCCCCCCCCCCAAAACAAAAAAAAAAAAAAAAAAATCCCACCCGTAATCTGAAATTGCCACGTGGCGCCGAACAGCTGTTACACCATGGTCCCTTCACCTCTTCCTTCCTCCCCCCTCCCCTGTCAGGGTTGCCACTTGGTATTTTTCATTACCAAGTGTGGGCCAAGTTGGTAATGAAAAATTCGTTTGGTAATGAATCAGAATAATGCATTACCACATGGATTTTTCACATGTATGAGGATACACAGGATGGAGATGGTGGATTGTTTGCTCTCTCTGCTTAATTTGGTAGCCTATATGGCATGATAATAATCAACATGCTGTTAATTATCAGAAGAGTGATTACATGTATTTCCACTAGTGTATATAATTAGTGAAAAATAGATGCTAGCTTTACGAATTTGGTAATGAAAATTAAAAATGGTAATGAAAATTGAGGGTTTGGTAATGTGGCCACTGTGATCTGGCAACTCTGTTACCCTGCCATCATCAACAGTCACACCCTAACTTCGATCGAGAGCTGATGCTTATAGCAGTGCAAGCCACAGGTGCTTGTTTTTTGTGAATAAACAGTGAATAAACTGCAATACCTCACCACTAGAACACACGGGAATTTACAGTGTTGTGCAGTGTTAAGAAATTAGAATTTAGAGTGCAGAGGATTAACTGTGGACAGCAAACTGGCGGTTCAAACCAGTCCAGGAGCCAGGGACTTGTAAGTACCCAGAATGTTTAATATTGTATAAACTCACCTCTAAAACCTTTTGCATTTGGTTCTTTTGCATTTATTTCAGTCTTTTATGTCCCTTATTGGTGTGATTTGGGTCTTAAATAGGTGCAATGCGTGTCCAGAGGGAGTTGTATAGGTGTTTTTCTGAGTTAGGGTCCATAAGTACAAGTCCAGGAGGCTGGGACCCAATATCCGGACAGGATCACTATCCGGACATGCCTCTGGTTCTCTTACATCGAATATTAGAGGGATTACTGTATATATACAGTAAAACCTGGATATAACGGACTTCAATACACCAGAATTCGCTTTTATTGGACTCGAAGAGCTACAGGACTAAATTCTTAAATATTGGAAAAAGTCCGATAAAGCCAGCTGCAGTCCGGACTGCCTGACCCCTTCAGCTATGTTCACCACAATAAGGTAAATAAAAGACATGTTTATCAGTGTACAGTACAGTCTTATTATATATTTTATACCATTAGATTAATGTAGTGAAGTTAGAACACTGTACAGTACAACAGTGGTAGTCAAAACAGTTTAAAGATCGTTCATGCGATCCGGACTAATGTATGATATATTGGAAAAAGTCCGGATGTCACTTTTGTCAGAATTTCGCATTTTTCAGAATGGTTTGGGCCCCAATTAGTCCGTTATAGTGAGGTCTTACTGTGTGTAAATATATTATATATATATATATATATATCCATCCTATGTTGCCCTATAAGGAGTGTAGGAGCCTGGGCTAGGCAAGTTGGTCCTGACCATGAAGATGAGAGTGACCAGCCTCACTCATCCCTGAGTGGCATAACATGAACAATAAACCACAACCACTACACAGTAATACCCAATATACACTACCCCTACATGCAATACTCCCGCTTAATGATGGGGATAGAAATACAGTACCACCATACCCCTCCTGACGATGACCAAACCTTGTTTAATGCTACGAAGCATTTCAAAATCATCCCAGAGTGAATACTAATGGGAAAACATGACTTTATAAAATATTTCTGACTGTAATCCACTGACGTGGGGAGTTCATTATCATGGGAACTGCCAAGACCTAGGGGGAAAACGGTCCCAAAACAAGTGATGAATGACTGTACTCGTATTACCACATTTAAATGCATTTCAGTATTAATAATTGGGTCATTTACATTAAAGTGTTCAAGTTCTTATGCAAAATCTGTTTTTTGTGCAGTAATGAATCTAGTTGTTATACAGATACCAAAACAGTTTGTTTAATTTTCTTCATCCCAGTTTTCCACCTAGATGTTCTTAGTGAATTCATGCATGAAAGCCCATTGTCAAGTGCTAGGCGGCTTCAGTAAGTGTCAAACTTTTATTACAAGGATAATACAGATAGTGTAGACTACTAGGATAAGATAAGAATAGTGTTTTTGAGTCTTGAAAGAAACTGATTTAATGGTAGGTGGGGGCACTCACCATCCACTCACTTGATGTAGTGCTGCTTTGGGTGTCTGCCCTCTGACCTTTCCTCACTTCCTTCCTTCCTCTTCTGTCCTTCTTTCCTTTATTCTTTCCTCTTCCTTCTGCCTACGGGTGACTTTACACTCCCTCTTCTGTCTTTCCTTCCTTCACTCTTTCCTCTTCCTTCTGCCTATGGGTGACTCTACACTGTGTGGCATGCCAAATGGTTTCCTGTACACCAGGAAACCACTTACTATGCTGAGTGGTAACCATATAACCAAATTATGGCACCAGGTGGTTTAGTGGGTAATTAAGGCACTCCAATTGGATTAAGCCTGTGTGGGTTTATATCCAAGGGATAGTTGGGGCTTATTGCTCACATACTGTACTGCCACCCAGGGATGAGTGAGACTGATGACTCTCATCTTAAATGTCAGGACCAACTTGCCTAGCTCTGGGCTCCTACACTCCTCATGGGGCAACACAGGATTGGGTGATGGATGGATGGTACAGTTTCAAACCATATTGTAGAATTGGTATTTTACTGTACTATGTGTCTGTACAAGCTTTGCCATCTTTGCAGATGATCAAAACATCAAAGGTAGGAAACACCACTACTTTTCTCTCTATTTTAGTCTTGGAGATAAGTGAACAAACTACTGAATGCAAAACACTTCCCCTGTCAAGGATTCAAATACAAAGAATTACTGTACTATACTGTACTTGGCTGCAACTCTTGTTTGGCAACCAATGTTGAAAACAGCTGGTGAAATCCAGACTTTACTTACCTTACTTCATCAAAGAAATGGCAGATGGATACAGGACCACAGTAGGAGAGGAGTTAGAATCAGTGAATTGGAATGAAATGGATCTGGACAGCCTGTGGAATGCATATGGTGATTGCTTTGTTAGGAATGCTAAAATGGTGTGTGGTGTGACGAGAGTAACAACAAGGATGGAAGGTATGGCATGGTGGGATGAAGAGGAAAGAAAGCAGTGGAGGAAAAGAGGAAGAAGTGGCTAGAGTGTTTAGAGGGATTCAGTTGAAATAAGACCTGAATGTAATGAGAGCAAAATGCATGTAAAGAGACAAGTGAAGAGGAAAAAGGAGGAAAATTATGACCTAGGAAGAAAAATGAATGCCAAGTACTCTGAAAATAGGAAGTTAATCTGGAATGAGGTGTGGAAATGTAGAATTGACAGCGGAATGAAATGTGAAAATGCAAAGGATGTAAGTGGTAGATTACTAACCCATGGGGATGAAGTAAGGACCAGATGAAAAAGCCAGTTGAATGGGAATAGAAAGAGCAGAGCAACTGTAAACATGATTGGTTTTTGGGGTGTGCAGATGAATGCAGTACCAGGAATCATGACACTCGCAGAGGTGAAGAGCGCTGTGAAGCAGCTGATAAATGGGAAAGCAGCCGGGGTTGATAAGGTGCATGCAGAGATGATTAAGTGTAGTGGAGAGAGTGGAATGAAGTGCTTGTTGGAGATATGTATGAAGGTATGGATGAGTGAAGATGTGCCAGCTGAGTGGAAAAAGACCGTGATTGTACCCCTGTACGAAAATAAAGGTAAGTGAAGTGAATAAGAATTATCATGGCATACATTTACTGAATGTTGTAGGGAAGGTAAATGGAAGAATTATTACAGAGAAAGCAAGAAAAAGATCAGAAGTAATATAGTCACGGCGCGCAACTCTGAGGTTGTTGTTATTGTGCCCTGGCAACCTACCATTCAAAAGTGCGTCTGATTTCATGTATAATATGAGACGCATGTGATTCGTGTATAATATGTTCGTATAATAATATTCGTGTATAAGATATTCGTGCATAATAATATGATTCGTGTATAATGATACAAAATTGGACGCACATTTTGAATGATAGGTTGCCAGGATACGATAATGACAACCTCAGAGTCGTGCGCCACGACTATAGTGAGTGATGAACAGGGTGGCTTTAGGAGTGGCAAAGGATGTGTGGATCAAATATCTGCAGTGAGACAGTTAGTGGAGAAGGCTTGTGAGAAGGACTATAAGGTGTTTATGGCATTTATGGATCTGGAAAAAGCATATGACAAAATAGAGAAGGATTGTGGAAGGTATTGTGCATGTATGGTGTAGATGGTAAGCTGCTAGGTGCCATCAAGAGTTTTTATGATGGTAGTGAGTCATGTGTAAGGGTAAATAGGCATCTAAGTGATGGTTCACAATCAACGTTGGTGTGTGACAAGGCTGTGTGATGTCCCCATGGCTGTTCAATATACAGTATATATGGATGGCGTGATGAGAGAAGTAAAAACACGAGTAATGGAGAGAGGGATGGCGTTGGTAATGAATGGAATATCTCAAATTTGTTGTATGCTGATGATGCAGTGCTACTAGAAAATACCGGACTAGTGTAAACTAGTGCAGAGTTTTGTTGATGTCTGTGAGCGTTGTGCCTTGGGAGTAAATGTACAAAAGAGTCAAGTGATGGTTATTGGGAGAGAAGGTGACTCCCAGTGTGATGTTACAGTGAATGGAGAGAGACTGGAATTGGTGAGAGAAGTCAAATACCAATACCTGGGTAGAGTGATAGAAGAGCGAGGAAAATGTGCAAAAGAAGAGAAAAGTAGAGTGCAACAAGGAAGGCAAGTAGCTGGTGCTATGAAGGTCTTGATAAGTAACAAGAGGCTTGAGTGTTGCACCTGCACGAGGCTTACATGAAGGAGTGTTAGTGCCATATTTAACATATGGATGTGAGACTATGGTGTGGCATGAAAATGAAAGAGTGAGAGCGGTGGAGATAGGACTGCTGAAGACTGTGTGTTGAGTACAGAGTGGATAGGATTAGAAATGATGTGATTCGTGAAAGATGAGGAGTTAGGAAGTCTGTGGACACCAGAATTGAAGAGAGTGTACTGAGATTGTATGGGCATATGGTGAGAATGGACAAGAGAGTGAAACTGAAGGAAGGAGGAGGCAAGGTAGGCCAAGGAGAAGGTGGAGGGATATGGTGAATGAGTGTGTGAGGAAGAGAGGTATGGAAGTTGGTGAGGCTAGGGGAATGACAGGAGATCGAGCTGGTTGGGTGAATTTTGTAAGAAGAAGCTTATGATCCGGGATTGGCACTCTCTTTTAATGTGACAGCATTTGGATTGAATGTGGTGAAAGTTTTGGGTGTATCATACAAAGCCAAGATTCCGGGTGCTTGAATGATGAGTGAATGGAAGCGTGGCCCATTGAATTGGGCAAACTTGGGCTGTCTGGATGTTGCTACTCCTCACCCTGCCCTAGGGTGGGAAAGGATGTCCAGATGATGATGATGATGATGATGATGATGATGATGATGACTTCATAATTTAGTAGACACACACTACATTTCAAAATGCATAGTTAAATTTGCATTTCAGATCATCACTATGTTTTTTTTAATCCTATCAGTAATTCTGTACTATGAATATGTAAAGCACAATTATTAAGGAGATGGCAACAAGATGAAGGAAAAAATCTAATTTTATTTACGAAGAACTGGCATAATATACAACGAACCGTTCATTTCTTTAAGTGTAAGTTTTATTTACAAACTTATGACAATAGTTTCAGTATATAAATACAACTGCACAGTTACTGACAAAGTACAGTAAAGGCATTCTGTATGAATACCTACTGATCATTCTCATAATCTGCTGGGTTCTTCCTCATGAGCTGCTCATGCTTGCCTTCCACTCCACTGTACACCATGTAGGCAATGATAAAAGCTGTAAGGAAGAACAGACAACAATTAATGCTTTAATAACATCCTGTGGAAGGTTAAAATTTTTAAATGAGATGATAAAGGTCATGGGGAGTTGTAGATTATACAGTATGACCAGGGAGTGTGAATCTTAATGAAATGCAATTTGGGTAATGCTGAGCAGAGGAAACACTGACGCAGTTTAACTGTTGCTAACTTGGCCTTGTTTTAATGTAAGGACAGGAAACTTTCTAACACCTCTTCCTTACTTATATATCATGGATACTGTATTACACTTCAATACTCTCTTATATGCCCTTGATACTTTTTTAATACCAATATAAAAGGTAACCATGGGGCAGACAAAATGCTCATCTCTTAACTTGAAGCTTTAAGCCTAAGGCAGGTTATTCACCCATTATCCTGAAGGGCATTAATATAATCCAGGTAAGTACCACATTTATCTCTCTTAAGCATTACTCTAGGTACTGTACTAATATTACCAGCTAACTGCAAACGGTGGATGGACATCCAAGTTATGTGGTGCCACCTATCTATACAAGAATTCGAACCCTGACTCTAACAGGCCAGAAGCCTGATAGCTGGCAACACTACTCACTTGGCTACAAACAAAGACTGCATATATATCATATATGAGAATATTAACATGCAATACACTGACACATTGAGCCAGGGTTGGGGGGGGGGGGAATGAAAAAGCCCAACCCACCAGGGTTCCCCCCCCCCACAAAACAACCCCCCCAAAAGACCAGGCAAAGGTAGTTTTTTTCAGTATACCATAAAACAAATAAAATAATACTGTTTATACCTAATTACGGACAGCCCAATTAAATTATAATTTTACACAGGGAGTTGAATGAGGGAGACGATCATGCTTTGACTTATTTATCTGTTACCCCTGGGCTGCCTGCTACACTGTAAAACATGTTTCAACATGAGAGCACACCTTATGAGTTGACAGGAAGAACAGTGCACACAACACAGTAGTAGGAGAAGGACTCACTTCCTTTGCTGCCACAACACAGTAGCAGGAGAACGACTCATTTCCTCTGCTGCCACAACACAGTAGTAGAAGGACTCATTTACTTTGCTGCTACAACTTTCCTTGGTAATTTTACACTTACATTTCCCATTCTTCTTATATGTGAAAAATCACTTCCATAAGTGCATGTACACATCATCTTAACAGCAATAATAGCCTTGGGGTAACAAATCTCAGTCAATCAAATAGATCTGCCGTATATTAAAAAAGCAATGTTTATACTGTAATTAGTTTCTATACATGACTGAGATTTGGTAATATAAGACTACCTAACCTGGTATAGGTCTAACCTAAGTACTGATTATATAACAAATTTACCCTAATCTTTACTAAGCAAAAACCTTATCTATCACAAACAAACTTACTGGTAATCCTAAAAGGTTACAAAATTAGTTAATGCTGGATATAAAGTTTACGCTCACCGGATGACTGCCTGAGGAAATTTACCTTCAATTCAAACTACAGTGCAGTAGTCCCTCATTTTTCTGGACGCTTAGTATCCAGATGTATTCACTATCCGGATGCTGGACCTTGGCTCTATTAAACCGCTATCTGAATTTACTTGCTATTATCCGGACATAAAAGTCCCTGAGAACTTCGGCTGGCCAGATGACATGTTCAAACATACGGTATTGTGGCTGCTGGCCTTGAGCCATGAGTGGAAAGTACTGTAGTCCGTAACCCACAACCAAAACTAAAATATCCGTCTGCCCCTGGACTATATGGTCAAAGTTGCACGCTCGTCCTATCACTCCCAACGAACCTCCAGCGCCCGAGTAATACAATTGTAACCTGCAAGTGGTGTCAAAATGTCCGTACACTTTCTGCACCAAATGTCCAATATCGCACAGCCATGGGGTCTAAGTCTTTCCTAACTGTCGTCTCCATCAAACACAGACCACAAGCCACGAGTACATGTTTGACGACAGTGGCCGTCCGCCTCTCTACCGAACGTCAAAAGTCCCCTGGTCACAGTGAGTTGTGTTTCCGCATGGGCACTCAGCATCTAAGAGACCACAGGTCACAAGTAACTGTACTGTATGCTAAAAGCACCCGCCCACCTGTTGAATGAAGGGGGAGAATCCTGCCCATAGTCTCGCTTCTCCCCCCCTCCCATCCCTCCTCCATACCCACCCGGCTCCCCCCTAACTCGCTCAGTCCCTACCCTCCTCCGTGGTGATAACAATGACTTGTGAGTTTTCAAAGTTTTTTGCGATTTATCCGACTACTATTGGTCGTATTGAAATTCCAAAGTGACCATGAGAAAGCTCAAGAAATTCCGCATCTATACATATACTTAACTTTTGGCAAAATTTTGCACTAGGATGGTGGGAAGTTATATGAAGGTAAGTTTTACTCTAAAACTCTTTATTCTTGATATATTTCTGTACTTTTACTTGTCAGTTTATGTATAAACACCAGTGAAGATGATGGTAAAGCATTTATACCAATATAACTAATTTCTGGTGGCATATTTGGCCATTTTTTTTTTTTTTTTTTTTTTTTTTTTTTTTTTGAGCCCCAGGAGCAATCACTCATCACAGACAACAGACTTTCAAACTGTCATCAGTTTTTTTTTTTGTGAATTTTTTTTTAATGCAAGCTTTCTTGATGTTTATCATTAATATGGATAATCCTATGTGTGTTTTGATGTCTACATATGGCAGATTGACCTGAAAACTGTGCCAAAATTAAGAGGGGTACTGTAAATACAGTAGTGTATAGGTTAGGTGTTTTTTGGTTTTCAGTTTTTTTTTTGGTGTTGATAATTATTTTGGATAATCCTATATATGTTTTGAGGTCAAAATATGGCAGACTGACTGGAAAACACTCCCAAAATAAGGAAGGGTACTGTACATCCAGTAGTGTTTAGGTAGGGTGTTTTTGGTTTTCGGTGTTTTTTCTGCATGGTTTTCTTGGAGTTTACCATTACTTTGGATATTCCTGTGTGTGTTTTGATGTCTAAATATGCCTGAATTACCAGAAAACACAGCTAAATTAAGCACATGTACTGTACAAATAGGTTAGGTATAGGCTGGAGGTGGGTATAAGTAGAGTCTGGGTATGGTAAGGGAATAGTGTTCATCATCCGGATGTTGCCACTACCCGGACATGCCTTTGGCTCTAGCATGTCCGGAGGGATTACTGTATTAAGATTTATTTTCCCCAACTTTAGGCACAGTTATCCATGTTTACATTCATTTATGGAAATAATGTTGTAATTAAGGTTATAATAAGAATGGGAAATATGAGTGCAAAATTTCTTGTTTATTTCAGTGATCTGAAACATGTCTCGCAGCCCTGTACAGCTGGTTGTGGTCAAAAAAGGACAAATGAATGGAGTGAAGTAACAAAAGTGGAAAGCAGTAACAAAGTGATCTGTAAACACTACAATACTGAAATTAGTGCCAAAATAGAGAGAATCAAAACTCAAACAAATGTACAAAAAGACTTATAAGAAGCAGTAGTCAATCGTCATTAAAACTGATGACCCATTAAGGCCATCAGTCCCATCCAACGTACATGACAGCCAGCCATCAACATCTTCAGCAAGAGCAAGTCAAAATATTAGTTCTGTAGCTGGGAAGAAGCAACAAAAAGACAGTGTTGACATCTTCATTGAATAGTACTGTGGCTGGTGTTCAGAAGTTGCAAATAAAAGTAAGTGATTCTGCCATAATTACAACAGAACCACAGAAAAAGGTCCTTGATAAAGCAGTTGCCAGGTTTTTTTTTATTCAAGCAACTTGTCCTTTCTAATTTTTGATGGAAAGTATTTCAAAAAGCTTAAGAACACTGCACAACCAGGATATTCACCACCAATGAGGAAGGATTTAGGAGGACCACAACTCAATGAAATACATGAAGAAGTAGAAGAGAGCCTGAATTCCCAGTTAGGTGACAGTGATTGTACTTTAACATTATTCATGGATGGGCGGTCCTCTGTTAAGAATGACCCCATCCTTGCTTCTTCAGTACATACTGGGAAAAGTACATTCCTACTGCAGGCCACGGATTCAGGAGCAGAAAAGAAACCTGTGGAATACTGTACAACTTCTTCAACTGTGCAGGAAATGAAAAGCAAGTTTAATAAACATGTGTTTGCTTTGTGTACTGATAATGAGGTAAAAATGAACTGAATGAAGGAACTAATGAAAGATAGTGATGAACTGGAAGACATCATAACATAGGGATGTTCTGCTCACTACCTGAGTTTACTTGAAAAGGTAGTCTCATCTCAAACAGTTATGAAGCATGTAGTGGAAGTACAGAAATATTTTCACAATCATCATCAACCACGTGGATGGCTGAAGGAGAAAGGAAGGGGGGTGGGGTTGATGCCACAAATCCCTAACGATACTTGCTGGAACAGTCAGAATGCATGCATGTCAACTTTCACAAAGAATTTCTATAAATATGCTGAAATATCGAGTGACCACAAAGTTCCTGACAACATTAGCAATCCTGAACAACATTCATCTCTACAAAGAAGTTGTTGAGCTGCAGAAACTCACACATGTACTGTATATATCTACTGCCCTTAATGGTCTGCAAAGTGATTCAGCCACTCCATCTTCTGCAACTGATATGTGGAATGAGTTCTGGTACTCAAAAGTGAAACTCTTGCACCACATAAGGACTCCATTAAATCAAAGATGGAAAAGGCAATACAATCCCTCTTCTACATTACCAATCTTATGGACCTCAATAGTGCTGGAGTTAATACAGAAAAAGAGGATCAGGCAGAAGAATGGATCAAAGTACATAAGCCTCACTTCCTACCACACATTCTAACATTCAGGATTCAAGATTGTGATATTTTCCCCTCTTCTATGTCTGAACCACAGGTTCTAAGTATGTACAAACATAATCCATCCAAATGGTGGGTGCTACTGGAACACTGAACAGCAAAGAAAGGTACACTCCCAAGCAGGTTCTGTCAATTATTCAAGCACTTATTAAGCTGTCCTTGCAGCTCAGCATCCACTGAAAGGATTTTTTTAACTTTTGGCCACTTGTGGTCAAAACTGAGAAATAGATTTGGTGTGGAGAAGGCCACAAAGCTTGTGAAAATTTACAAGCATTTGCACCTGACAATGAATGATGAAAATGGTGATGAATGTCAGATATATTCCCAGAGATAACTACTGGCTAATCATAAGAAATAAGTGCAATATGCTTGTAGATTCACTACTTCAGGTTTGATCAATAATAAGCTTGATCGTTTCTTATACAAATTTTTTTACCATTGGTGACAAAAGCTATAACATGATGTAATTCAGGTAGGGAGTAACATTCTTATTTCCAAAAAAAAAAAAGGTCGTAAGGAAAGCAATAAAAAAAAAAAAGGCTCTTATTATGGTGAAGAAATCTATAACCTGCTATTTTTCAACTGAGATAAAGAAAAACATTCATCTTAAATGTCAGGACCAACTTGCCTAGCCAACGGTTCCTATGCTCCTCATGGAGCAACGTAGGATTGGATGATGGGTGGATGGAGGAATAATAAAATTATTTGCCAAGAAATATTATTTTCCTATGTTGGTGAGGAATTTAGGAAAGCAATGACATGATTATTTAACTGAGGCAGAGAATTACATTCTTATTTGAAAAAGTTATTTTCTTATAAGGGTTAAGAAAACACACTGAGGTGGTTTGGCCATGTGAAGAAGATGGAGGGTGAGAGACTGACAAGGAGAGTGTATGTGAGTGAGGTGCAGGGAGGGAGAGGGAGTGGGAGGCCAAGGATGAGATGGAGGGATGGGGTGGAGAGGTATATGAGAGAGTGGGGTGTGAGCAGGGAGCAGGGCAGTGAAATGGCGGGGGACAGGGCGACGTGGGGCGATTTGTTTTTGGCCACCCCTTACGGGATTCAGGCATTTGGCAATAGATGGATAGATAGATAGATAGGTTAGGAAAACTATAACAAGTAACATGATTTGTACCCCCTGGGGGTAGGGTTTTTTTTCAAGAATACTCCCCCAGTATCCCTGCTTGTCGTAAAAGGCGACTAAAAGGGTTGGCGGAGGGTTAGTGCCCCTCCCCGGAAAACAACTAACTAAAAAAACAAACAAGAAGCCTCAGACAAGGACTGACCAAACGATGACGACCCAGGACCGGACAAAGGACTTGGTAATGCGTACATGGAATGTAAGAGGAGCGAATGATGAGGTGAAAGAGAGAGAGATTGTCCAGGTGCTTGAGGGTGCGAAAGTGGATGTATGTGGAATAACTGAAACAAAATGGAGAGGAGAAAGTGTGAGAGAATGGGAGTATGGATGGGGTATAGTTGCAGGAGTAGGTGAGAATGAGAGGGCAAAGGAAGGAGTATGTATAGTTATGAGTAAAAGAAGGAAGAAGAGCATAAGACAGTATGGATCAGTTGGGTCAAGGATTGTGTGGGTAAAGTTGAAAGTTGGAATACAAATGTGGGCGATTGTGCGTGTGTATGCGCCAATGCAAGATCGTGCTAGAAGAGTGAGAGAAGAGTTCTGGACAAATGTAGAAGTGTGCATGGAAAAGTTTGGAAGGAATGAGAGAGTGTTTTTGATCGGTGATATGAATGGTAAAGTTGGGAATGTGAAGGTGGATGGAATAGTTGGTGAGTGGGGTGTGCCTGCTGAGATAGATGAGAATGGGAGTGTGTTAGTGGACATTTGTGCTGGAAGGGGGTTGGTGATAGCCAATACCCTCTTCAGGCATAAAATGATCCACAGGTATACATGGAGAGTGATGAGAAGGGTGGATGGTGAACTGAATGAAAGGAAGGCAATGATTGATTATGTGAGTGTGGATGAAAGGATGCGAAGAAGTGTAATGGATGCAAGAGCTTATAGAGGTTGGGGAAGTGGACTTTCTGACCACTACTTGGTGGTGGCCAGAATTAGGATTCAAGTAAGATGGAGGAATAGAAGAAGGGAAAGATGAGAGGAAGGAGTAGTTGCAAGGAGAGTGGAAAGGTTACAAGAGGATGAGAAAAAGGCAGAGTATAAGAGAGAAGTGGAGGAACGATTGGGCAAACATGAATTGGAGCAGATGGGAGACGTGGAAGGTGTGTGTAAGATATTTACAGAAGAAATATGTGCAGCATGTGATGTGGTGTGTGGAAGGAAGAGAAGACGGAGGGGGGTGCAAGGAACAGCGTGGTGGACTGAAGAGGTGAAACAGGCTGTGGCACAAAATAAGAAAGCATACAATGAATGGATGAGAAATAGGGGCGTGGAAGAAGTTGAGAGGCGGAAGAGAGAGTTATATGTGGAAAAAAAGAGAGGTGAAAAGATTAGTAAGAGAGAGTAAGAAGAGAGTGGATGAGGAATTTGGAAGGAATTTGAGTGTAAAGTGGAGGGACTGTAAGAAAATGTTCTGGAGAGAAGTGAAAAGAGTAAGACAGGGTGGAAGTGAAGTTAGCAGGGGAGTGAAAGATAAAAATGGTAGCTTACTAGTGGAGAAGGGAGAAAAAGTGAGCAGATGGAGAGAACACTAAGGAATTGTTGAACGGAGAGGATGGAAGTAATGCGAGTATAAGTGGCTGGGGAATGGCTGGGAGGAGGAGGGAGGTGAGAAGACAGGAAGAAATCAGTAGGATAGAAGTTGTGGAAGCAATGAAGAAAGTTAAATCAGGGAAAGCCCCAGGAATTGATGGAGTGTGTAGTGAAATGCTGAAGCATGGGGGAGAGATAGTAGTAGAATGGATGTGGAAGATGTGCAGATTGGCCTGGGAGGAAGGTAGAGTCCCGGAGGATTGGAAGTCAGGTATAATAATTCCCTTGTACAAAGGAAAAGGGGAAAAAGAAGTGTGTGGTAATCATAGCAGCATTTGTCTTCTTAGTATAATAGGAAAAGTGTATGGTAGGATACTTATAGACAGAGTTAGAGAAAGAACAGAGAAATTAGTTGGAGAAGAACAGGGAGGCTTTAAGAAGGGAAGAGGTGGTGTAGATCAGATATTCATTCTTAGATCTTTAGTGGAAAAGTATCTAGAGAAGGGAAAGAAGTTGTATGCGGCTTTCATGGATTTGGAGAAAGCATATGACAGGGTGGATAGACAGGGATTGTGGAAAGTGTTAAGAATATATGGAGTAGATGGGAAGTCGAGTGCTGTGAGGAGTATGTACGATGGTGTGAAGGCTGCAGTGCGTGTGGATGGTGAACTAAGTGAATTTTTCTCTTTGAAAGTTGGTTTGAAACAGGGATGTGTCATGTCTCCGTGGTTGTTCAATCTGTACATGGATGGGGTAATAAAAGAGGTACAAGGTAGGGTAGTGGATGTTGGAGTGGCCCTGGTGAGAGAGGATAGTGTTTGGAAACTCCCTGTACTGTTGTTTGCAGATGATACTGTGTTGTTGAGTGAAGACGAAGGGGAGCTGCAAGGCTTGGTGGATGAGTTTGAGAGTGTGTGTAAGAAACGGAACCTAAAGGTGAATGTAGGGAAGGGTAAAGTGATGGTCTTTGAGAGAGGTGAAGTTAGTGAATGTACAGCGAGGTTGGATGGTGAGGAATTGGAAAATGTGAGTATGTTTAAGTATTTGGGTAGTGTGATGAGTAAGGATGGAGGTTTGGAGGGTGAAGTGCTTGAAAGGGTACAGCAGGGAAGAAAGGTTGCTGGTTCTTTGAAAGCAGTGATAAGAAACAAGGAAGTGAGCATGGAAGTGAAAAAGTTACTACATGACAGTATTGTGATACCAACTCTAACGTACGGAAGTGAAGCTTGGACATTGTTGGAAGGACACAAGTCAAGAGTGAGAGCAGTGGAAATGAGTTATTTAAGAGGAGCCTGTGGAGTCACGTGGAGAGACAGGCTGACGAATGAGGATATAAAGGAGCGCTGTGGTGTGGATGTGGATGTGATAGGAAGCGTTGTGAGGAACACACTGAGGTGGTTTGGCCATGTGGAGAGGATGGAGGGTGAAAGACTGACGAAGAGAGTGTATATGAGTAAGGTGGAGGGTGGAAGAGGGAGGGGGAGACCGAGGATGAGATGGAGGGATGGGGTGGAGAGGTATATGAGAGAGGGGGGTGTGAGTTGGGAGTAGGGCAGTGAAATGGCGGGGGACAGGGCGACTTGGAGGCGATTTGTTTGTGGCCACCCCAAATGGGATTGAGGCGTCTGGCAGTAGACAGATAGATAGATAGCTAAATTATGAACAATTTTATGAAAGAAAATGTTACCTTTACTCAGGCTGCAGTTTTCTCATGGTGAGAAATAGTTTATATAATACAGTATTTATTCTGCTGCCTATATTTTTGCTTCTACCGCGCTGGAAAGCAGCTCCTGCAGCTCGAGTTAATGTAACATTTTTTCATAAAATCATTCCCAACTGAGCTACAGTGACTGTTTTTTTCCAATACCATATTTACAGAAAGAAATTATCTATAACTCTCTCTGAACAGTATAGTGGAACAAGTGGTTCTCCATCTCAAAAAGTGAAGTGATGAAAAGATTTAGTGAAATGACTAATCACTCTATCTATCTATCTATTGCCAGACGCCTTAATCTCTTATACGGGGTGGCCACAAACAAATCACCTCCACGTCACCCTGTCCCCCGCCATTTCCCTGCTCTGCTACCAATTCACACAACCCTCTCTCATATACCTTTCGATTCCATGCCTCCATCTCATCCTTGGCCTTCCCCTCCCTCTCTCCCCCTCCACCTCACTCACATACACTCTCCTCATCAGTCTCTCACTTTCCATCCTCTCCACATGGCCAAACCACCTCAGTGTGTTTCTCCTAATGCTTCCTATCACATCCATATCCACACCACAACGCTCCTTCACATCCTCATTTGTCAGTCTGTCTCTCCATGTGATTCCACAGGCTCCTCTCAAATAACTCATTTCCACTGCTCTCACTCTTGACTTGTGTCCCTCCAACAACGTCCAAGCTTCACTTCCATACATTAGAGTTGGTATCACAATACTGTCATGTAATAACTTTTTCACTTCCATGTGCACTTCCCTGTTTCTTATCACTGCCTTCAAGGAACCAGCAACCTTTCTTCCTTGTTGTACCCTTTCAAGCACTTCACCCTCTAAACTTCCATCCTTACTCATCACACTACCCAAGTACTTAAACGTATTCACATTTTCCATTTCCTCAACATCCAACCTCGCTGTACATTCACTGACTTCACCTCTCTCAAAGACCGTAACTTTACTCTTCCCTACATTCACTTTAGATTCCGTTTCTTACACACACTCCTAAACTCATCCACAAAGCCTTGCAGTTCCCCTTCGTCTTCACTTAACAACACAGTATCATCAGCAAACAAGAATACAGGGAGTTTCCAAACACTGCCCTATCTCATTAGGGTCACTTCAACATCCACTGCCCTACCTTGTATCTCTTTTATAACCCCATCCACATACAGATTGAACAACCATGGAGACATGACACATCCCTGTTTCAATCCAACCTTCAAATAGAGAAACTCACTCAGTTCACTATCCACACGCACTGCAGCCTTAGCACCCTCATACATACGCTTCACAGCATTCAACAACTTCCCATCTACTCCATATATTCTTAATACTTTCCACAATCCTTGTCTATCCACCCTGTCATATGCTTTCTCCAAATACAAAATGGCTGCACACAACTTCTTTCCCTTCTCTACGAACTTTTCTCCTAAAGATCTAAGAATAAATATCTGATCAACATAACCTCTTCCCTTCCTAAAGCCTCCCTGTTCTTCTCCAACTGATTCCTCTGTTGTTTCCCTAACTCTGTCAATAAGTATCCTACTGTATACTTTTCCTATTACACTAAGAAGACAAGTGCCCCTATGATTACCACATACTTCTTTTTCCCCTTTCCCTTTGTACAAGGGAATAATTATACTGTACCTGACTTCCAATCCTCCAGGATGTTACCTTCCTCCCAGGCCAATCTCCACATCTTCCACATCCATTCTACTACTATCACTCCCCCAAGCTTCACTTATTTTGTTTCGGCTACACCACTAACAGGATGTACAATTATTCAGAAGTATTGGGAAAAAAAAAAAAATGAAAGTACTGCAACAGCCAAACTGTAGGCATCAGAATAAATACAGTAGTTACAAACTTTTGGCATGCGGCTGTATGGAGGGAGGGTGAGGGGAAGAAACTTGGGCAGTTAAGGGGGGGAGGGGGGACATCCATAAATTTTTGCACAGAGATGAAGACGACCAAAGCAAACTACAGTGATGTAGTAATCTGGTACTTGCCTTATCCACAGCTTGCTGCTGGAACCATTTATGCATGAACAAGGTGAGCCCATAGTACTTACGTGGAGTAACACGAAGCACCTGTGACCGGAATCTCCTGAACAAGTTGGGGATGCCATATGACACTGCACCAGCAAAGGCTCTCTGCTCAAAGGGTGACAAAGAGTACTTGATGATGCCCCTCACATATGCCAGCTCACCAAATCCTTTCCCCATGTCTGCAATGAGGCACTGGGTAAGCATGATACAATAAAGTACAGTACAGTATCTCCTAAGGCTTTCAATATTTCAGCAGTTAACCCATGAAAAACATAAATAAAACTTCACATGTAGTGCAAAAATATTATGCTGAATGGAAATCTGCCAGTCAGAAACAACTGTGTCTTTCTTTGTCTGATTACATCCAAAATTGGTAATGTACACTTGACTTCAAGCAGCAGGAAGACGGTGAAACAACAGGAGGGCTCCCATGCCCAAAATTTACAACTGCTATTTCTTCTCAATAAACTACAACATAATTATCACTGATAGCTTTAAAAAGCTGCAGAAAAACATAATATTGACAATATCAACTTCAGTATACAACCTCAAGTTTTACACGCAAATTGTGGCCACGTCAGATTTTTAGGCTGATTCGGCACAAAAGTCACTCCATCAACACCTGTTCATCTCTACTAACCTGACCTAAACTAACACAACCTAACCTAATTCAACCAAACCTAACATACCTGAATGATCTGGGGACAAATGAGTTTTCAGGTCCGAATGAACCCCTTGTCTTGCATAGGACACCACTGTCAATGTCAACAAACTTAATTTTGTGCTCTTGAGTAAAAAGTTATTTTTGTGGAATCTTGGTGTTGAATGAATTATACACTCTTTAGTAACAAAAATATTTCTGCACAATCTGGATGTCATAATGAAATTACATTTATGAAAGATAAACTCGCTGTCATAAAATTTTAGACAGGATGGTAAAGAAGCTAGTCGAGGAGTGAAAGAAAAATATGGTAGATTACTATTACAGATGGGAGAAAAAGTAAGGAGATGGAGAGAACACTTTATAGAACTGCTGAACATAAAGAATGAATGTAATGTGAGTATAAGTGGCTGGGGAATGGCTGGGAGAAGGAGGGAGGTGAGAAGACAGAAAGAAATCAGTAGGATGTTAGTTGTGGAGGCAATGAAGAAAGTCAAAATGGGGAATGCCCCAGGAATTGATGAAGTGTATGGTGAAATGCTGAAGCATGGGTGAGAGATGGTTGCAGAATGGATATGGAAGATGTGCAGATTTGCCTGGGAGGAAGGTAAAGTCCCGGAGGATTGGAAATCAGGAAAAATTATTACCCTGTACAATGGAAAGGGGAAAAAGAAGAGTGTGGTAATCATAAGGGCATTTGTCTTCTTAGTATGCTAGGAAAAAGTATACGGTAGGATACTCATTAACAGAGTTTGGAAAATAACAGAGGAATTAGCTGGAGAAGAACAGGGAGGTTTTGGGAAGGGAAGAGGTTGTGCAGATCTGATATTCATTCTTAGGTCTTTAGTGGAAAAGTTTCTAATGAAGGGAAAGACGTTGTAGGCGCATTCATGGATTTGGAGAAAGCATATGACGGTGGATAGACAAGGATTGTGGAAAGTATTAAGAATACAGTTTATGGAGTAGATGGGAGGTTGCTGAATGCCGTGAAGTACTAGTATGTATGAGGGTGCTAAGGCAGGAGTGCGTGTGGAGAGTGAACTGAGTGAATTTTTCTATTTGAAGGTTGGATTGAAACAAGGATGTGTCATGTCTCCATGGCTGTTCAATCTGTATGTGGATGGGGTTATAAAAGAGATACAAGGTAGGGCTGTGGATGTTGGAGCGGCCATACTGAGAGAGAGCAGTGTGTGGCAACTCCTTGTAAAGTGAGTCCTCGATATACGAAAGGGATAGGGATAAAAAAAAACTTTCATAATCAAAATTTCGTACAGTATATCGGAACGATTTTCCCCATTGAAATATACATATAAATGGGGGGATGCGTCCCAGGACCCCCTCGGACCCCCACCTAAACTTTACCCCCCCCCCATTAAGAAGTAAGCATTACCTGTACACAATTGTAGAGAAGGAGGTGGCAATATTCTTGTACATCTCCTTTTTCTTCGTCACAGTTCCAATGGTGGAAACAGCACGGCCTAAAGCACGCTCAATCTCCGAGACTCCCTGCCGCTCCTTGTGGGGTCTTATAATTTCCAATTTCCTTTCCAGAATTAGAGTACGACAGTGCTGCTGCTTCTTTGCAGCGGGCTTCCCCAGTGCTGGAGATGATGCAAGGCACTTGGGAGGCATGGTGAAACAATACGAAAAGGTGAAGGGCTGCGAAAATATCCTCACGTACAGCGAGGCTGTGAGGAGAGGAGGGACATGGACTCAACTGAGAAGCGCACGAAAATTTGTTTACCAGAGAGGGGTTAGTTCGTTTTCTCTCAGCAAGCGAATGCGGCGCTATGCACCGCGCCCATTTTTAATTTTTCATACAGTATTCCATTAACCCCTTCATAGCTGCCAGCCCTGAATAACACTTCACTGTTTTGGTGTCAATGACATTGAGTTAGGGCATTATAAAAAACTGCGAACAATTACGGGAAGGGAATGAAGGTCACTGGTGTGTGTACATGACCCTACTCTACCATCCCATCAGTCAGGCGTTCTCTTCACTCTAGATGTATTCGCCAATGTTTACATGCTTATGTTACATGCGCCCACCCTCAAAATAGTCAGAAAAATACTGAAGACAAACTAGAGGAATATGAACTGAACTGGTAAGGTCTTTAGGCTGTATGCTTAAATGAAAGGTTATTGGTTTTACAATTTTAAGAGACGATATGGAACAAAAATGTTTGCTAATCAGAAAAAAATTACTCTTTTGTCCCACATGTTCTTGTAGGTTAGCATTCAGTTCCACATTCTTCGTTCAGTATCACTCTTCCCAATATATTTCGGACCGACTGAGCAGTTATTTCTGCTCCTTAGAGTTAGTGTACATTTACTGCTCATTCTTTTGTTTGTTCTTATGTGTATGTGTGAAACAGAGAGGACTGATACAAACAATAATGTATTCCATTATCGCTTTCATAGCTGCTGGCCTTGGACAACGCCTTACTGTACTGGTGTCAGTGATGCTGAGTTAGGGTGAGCTATAAAAAACTGCGAGCAATTATGGGAGGGGAACGAGGGTCACTCGTGTGTTTACACGACCCTACTCTACCACCTCAAGCAGTCTGGCATTCACAGTTCACTTCGTCCCAGATGTTTTCGCCGATGTGTAATTACATGCTGATGTAACACACATCCTAATTTTATTAATTCTTACACAAATCATAGCAAATCACAGGATGGGTTTAGGGGAAAAAATAATATAAAAAAAAGACAGGTGTACCAGACAAGTCTTTTCACATATGTAAGAAAAAGAAATTGATTTTAGAACTTTGAAAAAACGGTCCCAAGGCTGACCACGGGAGCACGCAAATATCTGAACCCACAGCCATTGAGGGAGCTAAACATACATTTTACTTCATGCAGTAAAAGCACCTTACCAAATCAGTTCTTCCTGATAGTCTATTATATTTCTCAGATTATTTCTGGGTTGGTAAATAGAGTACCGGTAAACGTTTCTTATTAAATCTGTTTCCCCGTCATTTTTAGCTGTTCTGGAGTGACAACTCTTGTTTATTTAGTTAACATAATGGCAGAAAGGACTGTTCTTCCCAAAGTGTTTAACTAAACCTGGCCTTACCGAGCTTATCTGTACCTATCAATTTTAACCTAACCTAACCTCCAGTTGGGAAATTGGGAAACGATATCCACCTTTGAGCATGCTGAGTTTCTTCCACTGCACTGGAAATGATCATAGGGGAAAGTGACGATAATAACGAGAAGGAAATTTTTCGGCAAGAAAAAATAATTTGCCAAACTGAAAGTTGTCAGAAAATTACAGAAACAAGCTGGAGGATTATGAATTGAATTGGTAAGGTCTTTCTGCTGCTTCATGTGTACAATGAAAGACACAAGCATCCTCCCAAAGTCTGACAAATATAGCGTGGAAAAATCGAACCATTTGAAACACACACTAGTAGAAACAGGGTTTTCATTGTATTTCACCTGGTGTAAATTTTCTTCAGACTGAACTGGGAAGATAGTTGTGACTCTCATTGTACATTTACCGGTAAATAATTCTAACAGTACCTGTGTTTTGTTTCCGTCTGATTAATCGTGATTTAAGACTATTCAGTCACTTCTTCACATCATATAGTCTGGATAATCGGGCTATCTCTGCATTTCCTTTCGTATTGAGTATAGATTTTCGTATCATTGAGACAGATATTTTAGTACTGTGGAATTTGTCCTATATTAATTGATTTCGTACCATTGAAAATTCATACTTTGGGTTTTCGTATTTCGAGGACTTGCTGTATAATGGTTTGCAGATGATACTGTGTTGCTAAGTGATGATGAAGAGGAGCTGCAAGGTTTGGTGAATGACTTTGGGAATGTGTAAGAAACGGAATCTAAAGGCGAATGTAGGGAACAGTCAAGTTACAGTCTTTGAGGGAAATGAAGTCACTGAATGTACAGTAAGGTTAGATGAGGAAATGGAAAATGTGAGTGCATTTTAAGTACTTGGGCAGTGTGATGAGTAAGGATGGAAGTTTAGAGGGTGAAGTGCTTGAAAGGGCACAACAACAAAGGTTGCTAGGCTGCTGGTTCTTGGAAAGCAGTGATAAGAAACTGGGAAGTGGGCATGTAAGTGAAAAGGTTACTGCATGACAGTACTGTATTGTGATACCAACCCTAATGTATGGAAGTGAAGCCTGGACCTTGTTGGAGTGATAGAAGTCAAGAGTGAGGGCAGTGGAAATGAGTTATTTGAGAGGAGCATGTGGAGTCACATGGAGAGAGAGACTGACATATGAGGAAGTGAAGGAGTGTTGTGGTGTGGATGTGGATGTGATAGGAAGCGTTAGGAGAAACACAATGAGGTTGTTTGGCCATGTGGAGAGGATGTAGAAGGAGAAACTGAAAAGAAAAGTGATTGTGAGTGATGTGGAGGGGGGGTGGAGAGGGAGGGGGAGGCCAAGGATGAGATGGAGAGATGGAGTGGAGAAGTATAAGCGAGAAGGGAGTGTGAGCTGGAAGCAGGGCAGTGAAATGGCCGGGGACTGGGCGACATGGAGGCGATTTGTTTGTGGCCACCCCTTACAGGATTAAGGTGTCTGGCAACAGATAAAATTTTCAACAACTGTTAACGGGACTCTCCTGCAGTTTGAGCAAATGGCCTTACCTATTTAATTCCTATTTATCCAGTTTGTTTTCTGTATTTTTCTGACTACTGTACTTTCAAGGTGGTAAACAATTATTTCCTGTTGGCTTCCCCCCCCCCCCTGTTATCATCATGCTCCTTATTCCACACCAATGATCATTTTGATTTCCTAAACCTACTGAAATCCACCCAAATTCATTTACTTTTTCTGCTTAATTTGACTTCTTTTTTACTAACTTTATTTACATAAATGATGTTTACTGTTAACTCTGTTGTGCTTGTTTTCCTCTTATTATCCATGTCCCTTTAGCTTCACTGATGTTTATTTCACAGGGGTAATGGCAAACTTTCTAAAACGTATCTGAATCTTGATTAGATTAGGTTTAATTGCTAAGATAGGTAAGGTTAGGTTAGGTCTGGTTTGTTTAAGTTAGGTTGAAATGTATGGCTAGAAAGAAGTACTAAAAGGCAACCAGGATGCCAACATCAATTAATTTTGGTAGATCAGAGTATGTTGGAGTAAGTGTCTGCAATTACACTCAAGAAACAATAGTGGAAGGAATATGACTAAAAACAACAGGAAAACCAACATGTTTATTTACCACCCCAAAAAAAAACCAAAAATATACCATAAAAGACTCTAAAGAAGAAGAACTGAACTGGTAAGGTGCTTCTGCTTCTTACCCACCGTATTTAAAATGCATGGTAGGTTAAGAGACTGTTCTTGTAGGGTTCCCATCTCTTGTTCATTCTAGAATGTGAATTTGTTTTTTTACAATTAAAAAAAATAAATAAATAAAATGTATAATTACCCAAAAAATCTTTAAAATCTAAAACAAGTTTTGCATAACATTTGCTATTTTTAATTTTCCTCTTGTCTTAGTTTCGGTCAATCTGCAGTTTCGACCACGAAATTTGATAATGAAAATTTGTTTTTCTGGTGTTTTTTGTTGTGATATGATCGATTTTGAATCTCATTTCAAAATCAATCAAACCTCATTTCAGTTAAATCGTTTCAGAGTTACCCCCCACCCAAGGATAATGGAGGATTGGTGGGGGATTGGGGGTTTTGGGTGGGGGGAGCATGGCTGAAACGGTGTATCTGTAATAAAACTGAAGGCCAAAATTACCAGAAAAATGATCCTAACTTTGGGGGCTCCACCACCCCAGACCTCCCCCAATGTTAGCAAACCTAATCACATAACCTAATCTATCCTCGAAAACAAGTAAATCGGACCCGTAAATCATCCTAACTCGGGGGCAGACCCCCATGATATTAACCAACCTAATCGCATAACCTATCCTGGAAATTACGTACCAGTAAATCTCACCTTATTGTTTCTAAGTCGATGGTTGTGGTTCGCTGGTCAAAAACACTGCCCTCGGTCCCAATAGCATTTTATATACTATCTATCTCTATCTATCTATTGCCAGACGCCTCAATCCCGTTTGGGGTGGCGACAAACAAATCGCCTCCAAGTCGCCCTGTCCCCCGCCATTTCACTGCCCTGCTCCCAACTCACACCCCCCTCTACTGATGTTAAAATAATTTCCAACAATTAACCCATTCACGTCAAGGGAGGAGCGTAAATTCTGGTTGTGCACGTAACTCTTGCTCGAGAGCTTTCAAAACAGTTGCGTAGTGATATTTTAATTCTAACACTCATAGGAAAGTTAATATTCATCATAGAAAGGCCACTTTGGTCTCATTTTGAAGATGAAGACTTTTGCTCTGTTGTCCATTGTCCAAAAAGACAATATATACAAAATAAAATGAAAAAAAAAAAAAAAAAAAAAAAAGTGAGTAAAAGTTAGGAGACATGCTAAAGTTTTACACTGTCCTTTAAAAAATATTCACCCCCAAAAAAAGCTATTCAAGAAGTAATACTATTTTTAGCTTCAATACGTAGCAGAATAAATTTCCTTTCCAATAATGCATTACTAGTTGTATTTTCTTAAACAATAGCGCTGCATATATACGCGAGAAAATGGAACATAAGTGTTCAGCGCGAGGTCAAGAGGTGTACATCCTACCTGTGAGGAACCTCACAAAACACTGAGCTGAGCAAACCAAGTGGGCACGCATGCGCCAGCTGTGCCAGGCTTAGCTCCGCCAACTTTTGCCCGTCATCCAACAAAAATGACGACTCCCAAAATATTTCTTTAGAGATTACATTGGATGATGGGCAAAGTCGTCATACTGACGTTAGAGATTGACAAAAGCATGACGACACAGGTCGTCATTGGCATGTCTATGTGTTAAGCAATCAGTAAAAATGGCAGTAGAAGGGAAGATGTGTATACTGTCAAAAGGGAATTTCAAGATTCCATGGTTGTACTAAACTGAAAATTGTCAACTCGCCATTATAACTCACCAGTATAATAAGCGAGACTGTGTATGCACCTACTGGTGCTTTAATGCTCACCTCACAAGCTAACTCACCAGTATAATAAGCGAGACTGTGTATGTACCTATTGGTGCTTTAATGCTCGCCTCACAAGCTTGCCTCTTGTCTACATATTTTCTAATCTGATTGGGTTTTCATAAACTTATCATAATTTTTCTTAAACTGATTTACCATTGTCGAGTTTACAACATAATTTGGCAGTTTATTCCACAGGTCTACTATCCTATGAGAGAAAAAGTTTTTTCTTATAGTTGTTCTGACTTGTTTCTTGAAGATTTTTTGAGTATTTCCTCTTAAGTCATTACAATTTCTTTGAGAGAAAATGAAACTGTCAAAGCCTTCGAATCCTTTAAGAATCTTAAAAGTTCAATGAAATCCCCTCTTGTCCTTCTTACTTCCAATGTGGTTATATTTAGTTGTTTTTGTCTATCTTCATATGTCATGTCCTGTAAAGCTGGTACCGTATGGTACTAGTTTCGTTGCTCTTCGCTGAATTTTTTCTACCTTGTCTACATCTCTTCTCAAATACTGTGATCATGCTTGTACAGCAAATTCCAAGTGTGGTCTTACATAGCTATTATATAAAATTTAAAATGTTTCCAGGCATAAGTAATCAAAAGATTTTATTAGTCCCACCATTTTTGTTTCCAGGCATAAGTAATGAAAAGATTTTATTACTCCCACCATTTTATTTGCTTTTGTGGTAATGCTGGCAATATGACGTTCAGTTTTAAGATTATTTGCAATTATTATTCCAAGGTCCTTCTCCTTATTTACTGTTTCTAATTCATTATCTAGTATTCTATATGACATGTTAGTGTTTCCATGGCCACAATGCATAACTTTACATTTTTCTGCATTGAAGTCCACCTGCCATGTTTTCAACCATTTTTCAAGTTTTTAAAAATCTGAATGTAGCTATTACATTTTCCTCACCTGATGTTCTACTGTAGATTTTATTATCATCAGCATAAATTTTACAAACAGACTTTATATTACTGTACTTGGCAAATCTTTAATAAATATAACAAAAAGTATTGGACCTAAGACTGAGCCCTGTGGAACTACACATCTCACATTTGTCCACTTTGATTTCACTCCATTAACAGATACACACTGTCTTGTCAGTCAAAAATCCTTTTATCCAACTGGAGACATTTCCTTTCACTCCAAGTTTATCCAATTTATAGAGTAGTCTCTCATGGGGAACACTATCAAAGGCCTTCTTAAAGTCAAGAAATATCATAAGGATCCCCTCTGTCATAATATAAGGTCCAGTCTTCCAAAGCTTCCAACATAATTGTTAAGCACGACCTTCCACTTTCAAATCCATGTTGGCATGATGTAATCAATTTGTTTTTATTTAATAGTTCTACTTTGCTGTTTGTTTTGATTATGGATTATGTTATAAGAAAGGTTGTAAGGAGAACAGGTGCATGAATTAACTGGAAAGGTAATAAGAAACTGATGGATTTGGACTATGTTGATAATGTTGTACTGATTTGCAGAAGTATTTACGAGATGCAGAGGGTGCTTGATTGTCTGGTGGAGGTAGGAGAAAAAGTTGGATTGGTAATAAACTGTGGAAAGACTGATATTATTAATATGAACGTGGAGAACCAAATAGATTGTGTTATTGGAAATAATGTGGTGAAGAATGTAGAAAATTTTAAATATCTGGGAACGATTGTATCATCTAACGGATCATTAAACAATGAAATTGAGGAGAGGATTAGACAGGCTTGGTGAGCTGTTGGAATGTTGAAATCTGTTTGGAATAATAATATGCTTTCAGTGCATACTAAAGTAAAAATTTAGGCTACAAGTCCATGGTTAGACCAATTTTAATTTATGGGCATGAGTCATGGTACAGTACAACTGCAACAGATCAGAAAGTACAGGATTTGAGAATAAAATACTGAGAAGGATTCATGGGGTAAAGTGGAAAGACAGAGTTACAAATGAAAGAGTAAGGGATATTATGAAAGTGGAACCAGTTGATGAATATGTGAGACTGTCTCGTTGGAAATGGCTAGGGCACATGTAGAGAAAAGATGGCAGTTTAATACAGGATGTGCCAGAGTGGACTGCTAGAGGAAGAGGAAGAAGCAGGCCATGGGAAACCTGGTTGAGGACAATGAAAAGAGAAGTGGGAGAGGAGTGTTGGTGGGACCTGAAGGAGATGGCAAGAGACAAATATTGGTGGACAGAGTTCATCGAGGCCCTATGCACCCCATGGGGTGCTGCAGGACATGACTGACTGACTGACTAAGAAGTCTCTCACAATTTTTTCGGTAAATTTTTACAAGTTGCCATTATACCCCCCGGGTAGTGCAATATATTTTTCTGGTAGATTTTGATGAAATTCAAATGTTTTTGACCTTCCTTTTTGTCAGAAATGCCTCATTTGCCCTCTTTTCCAATCAAGAACTTTGACTGGACAAGTAAGTGAAATCAAGCATTTTCCAAAACAAATTAAGTAAAAAACAACTCAAATCACATCAAAAACCACCAGAAAAATATACTGCAACATCGGCTAATGTAATGGAACAGACGTAACATAACCTCACCAAACGCACTAAACCTAACCCAACATACCCAACTTATCCTAGGGGAATATGTAACGTAACCTCACCAAACACGCTAAACCCATTCTAGCGGAATGCTTACCCTAGAGATACGATGGTCCAGGATGAGGGTTGTCTGGCAATAATGTCGTGGTTTTAGAACTTTTGAATCCAGTGGTTTATGAACAGTATAATTTGCCAAGCAGGAAGGTGTGTGTTGTCCAAAAAAGTTCCTTTGTAGTCAGAAACACAAAAACTACACTGTACCCGTTTCTTGGTTTTTGCGTACTTTTTGTACTGACCACGGTACCACTGATGTCTGTCTTTTCTAAACTAGGGTAATAAACTTCCGAAGGTAATACACCGTGTCTTCTAAGAAACTCAATTGCCTCCTCTGGTTCCGAGTGGAAACGCTTAATCACTCGTAAATAATCAATATCACACCCGGAACACACGGCACGTCTTTCTTCTTCAGAGGCCATACCAAGAAGGATTTGAATTTTCCATCCACAAGGAATGAAAGACCGCGGTTCAAATTCATTGGTAGAATACCATCATGTGACCTAGAGCAGACCTACGAGATGCATGCGGAGTCAAAGGGAAGAGAAACACATGTATGAACGCACCCATTATTAACACGGACTGGCCAAGTGAAGATCCAAGGTGTTTATTTTTTGGAATTTTAAATTAAATTCATTATCTCTGAAAATATCAATTTCCGAATGGGGTTATGGGGATTCATTATGATCCTTAGGGAATATACTCAACGTTAATGGTGCTAAAATTCCTGAACTGCGTATTGGCAACTTGTAAAATAATACCACTTTTTCCATAATCTTTAACAAGACAGATGTCAATGAAATGGGTCTATAGTTTTTGGCAAATTTCTTTTCTCCTTTTTTGTGTATAGCCATAATGATTGCAGATCTCCAGTCTAGTGGTGGTTTTGCTTCTTTTAATGATTTGTTAAATAATAAAGCTATTGGCATAGGTAACTCTTTAGCAGTTTCTTTTAATACTCTAGGATGTACAATGTCAGGCCCAATTGTTTCATAAATATTTATGCTTTTGAGCTCTTTCTCTACTCTTAATTTACTAATAAAAATGTTTTCCATGTTTAATAAACACTTATTCACATCCAATTCAAAAGGTTCTGCAACTTCCTCCCCACAGGGTTGTTTTATTGCTTGATTCAGTATTAGTAAATCCTTGTCTTCCTTTTTAGTAAACACTGATGCAAAAATATTCATTCAGTACCTCTGCATATTCTTTGTTAGTGCAGTAGTTCCATCTGGTTTCAATAAGTTACATACTGGCCTATTTACTTTCTTTTTCCTATTTATTGTAATATGGTGCTTAAAGAACAAGTGATGAAAAAGAGGACTTACGTACCTAGGAGGAAAATATGGAAGCTGAAAAACCAAGTAGTAAGGGATGCCTTCTATAGAGAGATGAGGAAAGTGGTGGCTGAACAGGGAGCGGTAGACAGAGGCGTTAATGAACAGTACAGAGCCCTCAAGAACAATCTCTTGAGAGTTACTGATGTAACATGAGGTTCGACAAGGGGATCACCAAGACATAAAGTAACTTGGTGGTGGGATGAGGGTGTAGAAGCTGCAGTTAAGGAGAAAAGTAGGCTTTTCCGGGAATGGAAGAAGGGTGGTAGCAAGGAGGAATACTTGGCTGCCAAGCATAGGGCTAGGAGAGAGGTATACAGGGTGAAGTCTGAGTCACAGAGACTTTTACTTGATAACCTAAATCATGGGGAAAGGAAAAATATGATATTTAATGTGGCAAATCAGATGAAGAGGGATAATCAGGATTATTATAGGTGAGCAGAGTGTGAAGAATGATGAAGGAAGGGTAGTGGTGAACAGCGAGGATATTAAAGATGCATGGAGAGAGCATTATAGCCGGTTGTTGAATGAGGAGTCTGACTGGGACAGAGAAAGTTTGGAGCCAGCAGATCCAGTGTTTGGCCCTTGGCCTTTGATTGATACTGCTACTGCGAGTGAGGCAATAGGCAGGATGAGGGTGGGGAAGGCAGCAGGTGTGTCTGGGTTGACTGCTGAAATGTTGAAGGCCTCAGGAGATATAGGGGTGAGGTTAGTCACTGACGTGATAAATATGATTACTTATGAATGTGTTGTCCCAGATGATTGGCTGAAGAGTGTAACTGTAAATGTGTATAAAGGGAAGGGTGATGCCCTGGAAAGAGGAAATTATAGAGGTATAAAGCTTTTAGATCAGATAATGAAGGTAATGGAGAGAGTTTTGGAAGGTATGATTAGAGAGAGAGTGAATATTGATAAGATGCAGTTTGGGTTTATGCCAGGTAGGGGGACCACTGATGCCATATTCATTGTTCCACAGCTTCAGGAAAAATATATTGGTGGATAAGGGATCTGCATATTATTTTTGTTGATTTGGAAAAGGCCTTTGACAGAGTCCCTAGAGAGGTGGTGAAGTGGGCAATGAGAAAGCTTGGCTTGCAGGAGTGGCTAGTTAGGGTGGTTATGGCTATGTATGTGGGTGCTCGCACCCAGGTAAGAGTGAATGGAGATTTGAATGATGAGTTTTCCGTGAATGCTGGTGTGCATCAGGGGTCAGTTTTGCGTCCCATGTTGTTTATCATGATACTTGAAGCCCTCTCATGCGACTTTAGAAACGGACTCCCATGGGAGATGTTGTATGCTGATTATTTGGTGTTGACTGCAGAGAACGAAAGGGAGGGAGAGGAAAGGTTTAGGAGGTGGAGAGATGGTATGGGGCACAAGGGCTTACGGGTAAATGCAGATAAAACAAAAGCAGAGGAAGTCTGGCCGAATAGCCCCAAGTCCCTTAGGAAGGCCATGGCCGAGACCAGGCTTTCCCACAGGGCTCTCAAAGAGTGTATGTTGTGTTGTTGGCAAGGGTGATTGTGTGCAATGCAGTCTTCCATAGTGTGCTTAATGGTATGGGGTGCTGTGTTGCATCCTGGACAGGCATCAGCGACGGACTCATCCAGCCTCTTCTGGTAGCTTAAGAGGGCTGGATGGTGCCCACAACTCAGCCTGGCCAAGTGGACCCTGTCCTCACAAGGAAGATAGGATTCAGAAGAGTGGATGTCAGGAGGCCATGCATGCAGCTGTGTGTTGTCTTTAAGTGACTGAATGGAGTGGCGAGTGATCCGAGTGTGGATATGCTTCTGGAAGCTGGTCAAGTTTGAAAAGTGTTGTTGATCCTGTGCATTCTTGCCTGATTCCACCAGTGATTTCTATCTCATTTTTTATGTCCTTGCTTAAATTTATCATTGTTTTGTCTCCTTGGTATATTTTGCTGATGCTGTCTATTATATTCTCATGGACCTTTACTTCCTTTAGTGTCTCTATAATTTTCTCTTTTAATGGAGTTGTATGCTTTTAAGAAATCCACTGCTACAATGATTAAAGGTGTTTTATTTACCCAGCCTGTGTTTATACAATATTTTAAGATCAGCAGATTGTCCTCCACCCTTCTCCCTGTTGTGAAGCCTGCCTGCATTTCACTATCTAGCCTATTGATTCTGACCTGCTGTTCCACTTTCTCCTTTATTAAATTCAAGAAAATTTTATGATAAGTTTGTAAGGACTATCGGTCTTAGATCTTTTGCAGTTGGTTTAGGCACCTTTGGTATCATAATTGTTTTAGAATTTTTCCAGTTTTCTGGTAACTCCCTCTCTTCGGTTATTTTATTTAAACATTGTTATTTTTGTCATACAATCCTGACTTCTTAATAGCACTTTATAGCATTCCGGTTTAATTTCATCTGGGCCTGCTGCCTTCTTGTTCTTTAAGTTCTGCAAACATTTCTTTACCTCCCCTAGTCTGATAATTGGCTTGTCCATTGGCTTTACCCCTGTTACTACCTCCATTGCCATATCCATATGTTCTCTTACTGTGTCTGGAAAGGAAAGCATCCCTCCTAGCTCTGTATCATCAACATTCATTTCTTTGTTCTGAAAATTCTCCATCTCCTCCTCATTCCATACATTATCTATACTTTTATCGTGCATTTGGTATACACTGTTCCAAAACTGTTCCAGCTCTTGGCCTGCCTGCTTACTGTTTAGTTTGTCTTACTCTACATTGTACACCTCTGTTTCTTTTTCTCTCCTTAACTCTTTGCCTTTTAACTTGTTTGTGGTCCCATAATTTTTCGCTATTATTTTTCCATCCATCCATCCATTGCCAGACGCCTCAATCCTGTTTGGGGTGGCCACAAACAAATCGCCTCCACGCCGCCCTGTCCCCTGCCATTTCACTGCCCTGCTCCCAACTCACACCCTCCTCTCTCATATACCTCTCCACCCCATCCCTCCATCTCATCCTCGGCCTCCCCCTCCCTCTTCCCCCCTCCACCTCACTCACATACACTCTCTTCATCATTCTTTCACCCTCCATCCTCTCCACATGGCCACACCACCTCAGTGTGTTCCTCATAACGCTTCCTATCACATCCACATCCACACCACAATGCTCCTTTATACCCTCATTCATCAGCCTGTCTCTCCATGTGACTCCACAGGCTCCTCTTAAATAACTCATTTCCACTGCTCTCACTCTACTCTCTCGTGTTACGTTCCTTTTATGATCACTAATTGCCACTTTGATTAATTCCTGGACTCTTTTTCTTTTGTTCAGTGTACCTAGTGTGTAACCTTTCTCTATCCTCAATTTCTTTAGCATTCCTCTTTTTCCTATGTAATGCCTTACTTTTCCCGATTTCTTCTCTTATCGTCTTATTTATCCAGGGTGGTTCTTTTTTTTTCTTCTCATTTATCTTGCTCCTGTATGTTCTTGGTAGGATACTCTCAGCCTTTTCTTTCATTATTTTCTCTCTCTCCTTCTCTGCAGCTTTTCTCCAACTCCTCCACATACCTGCTCATCCATTCTATAGTATTTTGTGTTCTGCCACATGTTCTTTTTTAATTATTTTTCATGCTCATAGCTGAAGTCTACTTCTACCATGTTGTGATCTGATAGGTGAAACTGTCTTTTCCCTTCATCAATTACCATATAATTAAATTTATCATAAACCAGATCAATAGCACTTTTCTGTTGTCCTCTCTCCCATGTTGTTTCTCCTTCACAATGCTGATCCCCATTTAACAATATTAGGTTATACTCCTCCATCCATCTTATTACTTCCTTCCCAGTGCTATCTACCTTCTGCTTTCCTAGGAATCCTAGGTGACCATTGAAATCCCCTAGGAGTATGATGGGTTCCTGTATTTCTTTAATTTTGTTTTCGATTTCTTCTTTTATTGCTTTGCCGCGTTGTTTGTCAGCCTCACTATCCTCTACTGGCAGGTACACAAGTAATAGTTTAAATCTCAGGTTGTTGACTTGGCAATTAAAACAAAATATGTCCTTGTTTAACGTCTTTATGTTTCACATTTATTTCTTGATTTTCTTCATACAATACCATCAGACCACCACCTTTCTTATCCTCTTCTCTCATACTCTGTATATTTACCATATGGTTACTTATCCTCATTTTATCATTTTTTCAATTGAGTTTCCGTCATACACAGTAACTGCCTACCTGTAAACAATTTTGTATAATTCTGTACTGTTTACCACTGTTAGGCTCTGTATATTTAGTAATTTGATTTTGAAGTAGGATTGGTTCTTGAATTCTCATGATTTCCAACATTTCTATTTTTTACCAGCTCCCCATTTTTTATATACCACCCCTTGATTTCGTTTTTCTTTCAGCCTCTCCCAAAGCTCTTTGTTTTTCTCTCTTTCAGCCCTGGTCATGTCTAGTGATTGATATTTTGGTAAATTTTTACAAGTGGACAACACAACCCCCAGGTAGTGCAATATATTTTTCTGGCAGTTTTTGATGCAATTCGAATGTTTCTGACCTTCATTTTTGTCGGAAATGCTCCTCACCGAACACAATAAAACTAACCAAACCAAACCCAACATACCTACCTATCTTAGGGGAGTAATAATCACTTTCTGAATGGGGTAATGGGGGTTATTTGTGATCCTTAGGGACTATACTGTACGATAATGGTGCTAAAATTCCAAAATTGCATATTGTCCACTTGTAAAGTAATACCGATATTTTTCTTGCAATGGGGCTTCTGGTGTTTTGCAGATTCCTAGCATTTTTTATTACTTCCCATTTCATCTTCCCACTGGATTGCCTAACCTGACAGCATCCTCTATTTCAATATTCTCTACCCCCACCTCTTTCTTTATTAGAGAAATTAGCCGTAAAGATATCGAACAGTACGTAACCGGCTTTTTTTTTTTTTTTTTTTGGTAGCACGGCCACTAAAGTCGAACGTACAGAGGCGTACTGTAATTTATATGCTTCATATCATCTAACAACAATTATTTTAAAAATCTACTTCCCATATCGGTAAAATATTATCTGACGACAGTTGTTGACTCTTGGATTTTAGGACAGGAAACCATTCTTAACGATACTATCAGGCGGTAGCCAGTATAAAATTATGATAGGGCTTGTGCCACACACATCAGTATCATCACAAAAACTATGTTAAGCTGTAATATACAAGTACAGCACTGACTAACAAATAAATAAGCTAAATTTACTCACTGGCTTAGAGTTTTCGTCACACAGCTGACGGCTTATGCAATTGAGTGACTATAGTAACTCGTGAGCCTTATGCTCCAATCATATACTGACAACTGCAGTTTTTATATTGTGCATAAAAAAATCAGCACTGTCTCAAAGTGATTAAATCTAGCGTAATAAAGCCAACAGTTAAGATTATACAAGAACACCAGTGGTCAAGCGAGCGCTTGATTAACAGCAGCATCTTTGCCTAGTTTGACTGTCCGCCTATTGCATCCTTTCATTAAATCTGCAAATTGCATTACCCATCTCCTCTATATGAACCCACCATAAAGGGCCCCCTTCCCTTTCTCTTTCAGAGGATGGGCCGAGTAGTCTCACTGTAATTTGTCGGGGACTCGTTGATTAGGCATCAAGTTTAATGGGGTGCTTCTGAAAAGCCTAGTATTCCGTCAGATGGCTCCACTGTAGCAGTAAACACATTCCCGCGCTGTTTAAAAAGCATAATTTTATTTGTTAAATATTTACACTATTGTGTGAAATTGTGAATCATGGTAATGTCATATGCCGTAATATAAATAATACAAATAGAACACGTATATATAACGTATCATGAATTGTTTATATTTATCATAAACTGAAATTAAAATATCACTGATGGCATGTGATGGCAATCCGCCATTTCAGTGGTCCTATATTATTTAATTTCTGCTACATTTAGTGCAAGTTAGATTCTTAATACATAGTTTGTTCAGAGTGTAAAGTACGCCTAGTGGGTATCTTGACTCATCCAGTCTCAAGTGGGCAGAAATTTAATATTGAGTAAATACTGGCATTCACCATCATAAATCATCCGGTCTGAGGAACCGTCCCAAAACCAAGATCGTTTACGCGTCATTTTTTGCCCGGTCTCACCGAGGACAGACGACTGTGGAAGGTAAACAAGCCAAGACATCGCCTCCAAGTGATCCACAAGATTCACACGGAGTCAAGTTCGGTATTCACGATTATATATATATATATATATATATATATATATATATATATATATATATATATATATATATATATATATATATATATATATATGCAAACGTGAAAACACATGACGAGTAAATACCACTGCATCCTCTTAAATGTCTACCCCCAGTGAGATTGCATCCAGGTCAAGAGGACTGGTATGTGCACAAGCTACTGACTCAGTCAGTGGAAGATCTTGCAAACATGTGTGTGTGGACAGGTGGCCTGGAGACAGTTCTCACATGACCATACCATTAGGGACTTGCCAAGAGGGGGCAATGTGTGTGAGATATTGATGATAAGATGACCTTAAGGTATTTATTTGGTAGGCACTTGGTGAAATGTAAAAATTAAAATAACCACTAGTTCTCAACAGAAAAAGACAAAACTTCACTGTAACACTTTATTTACAAAAAGCTACAATGATACATATGAATATGACTCACTCATGGTGCAAGGAAGCTGCAGGGGAAGGTCTCTCTCTCTCTCTCTCTCTCTCTCTCTCTCTCTCTCTCTCTCTCTCTCTCAGCTTAACAGTCAGGAACTCACATTACTGAACTATGTGTGTTTGTGGGTGTGTCCATTTACGACAGTAATGTAACCAACGTCGGGTACAGGGACATGAGAAATGGGCGTAGCTTAGTTAACAGCTAGAGAGGCAAGATGTGGGAATGACAATCACACAAAGCTATCGGTCAGTGAAACACACTGCCTGTACATAGTCACTTATGAACCAATGACGAATGTTATGAATTTAGCTTGTTTCTACTCTGAGTGAATCCGTGACATACACGCCATCAAAATAAAATTTTTCATGGAAACTTGACATCCCTCGTGAAAAAACTTAAACACGGGACTGTCTTGTGGTGCGCATGCGTGAAGGAAGCGAGCAAAATGTTGAATGCCAGTATTTGCTTAACATTAAATTTCTGCCCACATAGAAACTGGATGAGTCTAGATTCCCACTAGGCGTACTTTACAGTCTGAACAGACAATGTATTAAGAACCAAATTTGCACTAAATGCAGCAGAAATTAAATAATATAGGGTCACTGGAAGGACGGGTTGCCATCAAATGCCATCAGTGATATTTTAATTTCCGTTTATGATAAATATAAACACTTCACGATACGTTATATATAGGTGTTCTATTTGTATTATTTATATTTCGGCATATGACATTACCGTGATTCACATTTTCACACAACAATATAGATATTTAATAAAGAAAAGTATGCTTTTTAAACAGCACAGGGAAGGTGTTTACTGCAACAGTGGAGCCATCTAGCGGAATACTAGCTTTGAAAGCACCCCACCGGTTCTACGAGGAATCGTTTTTGCTTTCCCGGGTGTAGGACACTCTACGTGACAGTGCGTTTGTTACAACCACCGTCTCACGGTGAAGTTACACTTGGCGAAAGAACGTGAACACTGTCGAACAAGCATTCGCGAACGTTCGCGTACATGATCGCATACGTCTACGTAGTGGAAATACGCTTTAATATCACCAGTGCAGTCACTCACATACCAAGTGTTAATGGAGGAAAAGGCAGCTGCATATGCTGGAATTATCATTATCCAGGGGCTGTTGAAAGAAGAGATGTGCCGACGCCCAATCAAACATTCATACACAGTATGCTCGTTCAGGTTCGATTATGCTCTCCAGATCGGCCGAGCATGCCCGCTCGGTGCACAGGGGATCAATGCCTACCGAAGGCATTCGACTAACTGTTAATGTTTACCAACGTTTCACTGTGTATGAACAACGTCTGTTTATATAAACATAACTTATACTAGGATTTTCCTAGTCCAGTGGGGTTCTAAACAGGGATGAGCACCAAAGCAGGGCTCGATACACCTTAAGAGTACAGGGTAGGCTAAACACAGAAACTCCAGGTGGCAAGGTGAAAGATTTATTATTTCACTAGTCTTTATACATAGCATTGCATCCGAGATCGTGAGGAGCGAAGGGGAGAGGGGGAAATCATGAGAGAGATGTCCCAGGAATGACACACTCGCCGCCGGGGTATTCTCTGTAAAAGGAAGGGGGCCGGGATTTAACTCTACGTCCGTGCAGGTGTTGTAGTGTGGTGAATTAGTGGCAATAAGGCTAAGGGGGAGATTGGCTACGACCCTGGTTCCGGAAAAGTGGAGACCCAGTGTCTGGCTCATTCTCTCTATTAGTCTGACGATAGGGTTGTGTGATTTGTGTAGTAGTTACCCGAAACACTCAGGACAACAAGTTTATGTTACCAAGCCTGGGATTCCTTTTCCAGGGGCATGAGGGCACTCCCTACCTGTGGGAGGGGATATGTGTGTATCGGGGGGTGGACTGGCTCCAGCTTCAGCATCACGTGGGGGAAGCCTGCTACACTCCGGGGAGTGCGTGGTCTAGAACTCCTGCGTTGCCAAGCTGCCTCTAGGAAGCTTGGGAGTGCTGCATCTAGCAAGCACACTGAAACACTGGAATTCCTTCTGCGTTGCCAAACCGCCTCTAGCAAGCTCGGGGGTGCCGCATCTAGCAAGCACACTGGAACTCCTGCATTGCCAAGCCACATCTAGCAAACCTGGTTATGCTGCCTCTAGCAAGCACTAAGTTAACAAGTCCTCGTCGCTGCTGCTACTGGTGGCTCGACTGGCAATATGCACGGTGTGGCGGTCCTGGGCTAGTGAGACTTCCGGTCGCGGGATACGCCGGCTCCCTGTGTCCTTCTTGGGCTGACACACGTATCCCCGCGAGTCGGGGTTGGCTGCATGCATATTCTCCTGTACCCTTTCGAGACGGAACTGCGGTAGATCTTTCGACCTGTTGTGTTGGGGCGCCGGTTATTTTACCGCCTCCATTGTCCTGTAAGGCATGTCCTTGTGGCAGGAGGTCGAACATTTGCCCTTGGCTGGTGATGGTGATTGGTTTGAGCTTGTGAAGGAGGCGGTACCAGGAGCAGGATCGCTCATCAGGTTCTCTGGTGGGGTCTTCGATGAGGCTCAAAGAGCTGGAGTGGGGATAGCTGGCTAACAACCGGGGGAAGTGCTGAGGCCATTGAATTCTTCTTTGTTGCCCTTCTTGTGAGACTCAGAAGGCATATCGAATGAACATACTGACTTGGTTCGGATGTGGTTGGAGTGAAGAGATGGCAGCGATGGTAGTGGCTGTAGTCTTGACAGGGAGTCGAATGGTGACCTTTGACATGGGTATTGACTTGTCATCCATGGAAGCAGATGCAAAAGTACTGCTATGTGAGGGGGGGGGGGTATTCGTGTAGTAGGGTGGGTGTGAGTATGTGTTTGTGAGGGACTGGATTTTGGGTTGTTGTTGTATTGTGCAGGGTGGAGGAGTGGTGGTGGAGATTGGTAGGGATGCCATGGGTAGGGTTGCGGGGTGTGGTGGTGTTGTGGGGCTGTATATTTATCTGGAGGTCGCGATTGTCGGCCAGATTTGGCGAAGATTGGAATGCGACTCCGTTGGTTGATCATGCGGGAGAAGGAGGACATGGAGCTGGAGGTTGAATTGGGGCTGTGAAGGGAGGGAGATGGGATTAAGGAAGGCGGTGGGGGCCGTGAGGAGGTAGATGAGGTGAAACTTGTGGTGAGGGAGGGGGAAGAATCCCTGGATGGAAGTACAGAGCAGGGTGAAGTGGTGATGAGTTGAGATGGGGATGAAGCTATGTTGCAGGGGTTAGGGGAGGGGTGGGGTGATGTGGTGGTTATGGGGGAGGGGTGGGGTGAGGTGGTGGTTATGGGGGAGGGATGGGGTGAGGGGGTGGTTGGCAGGAAACATGGGGTTGGGGATCTGGTGCTGTTGGTGTGGGTGGGTGGCTGGGATTTTGTGGTATAGAAAAGCTGGTTGGGTGAGGTAGAGGTGGGCGGTGACTCTAGTGGGAAGGGGGGTCGTAGGACTAGATGTCGGCAGAGTAGATGAGGTGGGTGGGGAGGCAGAGAGTGAGGTGGTGGTGGTTCCACGCTGGAAGGGACAGGGTGAAAAGTTGAGGGTGTGTGTGGGGAGCAGGGTAGGTTGGCAACAGTGTTGGGTGACATAGGGGTTTTTCACTTCACTAGGCTCTGTGTTGGTCTGGTTATTCGGGGGTGGGTTGTATCATCTTATGTGCCGGTTGCGGTAAACCTTGGTTTCGCCATGAAAGTCAACGATGACCTGGTAACAATTCGGCATGCGTGTACTTTCAAAAGGGGCCAAGAATTTGGTTTGCAAATTGTGGTCGAGGGGCAAACCTAGCAACCATGACGCTCTGGCCGATTTGATACGGGTTGTCTAGTGAGGTCTCGTCCTTCGGTAGCTCCTGGCAGGATTGCATGTGGCGGAGCCGATTCTTGAGATGTGAGAGTGGATCTCGGGTGGTGGGGCTTGTAACTGGTAGGGCTAAGTGCCGAAATGGGAGTAGTAGCGGGAGCTCTCCAAAGATGTGCTCATGGGGTGTGATACTGCCTGCTTGGGGTCAGGTGTTCATCCCCCATTGTATGATTTTCACTTGGGAGGGCCAGTCATCGGTATCCGGGGTGACTAACCAGGTCCGAAGTTGGTCAGTGAGGCTCCGGTGGCTTAATTCTCCTGCAGATGCCGTTTCCCTGTGGGTGGCAAGGAGAGGGGTGGGATAGGCAGTACCCAAACAGCTGGGACAGTTGTTTCCAGCCTTGGCCTGCGAATTCTGGGGCATTATCTGAATGGAGGGCCTACAGAAAGCCGAAGTAGCGAAATACATCAGTGATGAGAGCCTCTGCCGCTGTGCAGCAAAGTGGGACTTGGCGAGGCAGGCGACTAGAACTTTGGAATAGGTGTCTGCAAAGGTAAATACAAATCTGACCGTGGTTTTTGATGGAAGAGGGTCCATGACATGCACAGCCAGCAGCTGCCAGGGTCGGGTGTATATCTATATATATATATATATATATATATATATATATATATATATATATATATATATATATATATAATAGGGTGTTCAGAAAAATCGAACCTTCAAGAACTTGAAGGGCAAAGTGCTTATTCAGTTCCACTACTGGTGGGAACTACACCATACTTTGCAATTTTTCTTTGGTTTTCTCAAACCCATGCCTCAGTTCAACGCGAGTTGCAATGCAAGTGGTAACTCCCGTCTTGATCGCAGCAGGGCATGAGGTGTAGGAACTCACGTTGTCTGTCGGATCTCTCCATTCTGTTTGGAAGGAATCAAGGACTGAGATCGCTGAAAAGATAAATAAAAAAAAAAAAAAAAAGAAGAAGAAGAAGAATTCCAGCCACAAACACCCTTGATTCTCGATTTTGATGGAAAGCTCATGCCCAACATTGATGGTAGCGGCCGCAGTGATCCCCTGGCGATTGTTGTTACAGGGATTGGTACGGAGAAGATCCTGGCGATCCTTAAGATCCCAGCTGGAACGGGTAAAGCAAAGGGAGCGGCAGTGCTAAGGACTCTAGACGAATGGCCGGAAGTGAAGCCCTGGATTGCAGGGCTGTTTTGATACTACAGCGTCTAACACTGGAGTTCACAGCGGAGCTTGCTTTGTCATTGAAAGAGGTCTCTAAGTCCCGCTGTTGTTCTTGGCATGCAGGCACCACATGTGAGAACTCACAGTGGCAGGGATCTTTGACCGTTTTATCTTCTTCTGGTCCTGAAATTCCTCTCTTCGGTCGATGCAAAGAGTTCTGGAACAAACTTGACACAGATTCCTTCGATCCCTACGATGGTGACCTAGATGAAAAATCTCAGTTGTGGATTGCCAACAGAGCCGAGGACATTGAACACTTCACATTCAGCCATATGGCTCGTGTGCAACCCCGTGTTGATTACCTTGAGCTCCTCCAGCTGTCTTTGGTTTTCCTTGACAAGAAGCCAGCACAGATGACCTTTCACCGCCCAGGTGTCTATCACAGAGCGCGTTGGATGTCCAAAGGCCTTTACCTCCTCAAGATCTTCCTTTTCAGAAATCAACTGAAGGATGCAGCCACCTTCCCCTCCACATGGCATTAAAAGGAGGCCATCAAACGCATCTGTGTCTTCCTCGTCACCATCCATGTGATGCACCGGTTTGAAGCCCCAAATGCTGTCGACGCTTCAATCAATGACTTCAATCTCCTGAAGATTGAAGAATTCATAGAGGTGGACCCGGTTGTAGCAAAGAAGGCACTGGGTAAAGTCAAAAGCCACCTCTGGTACCTCAGTGAGGACTGGCTCCACTAGCCATGTATTCTGACAAAGTCTCTGCTGAGGAAAAACAGGAAATGCTGAAAAATATGACCACAGCACTGCCGAGGAAGAAGGGTCCGTGCCGTTTGAATATGAAGACGATTGATAAGGTATCTGATCTGAGAATCTCTAAGTTTGTCACCCAGAAGTCGAAAAACCTTTTCCAGTGTTTGAAGCTGGATACTCCGACAACCATCAATGACCTCTGCCCTATTCCTATGTCATGGCCCACCTCAGAGTGGTCAATGACGCTGCTGTGTGGGCAGTCAGACTGGCAATGGACTACAACAGTGGTCTGACGAAGAATGAAGAAGAACGACAGCTGATCTTCCTAATTGTGCAGCACCACAGAGCCCTCTACGACTCTACCAAAAAATCCCACATGTAATAAACTGGTTATGCTTGCTGTAAAGCTCAAAAATATTATTTCTTTTTGTACCACATTGTTTATTTTTCCCTTTCTTCACCATACCCTCCACGTACTCAGATCAGTTAGATTTACAGAATGCAGGGGTAGTGAGGCACGACTTTGCATCGATAAAAAAACATAAATTTCTGCTTGAATGCTTTGTTTGTAAAATAGAATCGATTGCATACTTTGCCCACCTAAATACTTTTTTTTTTTTTTTCCTCCCCTATAAGTGCTGGAGGAATGAAAAAAGTGTTTAGATGTCGTTTGCTTAGAATGGATGCAAAGAGAAGGCTGTATGAGGGTGTTGTGGTACCGACTGCATTATATGGGGCTGAAACATGGAATATGGGTGTAGCAGAGAGGAAAAGTTTGAATGTAATGGAGATGAGGTGTCTGAGGAGTATGTGTGGAGTGACGCGTATGGATTGAGTGTAAAATGATGAAGTGCGAAGGAGACCTGGAGTTGTTCGGGAGATGGCTGGTAGAGTTGAGCAGAGGGTGTTGCGATGGTTTGGGCATATGGAGAGAATGGATAATGAGCGATTGGTGAAAAAGATAACTAGATCTGATGTGAGAGATGTAAGGCTGAGAGGAAGACCACGAATAGGATGGATGGACAGTGTGAAGAGAGCGCTGGATGTGAGAGGGATGTCTGTTGAGCAAGGAAGAGTGGCTGTGCGTGACAGAAATAAATGGAGACAAATTGTAAATGAATGTGATGACACAGCCCTGAGGGGATATTCTCCCGTATTTGGTCTGATCAGCTAGTCAGGTTAGGTGCGCGTAAGGGGATTGGTCTGTTATGATGTGGCAGGGGTAAACCAGCTTTGCTGTCGGGCCCTGCTGCGGATGTCACTGATTGCATTGTGCAGTTGACCCTTGTGCGGTGTGGTGCGGTGAGGATCTGTCCGTTCTCCCCTTTGGGGTTAAGATGCGAATGAATGTGTTTGAATGGATGAGTAAATGGGGAGTGTGTCGTCCTGTCTCGGCTACCTCACTTTCCTTGGGGGAAGCAGCTTAGGTATATAGATAGAATAAGTGCTGAACACCTTAATATATAGATAGATAGATAAATAGATATACATTTACATATATACATATACATATACATACATACATACATATATATATATATATATATATATATATATATATATATATATATATACAGTATATTCATTCTCATCTTAAATGTCAGGACCAACTTGCCTAGCCCCGGGCTCCTACGCTCCTCATGGGGCAACGTAGGATTGGATGATGGATGGATGTGTATACACACACACACACACACACAGACACACACACACACACACACACACACACATATAAAGTATGTTTGCACCCAGTCGGCTTGCGCGGGCAGATTACACTTGGTTCACAGACTACACACACATCCAAAGCCATTCCAACATTACAGTTACATTTACAAGCACTTCTTACCCTACATACAATCTCTACCAGCCAGCCTAAGCCACTTGATAGAAATACATAGGCTGTATCGTCCCCACTTCGATTGGGATAGGCCGGTCCTGCAGCGGATAACTCAACAGCTGCTGCTGCTGCTGATGTATATCTATATCTATATCTATCAATCAATCAATCTATCTACCTATCTATATCTATCTATCTATCTATCTATCTACCTAGCTATATAAAGATTTGAAGATGACGTTGTCCTAATCTCAGAAACAGTAGAGACACTGCAACAAATGGTAATTGACCTGAACAGAGAAAGTCTCAAAATAAGGCTAAAGATGAACCGGAGTAAAATTAATGTCTAATCCACAAACACCAAACAGCGTCATCGGAATAAGCGAAGAAATTCTTGAAGAAGTCGAGGACTACAATATTATTACTTGGGGCAAACACTTAAATTAATGAAAGATCATTATAGTGAAAAAAAAAAAAAAAAAAAAAACGCATTACAATTGGATGGAAAGCTTTCGGCAAACATAGAGACATTATGAAAAGTAGTTTGCTAGTTTGTATGAAACGAAAAGTATATAACGAATGTATAATTCCAGCTATGACGTATGGTTGTGAGACCTGGAAACTGACAAAATCGATGCAAATTAACCCGTTCTCAGAGAGCAATGGAAAACGTCAATGTTGGGAATATCATTAAGAGACAGGAAAAGATCAACTTGGGTGAGAGAGTAGACTAATGTCAAAGACATTATAGAAGTTACAGAAGAACAGATATGGAGGTGGGCGGGCCATGTAACAAGAATACGTGATAACCGCTAGACCAAGAGGCTGACAGACTGGATCCCAAGAGATTGGTGTGTGTGTGTGTGTGTGTGTGTGTGTGTGTGTGTGTGTGTGTGTGTGTGTGTGTGTGTGTGAAGAAGACCCCAGTGTAATAAGCAGACAATGCACGGTAGACAGCCACCACCAAGAAATACTCCTCAGAGAAGGAGACTTCGGGGTTTTGGACAGCGACGGTGAGTATGGATGGTCAAGAATGTGTCTGCAGACAGAAAAAGTTATGCTGTCCACAACAACACTCAGTGGCAGCTAACTGGACTGCCACTGGCACTTGTTGTATATAAAGTTCTTGCCTCCGGATGATAAGGCTTTTAGTTACATGTTCAGTTAGACTAAGCATCTATGGGCGTCTCTCTCTCTCTCTCTCTCTCTCTCTCTCACTGCGTGGCAGGGCAGCATAAACATTCACCAGTGACATCGCGCCATCTAACCCAGTCCTGTATGCTGATTTCCGTTCTGTGTACAATTCTTGCATTTTTTCTTATACAGGACAATCAAGGTTAGGTAAAGTTGTTTCCTTAGTATCGGGTTGTTGCGTAGCGCAAAATTAGTATACAGAACGGAAATCTGAGGTCAGGTCACATATGCATGAAGTCTCTTCCTGTGGACGAGATCCAGTTAGGGTTAAAATATTTTCTGTACATGTAAATGTAAAGACCTTTTCAAGAAATAAGAAGTTGCATTCCACGATTTTATTCAGAATTACAAGAATCTGAAGTACTAACACAGTTAAGCAATGACGCGGGCTTAAAATTATGCAAATCATCTGTAGCTGTGTGGACGAAAGTACTCTGTCTTATTCCAAGAATTTTTCTTTCTGAGGTTTATTATACAGCTGTGCTTCGATATAGAGTGCATTTCTTGCAAACTTTATATTTGTTGAAGATGTTTAAAAAACATTCTACTACACTTCTTAAACAGGAATATAAGATTTCAAACTACTGCGTAATATTTGTCCAGCACCCTATCCCACAGCAGCCTAAAAGTAAGCTCGTGATCAAGATAATGGTAATGCTATGTGCAGAGAAAGTGTCATGGAGGCGATCATCATGCAAGTTCTACCCTATACAATAAATACTAGAGGAGGGAGGATGCTTTCTCTATTTTTCAGTGTATTTCTTTGTCATATATTTGCCCCATCAGTGCCTTCGTCGTCTGCATGGTGGCGGTGGTGGTGGTGCCCTCTTCCTCCGCTTTCGTGGGCTTAATTGCTCCAAGCAAAAGATGAGCACGGCCATCACCAGTTCCACACCCCAGCACCAAGAATGTCCCCTGCAGCAGTGACATACATGTAAATTACAGAGAGAGAGAGAGAGAGAGAGAATATAATTATATACTGTATACAAATATTCTCTCTCTTTCTCTCTAAGAGATATATATATATATTCTCTCTAATATATCATCATCAGCCGTTTGAGTATCCACTGCAGGACCGGCCTATCCTGACCGAAGTCAGGACGATACAGCCAAGGTATCTATACCAAGTGGCTTAGGCTGTCTGGTTGAGATTGTATGTAGGGTAAGAAGTGCTTGTAAGTGTAACTGTAGTGTTGGAGTGGCTCTGGATGTGTGTGTAGTCTGTGAAACAAGTGTAATCGGCCCGCACAAGCCGACTGGATGCAAGCATAATTTATAGTAAGCGACACTGGTTCAACCACAGCACCCCTTGTGTCCGCCATTGCAGTATGTGGCCGAGTGAACGCTCCCAAAGTTTATTACCCTGGCGGGGTGCGAACCCGGGTTCACCCGTGTACGAAACGTACACTCTACCATTGTACCACAGAGGCTCCCTCTAATATATATATATATATATATATATATATATATATATTCTCGCTCGCTTTCTCTAATATATATTTAGAGAGAGAGAGAGATAGAGAGAGAGATGACGTATTCTTGAGTTTATATTTTGTAATTACACTAGCATACTGAATATTGCAGAGAAATGGAAACAATCTAACACAAACGGAAATTCTGACTTATTTCTTTATGCTTCCCACTGGATATACTAAAAGCTGCACAAAATTGTATTTCAACATTCTGAGTTATTTGCGTAAGTTAAAATGGCGGCTGACGTTTATGTAAACTAATTCTAGGATTTCATTGTTTTCTCCATCAAACACAAGATCAGCTCGAGTTGCTCTCATTTACCTGGCATCTTGTAACTTAGGTAAAATTAAATGACATTAACAACAACAGCCAACTGAGTGAGTGAGAAAATGTTCAGTGTACAGTATCAGCTGGTTAGAACTTACAAAACAGAAAAACTACATCATGTCGGTTTCACGGCTGGGACGACTCTCTCTCTCTCTCTCTCTCTCTCTCTCTCTCTCACACACACACACACACACATACGCATTTCCAAAATCTATTGTGCAGTCTAACTGTTGACCTGCCACATAACTTTTGCAGTAGTTTTATCATACCCTAAGCTGCCTCTAATAATTTTTTTTAACCACTGTCGGTTTTCCGCTTCAGTCGCCTGCCTTATCTGATAAACCTTCTCATCAGACCATATACTGTATACTTCTGTTTCCTTTGCATCTATGTTAATTTAAATGTTTATGCTGGTCTACATACATGCATACTTCCATACTTTTTTTTTTATGCAAGGAAGAAGGAACCAACGGCCAGTAGCCCGCAAACCGTTCCTCCCCCCTCAGAAAAATAAATAAATAAATAAATAAAAATAAATAAATAAACAAATGAGAGCCAAATTCAAGATCCGTTCGTTTTTAGTTCATTACAAACGATGCCATGCTGCCTCGTAAGGAATCCCCATAATGGGGTTGGCCACAGTGATGTTTGCTATGGACTGGACGCTAAACCAAGTGCCACAAGCAGCTTATTACTTCCCAACAGTTGCTGGAAGTTGTTGGGGAGATAAGATCGGTAACAATGTGAGAATCTCAGCTTGCACTTTTGACTCTGTGTACAGACTCAGAAGAAAGATCATCGAATGACTTTATTTGCGGCTGAATCTTTCCTGACCAAGAGTGATGACTGTATGGCTAGTTACCAAGCTTGCCACCCATCTGCTACTTCTATGCTGTCCTACACCTCCTCCGAAATGAAAATTGTTTATAAATGAATGTCGGTATGTACATAAATATATGTTTAAATATAATTTAAATACAGTATATGTAAGTATGTATGTATGCCTACACCTACAGTGTAAACTTACATTTCTACATCTATGCATGTACAGCAAATTAAAAAGTAGTGGATGTTCGTATGTGCAAATATGTCCGTGTGTGTGTGTGTGTGTGTGTGTGTGTGTGTGTGTGTGCTGATATCTGTAAATTTTTTGGTACTACTGCGGACTCTAATATCGATCAACCTTTTTATTCGATCAATTATGACACACAATATCCCGAGTGCCGTGTTGGTTTTCCAAAGATACAGTCATTAGGTTTCAATGGCAACTGCTCACCACCTCGTTATTTATCGTTAGGGTGGAACAGTATTACTGTCCGCAATAATACATCAAGAGTGGGAGTCTCGAACGTATAATTATACGATCGGGTCCCTTTTGTACCCTATGGCTGTATTCTGAGTGACGTTGGAGATTTCGTAACACCTCTTCCTTATAGATTTATTCTACACGTTACACCTCAATATCCTCTTGTGTGTTAGTTGTGCAGTCTATGTGACATTACAAGATTCTAAATTACATACACGAGATTGTTAAACCATAATATGCAAAACAAATCACCAAGGAAGGGGTGCTACGAAGCGAAAGGAACTTTAAATACCGTTCTTATATTTAGTTTTGCAGGCTAAACTAGAGGTATGGGGGATCCCGCACTCTTATTCCCATGTCCTTCCTGTTAAACAAATTCACCCTCAATCACCAGGATTTCTTGTTGTAGGGGGTACAAGGGACATGGGCAGAATGTGTATTTCCTTTTCACTGTCATTCCTGGGAGAGTAAATCACACTTACGACAGGGATTTGGTCGTACGTGTGCCTGAATCCGGCCTCTGCTGAATTTCCTGCGACTTAAACTCTATGGAATGCCACATTATTCGCTCGGCATTATGATTTATCTGATTTCTCTGCAACTAAAGAAATACAGTTACTTTATTACTACGGTGTTTCAAAGGGTCTGGACAGAGAGAGAGAGAGAGAGAGAGAGAGAGAGAGAGTTACCATGAGATGTTTGACGGAGTATGGGTGTAGTGTGGCATCCTGTAGTGGTGTGAGGCACTGTGAGATATTCTGCAGCTCCTGTGTAACCCACGTCTCGTACACAGCATACTCCCGCAGCATCTGGATCCTGCACCATACAACATACATCATTTATTAACAGAATATTCATTACTCATTTCAGCACAACATAATATGCTGTACTCTTTTTAATTCAGGACAGTATGCATCACTCAATGATTACATGTAGTGTCCTCTCGTATAGGACACTACATGTAACCACTCCTTGCAACACAATATACATCGCTCATTTTAACACAGTAAATTAAACCTCTATCTTATTTTAGAGGAATCCTTCTATTTCAGTATATCATAAAATAAATAGTCTACTGTATATTGGACTCCTGATAGTTTAATGGTTTAAGGAGCACCAAACGGATGGAATCTGTAAGGGTTTCCATCTGAGGGTGGTTGTGTTCTATTGCTTACATAATGCCACTCAGGTTTAATGAGGCTGGTCACCCTTGCCTTAAACGTCGGAAATTAGTAGTCTAGCCATGGGCCCCTACCTCCTGGTGAGGTGAAAAATGATTGGATGATGGCTATATGGAATGACACGTTAAAGCTGAGAAAACTAGAAACATGGATTAGGTTACTGCTACTGCTACAGCCACAAGTAGCCAGCGTCCCTTCACACAAATAAGTTACGACTTCCTGATGCTGAAGCTTAAGGGATATTTAAGTGGGAGTGAAAGAAGAGGTGAGTCGATTAAAAGGACTAATTCATGTAAAAAGATGAAACAAAGTCGGAGATGGAAGGGTGGTGGCGATTCTCGATTAAAAATAAAAACTAATTGTTTACACCATAACTTCTGCTTCTTGTAACCTATCCTGACTGGAATGCTGGCTCCGCTAGCGAGGCAGCAGGTGGAAAGAGGCTGACTTCAGGAGAGTGGTGTATCTGCTTGTTTTGCTCTTGGTATGTATTCTAATTCATTGGTGTTTTTTATCTTTAATGATTCGGTGACTTCCTCAGCGTCAGCCACAATGCTGAGGTGCTGTGAAGGGGAAAAGTTCAACCAAGTCCTGTATGTCCCGCTGGGTTTCGTCTTGGAGCCGGTCTTGGTTTTGTGCTGCCAGTGGTGAGGGCTCAAAGTCCCAATTGTTGAGAGGTCCATCTGGCTGTACTTTGTTTGGAGTTTTCCGAGGCTTAGCTGCTCTTGGCTGTCCATCGCACCCCACTGACTACGGCTTACTGCACCTCACCTCATACTTTCTCATTTTTCGTAACAGTGATTATAATAGCAGCCATTAATGTAAACGGTAACAGTCAATTCTATATTATCCTCCCCGAGATGTAGGAGCCTGAGGCTAGGATACCGTAGATGACCAGGGCAGGTGACCAGCCTTCTTTCCTTGAAAGCATTACGTGATAAAAAAAATCCTCACTTCTCACCACTAGACTATAGGGGACATAAAAGTGCCGAACTTAATACTGATGTTATATTTGCGAACAGACCTGTGGGACACAGGCCTCTAACAGTTTAAGCGAACATGAACTGCTTCAGTAAGAACTTAAATTGTACTAATGTTTATCCAAGAATATCAAAATGACTGCATCTCTCATAGGTCCATCACAACACCCACTTACTGTCAACAAAATACAGCTACACACTGACCCTGCCTAACTGCTGAATCCTGTCTGTTGTGTGTATGACGGTTAACCACATTTAATGATCACTGCTGTTCCATAAAGGGCTGTCAGAAAGAAGAGGTTGGCCTATCCCTTCGCCTTCTCAGTATTAAGTAACAACCACTTGTTAGAGGAGGTGTGGTGGAAGGGATTCACAGCTCTTACGAGGATGGATACCCGGTGGTCAGGTGGATTAAGGTGGTTCAACTGGATGTAGCCCATAAAGGTTTCAAACTGAAGGGCTGATTGGGATTTATTGCTCACGTAATGCCACTCATGTGCTAGCGACTGGTCATTCTCTATTTTGAATGTCTGGACTGAGCAGTCGAGCTCCTAGTCCCCAGGCTCCTCATGAATAATAAAGATGTAATAGATCGTGAAGTTTACCTGAAATTCATCAGAGGGAGGAGAGGACTGTCCTTGGGTCCGCCCATTGCGATGACGGTAGGGAAGAAGTGCTCCGAAGACATGTATAGCTCACACTTTCCTGTAGTTTATGAATCACTGTTAATAACATATATTTTTATTATTAATCCATATTCTTATTTCTAATTCATTCTCTCATTTCTCTGTCCATTTCATTGGTGATATACGAGTATATACTTTTTTCATTACTGATCAATATTCTTATATCTCTGTCAAGTCTACGGGTACATCATCGTGGTCGCGACAGCAGTATCAATCGAACATCTGTCACCAAGCATCACCTCTACCACCCTCAATTTTAAGTTACCCTTGTCCACACTAGTAATTACACAATTTATAGTTAATGCATCTGACATTAGGGTGTATTAAGTCCCTGAGATCCGGAAGTCCTATGCGCGACAGACCACTGGGGGACAATTATCGGACCACAGCTATAGGGCTCTCATGCAGGACTTGAGTGATGGTACTGGTGGGGGCGTTTTTATTACATGGCGGTGGCTCCTATGAAAGTTCTGTTGAGGCTCTCCTTTCATCCTTCCATCTTGTGGTTTGTACTTAGGTCACCCTTTCTTTTATCCTGCATCTACGTAGCGTCTATACAACTTCGCCTCTAAATTTTTTTCTCTGTACTGTGTGTTCTCTCAGGCTCTCCTTACACATTCCTCTTAACTGCATTTGTTACCTGTACCTCCATTCCGCGGCGCTGGCAAGGAGCCTACACTTGGTATCGCTGTGTAGTCTGGGTGGAGCAGCTGCGATGTTCACCTAGAAGCAAAGTCTCCTCCTATTTCCTAGCACCTCGCAGTGGGAAAGGACCCTGATTCCATCCTGGCGAGGCACTCTCTACCACAAGGGGGCGCCGGATCCCTACACGATGTATGTACTATACTGTACCTGTAGAGCGGCCCCACAGAAGCAGTTGTCTTACCTGTCGTTGACGGGTCTGCTCAGCCACGCAGACAGAAACAACAGTCTGTATTCCGCTTTGTCTACACACCAGTTCATTTTCTCAGCTATATCTCTGCATGCACACTTTTTTCCTGTGTTTGACTTTGAGTATAGACTTGATTGTCCGTTCTCTGAGGCCCAGTAGTTTTCCTATGGATCACACCTTCACATGAGGAGCTCCTTCATTCAGGACAAGTGCACTGGTGTTAGCGGGGGTGGGGGTGTTTGTGGCATATCGGTGGGTCTTGAACATCAGTGAATCTTCTTTTGACAAAATTAAAATTCTCAGACTACTCGTTGCATCAGCCTATGTTTTAACTAACAATTGGCATTCCTTAAGAACCGATTACTTACAAAACTTTACTTTCCCTGCGATACAGAGTATGTACACTCTTAAGCAACCCTATTCTCTCATTCTTACCATACGCATCCCAGAAGTATATCTATCTGTCAATTGCCAGACGCCTTAATCCCGTAAGGGAAGGCCACAAATCTCCATGTCACCCTGTCCCCCGCCATTTCATTGCCCTGCTCCCAGCTCACATCCCCCTCTATTATATACCTCTCCACTCTATCCCTCCATCTCATCCTTGGCCTCCCCCTCCCTCTCCCCCCTCCACCTCACTCATATACACTCTCCTCGTCAGTCTCTCTCTCCATCCCAGTAGTCTTTCTGATATTATTGTCATTCACTGCTACATAGAAATACTCGAGTACACCCCCCCCCCTCTTTGTTTTAAAACCTGTTTTCAGTTTCCTCCATACAGTTCTTTTACTTGCCCATAACTGGTATATTCTCTTTTCATTCATTCGTAATCGTTTAATTTACCCTTTTGCTTTCTTTCACTTCTATCCACTCCCATCGCAGTTTTCCTTTCCCATATACCAGGACACCGCAAAGGTTGCATTGTTGTTTTACTTACTGTAGATCTTGGCCTTTCTTCTCGCCATCCATTCCTTTTACTGTCACATTTAGCTTGGTCTCCCTTAGCTTGTGCTGCTCTTTCAGAGGTGTCGATTTGGGGTCTATTTTTTGTTTTTTCTCTCTCTCTTTAAACCAGAGCGTATTACCGTGTTTTGTACGTGTGCGAAATTGTCAGTCTGATCATCAGCCAACCAGCCATTGCCAGGGTCCAAGAGTATGTATATTTGTAGGTACCGCAGTGGCCGCAATGAATATATGTATATATGTATGTATGTATACAGTATGTGTGTGTGTGTGTGTGTGTGTGCAAATTGTAATACTCTCCAGTCCGGACTTCAGCTACGTCAGAATGTTTGGTGTCTTTGCTTGAAGGTGTTAAGTGTGGCCGCTTTGACACCAGTCCACTCTTATACCACCACCTTCCGTGGATGACAGAAAGTACTTTTGCCGTAATAAAGTTATAAATACAGGGTGGCCTTTATCCCACGCTCCTCTTCAACTCCACCAGATGATTTCTTGTGTGTTTCGGGGACGACTCTGACAGTTTTATCAATTTATAATCTAAATTAATTATTCATTTCCTATTACCACTGCCACACCCACGCCTACACCAGCGTACTAAACCGTCCCCGTCACACATGAGATACAACCAGCAGAGTTTCTAGTCCAGCGCTACTTATAGGCCAACCCGTATATCATGTAAAAGTCATTTATTTCCAATTTTTCCTTTTTTTTTTTTTTTTTTTTATAGGGGGGAGGAATGCTTGCAGATCGTAGAAATTTGCCTAAGAAAATAGATAGTTACTGTTTAATCTATAAAATTTATCCTCTGTTTTTCCTGTCGTCACCACCATCAACTTACCGACCAGGCTAACGGAATCCGACATAAACTTGAGACCCGTTGTCTCCTCCACAATGATGACATGCCGGCCGTCCTGCAGGCTTGGCACAGACTTCCACAGGTCCTCCGAGTTCACATAGACTCCCCGCGTCGTCATAGAGTCCGCCAGCTCTTTGTAAATGCCTTCCGTGGCGCTCTAGGGAGGAAGAAAAGGAACGAAATGTTATCCAATCCCCCAGAGTAACTTGCAGGGAGATAGGAAAATGTAACATATTAACTTGCAGGGAGATAGGAAAATGTAGCTAACCCCCTATGTAACTTGCGGGGAGACTGGAAGGAAAATGTAACTAACCTCCTGTGTAACTTGCAGGGAGATACTATACCGTACTGCATTTTACTCTAGCGTGGCCTATAATAACTGCCCACACTCCATTTTTAATACGGAGCTGTAGGAATTGACTAACACTGCAGTATGATGGCAGTCATGAATAAGAGCTATGGAAAGGTTGCAGAATGTAGCACTGTCTTTATCTGCCACTCAGCTACATAATGTAAGTCGCAAAAGGACGAAAATCTGAGTCAATTTTATGTAAAAAGGGGAAAAGGGTGTATTTCTGCAGAAGTTAGAGGTACTGAATTTTTCCACAATTATGGATCCGTTAAACCCTTTTACGTGCTGAAAGTGAAGCTAATAACGTTCATTCCTTTGATGCATGTAGCACAGCAAGAACAAGCTATTTCCCTTCTAATACATATATCACCTTTTTTCTCCTCACTTTCCTATGATAGGTAATATTTCAGGCCTATGAGAGGTGTGGTATGTTTCTCTGCCTACAGATGATTCTCTTTGATACGATGTGTCAAGGAGGAAACTGATGGACGTGGCCAGTGTGAAATACATGCAGTGAAGTAATAGACAGGCTTTTGTCACTGAATGTAAATATTACTTTCTAATTATCCTTAGCTCTTTTGACTTTGTATTAAAAAAAGTTAGATGGATATTTATTAGATTGAACCGAATATTAGGAGGAAGTACAAGGAAGGGTGAAAAGCTGAACAACACAGTATAGCGAAATTGTTCTCTCCACAAAGTTGAGTGGGTATGTAGCAGAAGGTTGTGTCATCCTAACACGTGTACTGGATAGCTTTCGTCATATTTCGTCAGCTGTATAAATTGCCATTAGAAAATACCAGGAAGAGTCGCTCCACTGATTCTACAATTTGTGGCGAGTGACGGATGAAAATTTGTTGAAGGATGAGTGTGTGATTACTGAGTAGATCCTGTGAATGAGGTGGGTGACTTTGTGTGTTTACCAGTGTGTTATCGTGTGTTATGGAGTGTGTTATCGAGTGTTATGGAGTGTTATCGAGTGTTATGGAGTGTGTTATCGAGTGTTATGGAGTGTGTTATCGAGTGTTATGGAGTGTGTTATCGAGTGTTTTGGAGTGTGTTATCGAGTGTTATGGAGTGTGTTATCGAGTGTTATATGATGTGTGTTATCGAGTGTTATGGAGTGTGTTATCGAGTGTTATGGAGTGTGTTATCGAGTGTTATGGAGTATTATCGAATGTTATGGAGCTTGTTATCTACTGATATGGAGTGCATTTTGGAATGTATTATCGAGAAAGGAGTGTGCTATGGAATGTTATGGAGCACATAGCACACTCCATAATACTCTATAACACTCTTCAAAGCACTCCATAACACAGTGTTTTCTAATGTGTTATGGAGTATCATTACCGAGTGCGTTCTCAAGTGCTGTGGAGTGTGCTAGGGTCCTGTGTGTTAACCACTGTGTTACGGAGTGTGTTTACCAATGTACTATTGTCATGGAGTGTGTTGTGGAATGTGTGTTTACCAGTGTGCTATTGAGTGTTATGGAGTGTGTTATAGAATGTGTTTACCAGTGTTATCGAGTGTGTGTTTATCAGTGTGTGTTTATCAGTGTGTTACGGAGTGTTATGATGGAGTTTGTTAGGGAGTATGTGTTTACCAGCGTGTTAATAAGTGTCATGGAGCGTGATGTGGAGTGTTTGTTTACTAGTGTGTTACTGAGTGTTGTGGAGTGTTACAGTGTGTGTATATTTACCAGTGTGTTATGGGGGTGTTACTGAGTGTGCTATGGAATATGTGTTTACCAAGTAGAACCCGGGGAATGCCGTGGAGGACTCTAGTATGAGGGTGACGTTGGGGTCGTCCAGCACTTGTCACAGGGAGTCGTACCGAGCCGGGGCCTTCTGCACCGCCAGCAGGAACGTCAGAGAACCCCTGTCGAAGAATATCAGTTTTACCTTACCATTGCCATCATCATCATCGTAATAATAATGACGAATGCAGGACACAATGCTCGCTGAAATGGCACGTCATAGGAGTGAAAGAGCTGAGGTGACGAGAGCATGGCCTAATGAAAAGCCTTCTGTGTTTTTGCGTCCAGTTTAAGGCTACTCTGTTAATTGGCGTGTGGCAAATCAGTGTTCATTATAACTTAGCACGACCAGGTCAACAATTGCCTTTATTTAGACACGCTCAGCCTACCGGCAGTTTGGAAATGCCGTTGCTTTTTTTTGTTTCCTGAAATGCCATGGCACTGATAAGGAGATTTCGTGTGGTGGCTTTGTGAACCCTGAGAGGAAGGAATCAGCTGCGGCGTCCACTCAGGAGCCAAAATTTTGCATGTTTCCCTGCACCTCGCCGTTGGGAAATCTGGTCTGACTCTTTGGATGGTGGTGGTGGTTTCCTCTAAGATTAGCTATACTCGCTTCATTATAAATTAGAACGAATTTGCCATCTTACTATCTTAAATGCTGAGGTGTAGCAAGAGATTAACACCAGAATATTGTGCTAGTCATAAAGAAGTGTTATGGTAAGGGTGTAGACTACTGAGAACCAGTTCATATTAGTCCTGTGCATCGAGAGTGTTGACTACATTCTGAGCACAGCATTGTAAAAACAGCAGTTGCATCTAATCTCCTCTGCCTGCAAGAAAGTGTTACCAGGATACATAAATCTATCACTCTATGTCCATCTAACCATCTGTAGAGCCGTAGTATTGTCTTATTCTGCATTGAAACTACAGGAAATAGGCATTAAAAGGAAAATCTACACCAAGATAAAACGAGTGAATTTTAAGTCCTCCTTCCCTTCTCTTCCACGTTCGTGTAGTTATCAGTCTCACTCATGTTCACAATCTGTCTCTCTCCTCGTAGGCACTGTATTCATCTGTCTATCTCAACACCTCATTTTGCATTTCTAAGTTTTTTGGTCTTCTCTGCCTTATTTGTCGGGTTTAATCCTTCCTTGTACCTCCTTTACTACGTGGCCTTATTTCTTGTGGTGGATATACTCGTATTTGGTGGTCATGTGGAAGGGATGTATAATGAGAGACTGACTAGGAGAGTGAGTGAAGTTCAGGAGGAGAGGGGGAAGGAGAGAGGAAGACAGAGGAATGGGCCCAAGAGGTATATAAGGGAGGGCGTGTGAGTTGGAGAGAGAGCAGTCTAATGGCGGAGGATAGTGTGACATAGAGGTGATTAATTTGTGGCCACCCCTTCAGGGATTAGGGCGCCTGGTTATATATATGTAGATAAATTTATATATACATACAGTCCCCTCTAAATCTAAACAGGATCTCCAGTGCCTAGTATAATAAAGCATTTTTTTTTTTCTCTTATCTATAACGTAGCTTTATGCATACATACGGCCACCACTTGTTATAGACAGAACCTCGAATGCCTTGTTAAGTAAAGCATAAATGTGTCCTGTATCCCATAGTTTTATATCTATGTTTCTGTTTCTATTTACAAGCAAACACATATATATTTGCACCTATGTACAAGCAGACGTATTATATGTATCTATTTACACATTATTTACAGGCAAACTTATCATATATATGTGTTTGAATATCTGTTTACAACCACACTTCATATACATCCCTTCACAAATCTGCTAAGCATTTGATAATTTTTCGTACAACACAGGAACGGGTCAACGCCTAACTTCACCTCATCATAGCCTTACCAGTGCACGAGAAAATGAAAAAAGAGTGAGGAAGTATAAGCAGTATTGACCCAGCCTATACTCCTTATTGGAAATTTCTCATAGTCATTGTTGGATGCTGTCGTAAGTTTGTGAGGCTGGATTTATCTGTTTACTGTACATGACAGATTTATCGACACTCTAAATATATATAATGTTGTTTGGGCAGGCTGTGGTGATGTGCTTAGTCATGAAGGCTTGCTTAGTGGTTGGGATGTGGGATTGGGTGTGGGATATACTGGGATGTGGGATAGATAGGCAGCTGGACATCCGTGAAGGCTTCAGAAAGGTGGAGAAAAGGCGTGATGGGGAATAAGAAGCGGAGGAAAGGAGAGATGGGGAATAAGAATGAGTAAATGTTTATACAGCGTGATCCATAAATAATGCCTTACTGGAAACTCACTTGGTGGTACCTTATGCCTTGCGGGGATGGCCCTGTCTGCTGGTGTGGGCGTGGATGTGGCAGTGGTAGTAGGAAATTAATAAATGGTGTAGAGCAGGCAATGGTAACTTACTGAGCCGTCACACACACACACACACACACACACACACACACACACACACACACACACACACACACACACACACACAAAATCACCCGACGAAGTGGAAGAGAAGCGCTATATATGGACCATCCTCTATGTGGAAAGTAAAGGAGACGCTAATAAAGGAAGGACGGGGATAGAGGGGCTAGGAAGGGTGGATGGAGAGGAGGGAGGTGGGGCCGAGTTAGTGTCGTAAAAGGATAGGTTCATTGGCTATAATTATTGGATCTTAGGCAGCTGGATGGGCTGTAAGGGGAGAGGGTAGGTGAGGGAAAGGATGTGTGTGTGTGTGTGTGTTCTTACCTAATTGTATCTTTACAGAAATGAGTCAAGCTCGTACTGTCCCGTGTCTTAGACCATATTTATCGTACATATCCTTAAATTTGTGAATTGTTTTGGCACACACTATATCATTTGGTAGTGCATTCCACTGATCAATTGCTCTGTTTGGGAAACTGAATTTCCTTACGTCTTTATCACCTCTCTTCTTATGCAGTTTTTTGCAGTGTCCTCTTGCTGATGCTTCTCCATATGTTAAGTAATCATTTATGTCTATTTTCTCCTTTCCTGAAATGCACTTATATAGCATTATCATGTCACCTCTTTTCCTTCTCTCCTGCAGTGTTGGTAGATTCAGTTTATTTAGTCTTTCTTCGTAGCTTAGGTCCCTTAAGCTTGGTATCCATCTTGTAGCGGCCCTTTGAACTTTTTCAATCTTGTCTATATGGTTTTTGAGATGAGGACTCCAGACTATTGATGCATATTCCAGGGTTGGTCTAATGAATGATGTTATTATCCTTCTTAGCATGTCTTCATTTATGTATGTGAATGCTATTCTCATATTTGCAAACAGTGTATACATGTTCCGTACCTTCTCGCTGATGTGGTCAGCCGGAGATAGTCTGTTATTGATAATCACACCTAGGTCTTTCTCTCTTTCTGATGTGTATAGGGTTTTATTTCCTAACTTATAATCCCAATCAGGTCTTTTTCCACTTTTACCAAACTTGATTACATGACACTTGTCCACATTGAATTCCATTTGCCATGTACTACTCCATTCATGAAGTTTATTTAATTCTTCTTGTAGCTCCCTACAAGAGTCTGTGCTAGTAATTCTCCTTTGTATTTTTGCATCATCTGCAAACATATTCAGATAGCTCTCATTTCCAGTGTTACTGTTTATATCATTTATGTACACTAAAAACATGATTGGTGCCAGCACCGAACCCTGTGGTACTCCACTAGTCACTTCTTTCCATGATGAGTAGTTTCCTCTTAGTACTGTCCTCATTTCTCTTTTTATGAGAAAGTCTTGCATCCAACAAAACAGTTTGCCTCGAATTCCTCCTTGATGGTACAGCTTCCATAAAAGTCTTTGGTGTGGTACTGTGTCAAAAGCTTTCTTGAAATCTAAATAGATACTGTCCACCCATCCTTCCCTTTCCTGTATTGTGTTTGTTACTCTGTCATAGTAGCTCAACAGATTAGTAACACATGATTTTCCTTTTCTGAAACCAAACTGTCTTTCTGTTATCATACTGTGTTCTTCTAGATGATTTACCCAAGCTTTTCTTATAAGTTTTTCTAATACCTTGCTTACAACACTGGTCAGTGATACTGGTCGGTAGTTGAGAGGATTTTGTCTATTTCCTTTCTTGAATAAGGGGACTATATTTGCTTTTCTCCAAATATCAGGTAGTTTCCCTTGACTCAAGGATTTCTTGAAAATCAAAAATAATGGTTTACTTAACTCCTTTGCACATTCTCGTAACACCCAACATGAAATTTCATCAGGACCACTTGCTTTTCCTCTGTCTAATCTACTTAACTCCTCCTGTATTACTTTTTCTGCTATTTGTATATCTGGTAGTATGTGTGGACATGCGTGTTCCACATAGTCCCTCTCAAAATTTTTTTCTTCTGTAAAAACTAATTGGAAATTCTTATTTAGTGCTTCACAAATATCTTTCTCTTGTGTATAAGTGATTCCCTCGTCCTTAATGGATTGTATTATATCTTTTACTTTGGTTTTGCTTCTGATATAGCTGTAAAACAGCTTTGGTTGATCACTACTTTTATTTATTATATCCTCCTCAAACTGTTTTTGGGCTTCCCTCCTTATTCTTGTATAGTCGTTTCTTGCCTGTTTGTAATTATTATATGCCCTTTCACTATTGTGTCTTCTGTATCTATTCCACAACAAATCTCTTCTTTCTTTTGATTTTTTACATTCTGTATTGAACCATTTCTGTATTTTCTTATCTGCTTCTTTGTGCTGTGGGATGTACTTCTGGACTCCTATTTCATAAAATTCACAAAATTTTTTATATACAGCATTTAAATCTTGTCCTCTAAGCTCATTTTCCCAATCAACTTCTAAGAAATACTTCTTTAGGTCTTGATAATTTCCCTTTTTATAGTTTAGGCTCTTTTTGTAACTGTCATTGCTGTTTACTATGTCATATGCTATCCTGAAGTTATAATTTAGTACTGCATGATCGCTTTTGCCGAGTGGAGGGTCATATATTAAACTGTCAATGTCATTTTCTTGCCTAGTAAATATTAGATCTAGCACTGAAGGTACACTACATCAAGTCCTCTTTTTCTAGTGGTTTCCCTCACATGTTGCGTTAAGAAAAACTCTTGTACGAGATCCAGGAGCTTTTGGTCCCAACAGCTTTCTTGGCTATTTATATCTAGAGTATTCCAATTTATATTTGTATTGAAGTCCCCAGTTAGTATAATTCTTTCCGATTTCTCTTCCATTTTATGTAGCAAGGATCTTATCCTTTGAATTGTACTCTCTGCCAGGTCCTCATATTCGTCTCTTTCCCATGTGTTTGATCTGGGTGGCATATACAAATTGGCTACAATTACTTTACCTTCAGATGTGTCGATCTCTACTGCAATCAGTTCTACTTGTGATGGTATATCTAGGTTTATTTCCTTGACTTTTAGATTTTTCTTAGTTAATATTATAATTCCTCCTCCTTTTTTTAAATTTCTGTCTCTTCTCCATATATTGTATTCCTCTAAGTTTAGTATGTCATTGGATATCCTTGGTGTTAATTTTGTCTCAGTTAGGCATATTATTTGTGGGTCATTTTCTCTGACATAATCATTCATCTCTAGTAATTTAGTAAACAATTTTGTCTTATTTACAGCTAACTTTTACCACAAATCCTTATGCCTTTCGTATTTTTCACTCTCCTATCTCGTAATATGATTCTGAAGTATTTGGTAGGTATATAAGAGAAGAGAACATTATACAAACAAGCCTATGCAGAATTTAAGATTGGAAGAAGATTAATGCGACTCCAGGTATGTGTGTGTGTGTGTGTGTGTGTGTGTGTGTGTGTGTGTGTGTGTGTGTGTGTGTGTGAGTGTGTCAGATCAGTGTTTATATCTCATTATTTCCACCATGTTCAGAGGCCTTGGTGCTGGAGAGGTTAAGAGGGTTGGACATACTGGGTAATTCGCGTGTCCTAAATTTAAAAAATAATCTCGTGGTAGCACAGACAGCCAGACAGACAGAGATATATAGATAGATAGATAGACAGGTAAACAGGTAGAGGTAGGCAGGTAGATAGGTAGATATATAATGATTTAAAACTAATAACCTGTTCCTAGTAAAGGGGAAAATTTTTAATGTTTTAATGTTTTCGATTCTACTCATTTATGAGAGAGAGAGAGAGAGAGAGAGAGAGAGAGAGAGAGAGAGAGAGAGAGAGAGAGAGAGAGAGAGAGGGGGGGAGGAAAGGAGGGAAGGAGATGGAAAAACCTGTAGAAAGTTGTCTTCTCCAGGAAAAGTTGAACGAGAGAGAACCAAAGCTAAGATCCGCTTATTTCGAGGTGCCTGGCCAGATTGCGTGTAAAAATGGAGGTCATAGGCAGAGGGAAATATATACTGGAGAAAACACAAAGCCGACCAATTTATGAAAGACTGATAGTACAAGAGAGAGACAGACAGGCACATTCACTTTTAGCCAAGGTAAGTCCTGTTTCTGCCTTGGTCATCTAATGGCGGGTCTCCCTGCTGCTCGATCTCTGGCAGCCTCCTTCTGCAATGAAACCTATTTTCTTATGCTGAGGTCCTAATCCTTCCTATGTAGTGGTGAAGGAGGTGAAGTCCATAAAGGGGGGACCAAGCTTTACATCCGGTGCCCCACGCCCACTTGTCTTCCAGGTCACGGGGTTTCTGTGTTGCCTTATTGTCTATATTACTTAGCTTCACAGTTGACAATATGCATGTGTTATTCTTCTGCTTATCTTATTCTGAATTTTAGCTGGAAGATGGGAAATGATCAGGCTTTACCATCATCATCATCATCATCATCATCATCACCCGCCAGCTGAAGACAGGCTGACTGACTGATAAAAAAGAACGCCTGACAACTCGCTGATTAACTCTCGATAAACCCAAACTTGTTTCATATCTGCACTTCACTTCTGATTCCTGTTTACTGCTGAATTATAAGTGCGAGAGGCTAATAATGTAGGCCGCTTCGCTTTGCCTTTCACCACACACTCTAACGTGGCCCTAAAATGCCATCTCTTCATCTTAAATGTTGACTTGTAACTATAGATTAACACTAGAATGCGATGCTAGTCAGGAAGAAGTGCTACGGTGAAAGGATATCGAGCCGTAGTTGCATTGTCTAATTCTGACTCAGACCTACGTGATATAAGCTACAAAAAGACGAAAATCTGAGCCAAGTTAAGCTGAAAGGAGTATAATTATAATTACCCCATAATTTTCCCTTCATTTTAGCCCTCTCATCATACTTACAACTCGAGAGAGAGAGAGAGAGAGAGAGAGAGAGAGAGAGAGAGAGAGAGAGAGAGGAGCTGTGGGTGAGGGAAGGGATGAATGTGGAAGCTAATATGGGCCAATTCCTTTATACTTTCACTAATTATATCACACATTCAATCATTCTCAGCCTCCTTCACTCCACGCAAGGATGGAATTATTCTTCATCAATAATAATCATGGCTGTCGTGTTGTGGGTGAGCATAAAAACTTAGCATACCGACTACCAGCATAAAAAC